>NC_142030.1:57313950-57625825 GCF_982192425.1 Myodes glareolus
CTAGATTTACTAATGTCACCTTTCATAGCATAAAATACATCACTCCAAACCCGTTTTGAATCAGGTCACTGGTGCTGGGCACATCTCTGGGTGATCCCTCAGAAGACTGATTGTAAAAGCTATCTCTGCCTCAAAGCTGCCCTTCCCATTGTTGGGCATGCCACTTGAAACCTGTGAACTTTAGTTTCAAGTAGATTTTTGTCTCACAGAATACCGTGCTGTCGTGTTGTAAAGCCCTGCCTCTCCCGATTGGAGAACATGGATGCTCCTTCAAGCAAACAGGCATCATTTCCGTCAGAACAATTTGACTACTTGCAAGAGACCCTGGATATCAGGTTTGTTGACTGTTGACACTCCTTCACAGAAGGAGAGCGTAAGGAATATTGCTGGACCCTCATCTGGGATACTGACCACTTCCTAACTATTTTTATGCAATTATACCTAATTACCATGGTCTTGGGTCTTTGGAGATGCTGGAGCATGTGGCCTGGGGAGGGTTGAGAACTCCGTCTATGTAGCTATATCACTTTCAGGCAGGGGAGAGGCTTTCTGGTGGTGAAGCTGCTTTGGAGTCATGTTCTTTGAAGTGACCTTTTACCCATGCTCTGTAAGTCAGACCAATAAACTCACCGATTCCCCCAAGTTGCACTATAGCAGAACTGTAGTTTGGTTTGTTGTTGGAGCCTTATGAGGAGGGAGTAGATTTTTGTTTATGTATCTCCAGGGGAATAAATGTGGAGAGAAGTCCTGTTGGCCTGACTTCAGGGTTTCAGTAGATATCCTTGGGACACTTGCTGGAGATTCCTAAGAATGCAGCTCTTTCAGGATCTGGGGCTCAGTGGGGCGTTTTTTAAAAAGTCATTTTGTAGGTCCTCCTCTAGGAAAGATTTTCTCAAGGAGTCTTTTGTCTCTGCTGCTGAACATGACTTTTGTCTCCTATTATTTATGATTTTCTCTTTAAAATGTCTCTCTGGGGTGCAAGAGCACAGTACTTTTCCTAGGCTCTCTGTTTAAGCTTGGCCCCAGTCACTCCCTCTGCGATGGGGGCTTCCTCAAATTGTTCTAATCCCTGCAGGCTGCATGCTGTATTTTTCCTGTCCTGCTTTGTGAAGATTCCTCATTTACTCTGTTATCGGACTGGAAACTGTTGGCTGCCACTCATTTCTTCTGATAGCTGTCTTCCTGTTTTCCCTGGTTCCCAGTTCATTCCCTGGAGACCCTGGGAGAGCAGGCCAGTGCGTCGCCTTCCACTCTGGTTCTCTTTAACAGCAAATTTCTTAGATGAAATCACTTCCTGATTTTCATCATAACCACAGAACTTTCAAAAGCCTAGATTCTTCAAAAAGTATCCTGTAAGTCTAATCTGAAAAATAGCCCATGTCAGACTCTACAACACAATAAAAATGAAGAACAATGTCGGCCACATTAAGATGGAAACCTCTTAGCCTGTAGAACACATGCGTAGAATGCATAGGGTCTAGGTTTAATCTTAGGTTGCTTATGAGGGTTGGATTTGGCTTTACATGTTTTGATCATGGGTGGAACAATGTTTGGCTGTGGAAACAGACCGAAGAGTCTGCAGGATGCCAACTGAGTCTTTAGAAGCTTTGACGATTCATCTTTTTGTACGTACTTATCACTTGCTACATTTTCTTGATTGAGTGTGGCCTTCTTAATCTCTTCTAATTTTGATTTGAGGTCTGTTTTATCTGCTCTCAGACTAGCTACAGCAGCTGGCTTTTGCTTCTGTTTGTTTGCTAAATCATTTTCTGTCTTTTGACTTTTAGTCTGTCAGTCTCTTTACCAGTAAAGGGTACATCCTGAAAAGAAGGAAAGGGTGGATGTAACCCAAGTCAGATGGTCTATGTCTCTTCATTAGTGAGCTGAGATCATATGCATTTAGAATTATTGTTGACAGATGTGCGCTCATTCCTTTTATTTTGTTGGTTGCTTTTCTAGTTGGGTGGAGTCACCCAGGATCCTGGAATTTCCTCATTCATGTTCTGACTATTTGGAGTTTGAAATGTTTCTTGCATTTGAATGAATATTTTTTTCTTTCTAGATTTGAGAAATCTACTGGAATTTCATTGGATAGATTCTCTTTGTGTTTAGTGTTTATCTTAGCTTCTCCTTGTAGCCCATGGATTTCTGGTTGAATCATTGTTGTTACTTGATGTGCTATGGCTAGTTGACATCCATGGGAGGCCTGCTCTTTCTTACAGAGAAACAGAGGAGGAGGAGTGAATGGGGTGGGGGGAGAAAGAAGGTGGAAGGAGAGGGATTGGGAGGAGAGGAAGGAGGGGAAACTGCAATCAGGATGTAAAAACAAAACAAAACAAACAATAACAACAACAGCAACCCCCCAGAAATAATGTAAGAGTATTTTTTTAAAGTAATAAGGTAAAATCATAGTACAAAAATGTAGGGGGAGGAAACAGGATGGGGGAAAAACACCAAGAAAAAGAAAAATATTACTCAAGAATGGAAAAATACATAAAAAGTTAGATGACTGTATGAAGGTAAATAACATAAACAAAAAAGTTTAAACTTGGCAGTGGCGGCGTATGCCTTTAATCCCAGCACTCAGGAGGCAGAGGCAAGTGGATCTCTGTGAGTTCAAGGCCAACCTGGTCTTCAAGCGATAGTTCCAGGACAGGCTCCAAAGCTACAAAGAAACCCTGTCTTGAAAACAAAACAGCAGAAAACAAAACCAAAAAAGTTTAAAAGAACACAATATTGCAAAAACTTCTTAAATGTGCAGGAAAAGGAAAGGGAGAAATGAAAAAAAAAAGAGGAATCGCATGGGAATAATAAAAAAAGAAAAGATCAAAGTAGCAGTAAGGCAAGGAATGGGTGGTCAACTTTTCATCTCTTCTTGATTCTGAGCAAACAATTGGTATTCTCTGAAGGCTATATGAAATAAATGTCCCTAGGTTACATGAAGACCCTTAGGACAGGGAGCTCCTGCCCCTGGGGACAGGTGAGAAAGTCTCTGGGACTGGCCTGTGACAAGTCCTCTGAGGGTCTACCATGAAGTCTGGGATGCTTACTGTAATCGGGGACCCTTGCAGGGATCTTGAGGTCTACAGATCGACCCTGAGCTTTGCTTTGTGAAATGCAGTCAGAGTCAAGTTTGTTTCTTATCTCTGGGAATAAAGCATTTGTTTCCTTCCCAAAGATCATTTTATATGTTGTGTATGTTCTTCCATTTTATTCAGAGGAATCTGGACCATGAGAAAAATCATCACATTGATCACCGTCTATCAACCTCTCTAGCCAAAGACCCTCTCCTACTCTGAGTCCTGCGGAATTCTGTATTGGATCAGCCCAACCCCACAGATGGATGGTTTTCTGTTCATGGCAGCTGGCTTGATAGATCAACCTAATCAATGTATAGATGCTATATTTTCAGGATGCTAAAATGTACATTTTTTCACATTCATCATCTCTGAAGTTAAATTACTTCTCACCATTGATATGTCAAAGTTTAAGCTGGGAATAATCTTTCCTTCTCCGTGTTACATGAAGTTGTGATGTCTTACAATCGATGGCATCTTAGAGTAACAGTGGGAGAGCAGAGTGTCACACAGAGTCCACGGCTGAGGGAAAGTGGGGAGCTGGACTGGGTTTTCTCATGTCTGTCCCTGATGTATGAGATGCTTGCCTCTTGAGAGGAAGATGGTTCTGTGAAGGAAGGAGTTCTTACCAAGTAAAATTGGTAGGAATATGGACACTCCCAAAGACCTTCTGGCTGCTCTCGCTGGCCAGGGAGCGCTCATTCCTGTTGAGCTGCAGGACCCTGCTCTGGGTAATCCCCTTGGATTCCTTCCCTTTTTTCTCCTAAAAAACCACAACCTGCCCCGTTTCCTAACCCCTTGGAATTCCCCCTTCTGAGAAGTAAATTCCATGAAAACATCCCATAGCAATGGACCATAATGATTTTCTGTTTTATCTTCAGTCTCCCCTCCTTCAATGTCATGTTCACTCTGGGGTCACTCTGGGGACGCATTGCCTCAATCCGAAGGAGGGACTTTTGTGGTGGAAATCACATTCTTCCATGACAGGGTGATGTTTATGTTTAAAAACTTATTATTTTATGTGTATGAGTGTTTTGCTTGATTGTATGTTAGTGCATGCAATGTCCACGAAAGAAGAAAAGAGGGCGTCAGATCCTCTGGAACCGGAGTTGTAGGTATTTGTGAATTGCTATGTGGGTGTTGGGAAGCAAACCTGGGTCCCCTGTAAGAACCACAAATACTCTTAGTCATCAGCCATTTCTCCAGCTCCCCATGTTTATAGCACCCCTCAAATGATAACACTTAGTGGAATAGTTTAGTTTCTATATATTTTTTAGCTTTAAAAACATACATTGAAAACATTTTCTTACTAAAACTTCATAAAATCCTGTGAAATAGACAAAGCACATTTTATCACTTTTTTTTCCCCAGTGAGGAAGCAGATGTCCAGAGAGATGAAGTGAGCTGGTAAAGATACCCAGCTGGCTAGTGGAGGAGGTGGGATCAGAATCCAGCCATTCTTATTCTGGAATCATTGTTGTTCCTCTTTCTAGGAAAGAAAGGGACCTTGTCTCGGCATTCTTCACTTTACAGTAACTCCAGGGGCTTCAGAGATCAGCGCCAGCCCAGTGTGACCCCAGGATAGTTGCTAGCCTCTGCTTTCTAGGTAGATACATGGTATGAACTGGGTCCCCTCGCTTCTGAGAGCTGTGGTCCCATGGCTGAGCAGATGGGGAGCAGTAGGACTTCTTGTAGAGGCTGTGTGTGTGTGTGTAGCCCACTACCCAAAGTGGCTCCTTGGGTGCGACAGTTTCCAGGGCTCCTGAAGTCATTGCCATTCTTATAGCTGGACCTGGAATCCAGGGCAAAAACAGAGCCAAGAGCTCAAGGCACTTAGGCATTTTCAACGATCACAGAGGAGACGAGAACTCCCCGAGAAGAAATTCCTTTGAAGACAGCAATTGGAGGAGATAGACATGGATCTTACTAAAAAAAAAAACAAAAAACAAAATACAAAAAAATTTGCATGTATGAAAGACCTGGAGCTAGAAAAATGAAACAAACCCAAACAAACAGCAGCTGTGATTTTTAAATTTAAAAATCAAACAGGAAACGATCGTATTGAAAACAAAATTAATGATTTGGAAGTCCATGTGACAGAAACTTAGAATACAGATTAAAAAAATATAAAAGGAGCAGAAAGTCACAAGAGAGCACCAGCCAGAGAGCTGGATGTCAGCAGTCCCTGGTGGGGGCAGGCTGGTGACAGGCTGGTGACAGGCTGATGACAGAAGAGGTGGGCAGGTGAGAGCCGGGGACAGACGTGGGTGGGTGCTGATGGGCAGAAAGTGCTGAGGTTGTCTTCCACTTTTGGCCTTGGGAATCTGGGCATATAATGGCGCCATTACTTAAAGTGGGCTTCTCTGAAGCACCGGCAGCTTGTAGGCAGGAGAGTGGGTGGGGAGGGGTGAGTCAGTCTAGAGGCGAGGAGCCTGAAGTGGAGATGCGTCATGGCTGTTGGGTATTTGAGCCTAGCATTCCGAGCAGTGACCTGGAAATAAGTGGGTTGGGAGTGTTCTACCTAGGTGCTGTCTACCTTGAGAGAAGGGTGTGGATGAGGTTGCTGAAGTGAGTGGGAAAGGCCAGACCCAACTGCAGGGCGTAAGATGCCAGCCTGCTCCTCCTTTTATCCCTCTCTTTTACACTCCTAACGCTGCCTGCCTGTTTTACATGGCCTTTCTTATGACTTGGCTTGGGACTTAGAAAGAAGAAGGAGAAGAAAGAAAGAGAGAAGAAATAAGGAAGAAGATGGCAAGGGAGAGTAGCTCGCAGATACGTTAAGATGAAATAGCAGCATTACACCAGTCTGTGGTCAGCTCCACCCAATAGGGCGGGACTCCACAATGTGACAATGTAGTCTGCTGCTCTGAGTGCCCTCATGGGGAGGGGCCATGGTTGTCTTTCCTAGGAAGCAAAGGTTGAACCGACATTTACTAAACCGTCTTAATCCCCTTTAGTAATTTTATACGTAAGGAGATTGACGCTTCCCCAGAGAGTTCCCCGAGACTACGCAGGTGGGGAGCGGCAGTCAGGTGAACCTGGGGAGCTAACATGCTTTTGCTTTTGTTCTGTTCCAGGGCTGGGGGTCTTTGAACAGAATAGCGGAGTCAGCCTGAATCATGTGACTTGTGTTTTCAGTGGGCTTTTGTTATCTCAGGAAATTCAAAGATTTATGTGACCTCTTCTGGAGATAACTACACCTTCCAGTCTGACCTTTCAATCCAGGCTGCTCTCTGATTCTTGTAGGTTAGCAGCCAGCTCAGACAAAGGGAGAGAAATGAGCTGCCCTTCTTCCCGGGCATTGAATGGCTGCTTTCTCGTAAATGCCTAGAAGAAAAAAATCAATCGTCTGTGCATGGAACTCTTTCATCTGCTATTAGCTGGATTCCAAGTCATTGATAAGAAGGAAAATCCCCCAATTCATGGATCAGTATCCTCAGAGTTTATCAATTCAGAATAAAAGCGGCTGCGTCTGGGATGCTACTTAGCCATTACTCACAAAGGGAGAAAACAGGTCTTGCTTTCTACCTGACACTGTCAGGCTTAAAGTAAGTGATATTTCTCCTAACTTTATTATTATTTTTTTTAAAGCTATACCAGGGCTAGGGATATTGCTTATTAGTTAAATCCTTTGCTTCCCAAGTGTGAGGACAGAGTTCAATACCCAGAAGCCATGTACATGTCAGATACGTGTGGTGACCTGCCTATAATTCCAGCACTCGGAAGCCAGAGAGAAGGAATACCCAGAGCAAGCTGACTAGTTAGAGTAGCTGAATCAGTGAGCTCTGAGTTTGATTGAGAAACCTTGCCTCAACGAATAAGGAGAACAGCAATCAAGGAAGACTCTCCACATCAACCTCAGGCCTTCACACTTGTGCACACATGTGAACACCTGTACATGTGAAAGAAAGAAAAATAATTCACACTAACAGGATCTTTGTATATGAAGCTGGTACTGGTACTCAAACTTCTCAGAGCTTTCCACGTTTAAGTCTTAACGGACATAGCTCTTCCCAATGGACTAGAACTTGTTAGAAATATTATCCTCGCTTTGGCTTGGAAACTGGTTCTCATAAAACCATCATTACAAGTCTCCCTAAAGCCTTGGCAGTTCCCATAGGGAGAGTGAGCATTCGTAGCAGACACTGGGCACTTGGCTGCTTGAGGATGTGGTCAGTGGCAGAGTGTATGCCTACTGTGCCAAAGGCCACCGGTTCACCCTAACTACCAGAGAAAACGTGAGAGCTGAGCCATGCTGATGCTTCTACTAAACTGAGCAGATGTTTAGCAAGTCCTAGCTAGCCATGTATGCATGGCACTAAAGTTACAGATGAAGGAACATAATGCTCTTTGCTCATTGCCCCGCAGTTGAGGACCCAAAAGCTCAGCTTCCAAGTAGAACGAGATATGGGTACATGGATGCAGCGCCTCTCTCTGCAGGATAATGCAAACTTGCCCTGGACTGCTAGGGTGCAGCAGCAAAGCACTTAAAATCTCTCAGCAACACAAAGAATGAGAAATCCCAACAAATTTATTAATGATGGGACATGGGTGGTGTAGGGAACCTTGAAGCCGACTCAAGATGCCCCAAGACCAAGTCTCAGCACAAAGGAGATTGCTACAGAGGGACAGAGGGCAGGGGCTAAGAGACTAAGACAGAAGATAGAGATTGAGGGAGAAGGGGAAGGAAACAAGGGAAAGAGAGCAGGGGTATTTGTCCCAGAGCGACAAAGGACTGCCTCTGGATGGAGAGGAGATAGATGTGGCCCATAGGCAAATGGTGGTTTATAAAGGTAAAATGGAAAACACTTGTTAGGATGAGGTGTTTAATTTTGATTGGGCATGTGAGTTAGGTGAGTAAAAGGGGGCCTCTGGTTGCTGGACTTTGTTGTGGAATATTCCTTTAACTGTGTAAGCATGTGTTGCTTTTGTTTATGCTGCATTTGCTTAATTGTGTAACGATGTATTATTGTTTCACCTTGTCTGCCTAAGCACCTGATTAGTCTGATAAAAAAACGAATGGTCAATTGATAGGTAGGGAGAGGGATCGGCAGAGCTGGCAGGCAGAGAGAATAAAGAGAGAAGGCAAAGAGAATGAGGGAGAAAGGGAGACACCCAGGGCTAGCCAGCTAAGCAGCTGCCAGCCAGTCAGACACAGAGTAGGGTGTACAGAATGAAAGAAAGGTAAAAAACAAACAAGCAAACAAAAAAAAAACCCCAAAACCCTGAGGCAAAAAGTAGATGAAGAGAAACAGGTTAAATTAAGTTATAAGAACTGGTAGGACAAACATAAGATAAGGCTGATCATTCACTACTACTACTAAGTTTCCATATCATGACTTGGGAGCTGGTTGGTAATCTATAAGAAAGCCTGCTGCAGGACTTCAATACTTGGGTAGCTGGACCTTGGTAGTCAGGTCCAGGAGGAGGAAGTGGTAAATAAGGGAATAGATCTTGGTGGCTTGCTTCAGGAATGTGATCGAATGGTCTTTAGCAAGTCAGAGGGAATCAGGAAGAAGGGCAAGACCTGGCAGAGCCATGTGCTTGTTGTGAACTACTCGATTGCATTGTGAAACTCTGAGACTGTGTTAATAAAATTAACCTTGGATCAGTGGGGCAGAGCCAGTGACTAGTTGACAAGAATTAGCCATAGAAAGTACAGAGGAATCGGAAAGATGGATAGAGAGACCCACAGGAAGGAGTAGGGAGGGTCTTGGAGACTTGAGGACTTTTTTGGTTTTGGATGGGTGGAGAGATGCTCTCTTGCTTTGTCTGGCTGCAAAGGAAGGTCAGGTGGTTATTTCTCAGATTCTCTGATCTAGCAGGTTTTCACCCCAACATCTGACTCTTGAGTTTTTACTGGTAAATAGGACAACTTAGATAAAAACAACCCATGCACGGAAATAGAAAACGCTTTACTGAGTGAGGTAACCCAGACCCAAAAAGAGGAATATGGTATGTACTCACTCATAAGTGGTTTCTAGCCATAGTTAAAGGTCTTTGAGTCAAGAATTTGTGATCCTAGAGAAGCTAAATAAGAAGGTGAACCTGAAGAAAATCATATAGTTATCCTCCTGAATAGTGGAACTAGGAAAGATTGCCAGGCAAACTCGGGTGCATGGGGGGTGGGAGGGTGGTAGTAAGGGAAGATGGTCAGGGAGAGGGGAGAGGGGGAGGATTGGTGATGGCTTGGGGGAATGGGAGAGGGGGGAGGGAGGAAGGATGGTTGTGGGAGCAGGGAGGTTTATATCTCAGCTAAGGGAGCCATTTTAGGGTTTGCAAGAGACTTGATTCTGGAGGGGTTCCCAGTAAAAATTAAATAAAAAAATAAAAAAATAAAAAAATTAAAGAAAAATAATAAAAAAGAAAAGAAAACACTTTACTGAGCCAGGTAAGCCAGACCCAAAGAGAGGAATATGGTATGTATTCACTCATAAGTGGATTCTAGCCATAATTAAAGGTCTTTGAGCCTATTATTCGTGATCCTAGAGAAGCTGGATAGGAGGGTGAACCTGAAGAAAATTCAGGTAGTTTTCCTCCTGGAGATTGGAAATAGACAAGAGTCCCAGGTAACCTCAGGCGCTTGGGGGTGGGTGGGAGGGTTGCTGGAAGGGGAGAGGGTTAGAGAGAAGGGAGCAGGGGAGGAATGGGGAATGCTCGGGGGACTGGGAGGGGGGAGGGAGGAAGGATAGATATGGGATCAGGGAAGAATATATCTCAACTAAGGGAGTCAGTTTAGGGTTTACTAGAGACTTGATTATAAATGGGATCCCAGGTCCAAGGAGAGATCCCCAGATTGTTCTCTGGACAGAGGAGAGGGTGCCTGAACTGGCCTTGGCGCATAACCATACTGATGAATATTTTGCTTATCACCATAGATCCTTCATCTGGCGATGGATGGAAATGGAGACGGAGACCCACATTGGAACACTGGACTTAACTTCCTAGGTACAAACGAGAAGCAGAAGGAAAGAGAACGTGAGCAAGGAAGGCAAGATCAGAGGGAACCTTCATCTGACGATGGATGGCGATGCAGACGGAGACCCACATTGGAGCACCGGACTGAGTCCCCAAAGGTCCTAACGAGGAGCAGAAGGAGGAAGAACATGAAAAAGGAAATCAGGACCGCGAGGGGTGCGATCACCCACTGATACAAGTGGACTGATCTAATGAGAGTTCACCAAGGCCAGTTGTCTGGGACGGAGCGAGCAGGTAATCCAGCCAGATTCTCTGAATGAGGCCGGATTCTCTGAATGTGACTGGCCTGGAGTCTTTCTGAAAAGCCATTGACAATGACACTGGGACTTGTTTCCTCTGCATATACTGGATTTCTGGGATCCAGTCTGTTTGGATGCTCACCTTCCTGGACCTGGACGGAGGGGGGAGGAGCTTGAACTTCCCACAGGGCAGGAGACCCTGACTGCTATTGGGGATGGGGAGGAAGGGAGGGAGTGGGGGGAGTGGGAGGGTGTTGGGAGGAGGGGCGGAAATGGAGACTTTTGTATTTTAATAAACTTTGAGAAAAAAAAAAACCAACCCATGCTCCAGTGGGCTGGTGCCATTTGAGGTGGAATAGCTGCTAATAGCCTTTCTGACTAGAATGAGATGACCTCTCATTGTCGTGCGATTTGCATTCTCTGGTGATTAGTGATGTTGAAGATTTAAAAAGCATATTTGGTCATTTTATACTCCTTTTAGAAATGTCTATCCATTGATTTTTTCAGATCAAATTGTTTGGATTCTTAGAATTTTTAGTTATTGATGTTGAGTCCCTCATGTATTTTGAATTCAGTCTCTTGTCAGATGTTTGTAAACATTTCTCCTGTTCTGGTTGTCTTTCTGGTGAGTGTTTCCTCTGGCCTAAGAGGCACTTTGGCCTTATATAATTCCATTTTTTAATTTTTTTTTCATTTGTTGCCTGTGTCTTGGGGCTTTCTCTAAATTTTTTTTTTCAGGCTGTGTCCTGAAGTATTTCTTCTGTTTCCTTCTATAGTTTCACAGCTTAGATGAAATTTATTTATTTAAGTTTTTAAAAATCTATTTTGAGTTGGCTTATATACAATGATGGATAGAGGCCTAGATTTTTCCTCACCATTTATTGCAGAGCCTTTCTCTAATATTTTTGTTGCTTTTGTGGGAAATCAGTTGGCCTCAAATACATAGTTTACTTCTGGCCTCTCTATTTTACCTATGTGACTTTTTACACCAATGCTGTGCTATTTTGGTTTCTACCATTTTGTAGTGTGTTTTTAAAACTTTTATTAGCATATATTAATTATATATAATGGATGGTTTCATTATCACACTTTCACATGCAAGGATAGTACATTTTGGTCACTTTCATTCCCCTTTACTCTTTCTGGTCCCCTTTCCATTCCTGTAAATTCCCTCCCCCCTCTCTCTCTGTGTGTGTGTGTGTGTCCTTGTCCCTATGGATTTCATTAGGGTGTTTACAGAAGCATGTACACTTTACTAGTGGCTGTATCACTTTAGGAAATGTCTCTCTGTCTCCCAGTAACCATTAATTGCATATATTTCCTCAGAGAGAGATGGAGTCTCATCAGCCCCCTCCTCCATCCATGACGGGGTGTGATGGGTCTAATCTTGTTCAGGTGGTCACAGTTGTGAGTTCAAGGTGCAACAGCTGTTTCATGCTCAGAACTTAGTGTCCTACTCCATTCCTCCTCTTCCTCTGGTTCTTAACAGTCTTTCCACCTCTCCTTCAAAGATTCCTGAGCCTCAGAGGAGCTGGTATAACTGCCCCATCTATGGCTGGGCATTCAACAGTCTTTTATTCTTAGTACTTTGACCAGTATGCATCTCTGCAGACCACTGCAAAAACTGTTGTTCTCTGACCAGACACCAGCAGCACTAACCTATGGCCACAGACATAATTGTTTAGAAGATAATTTGATGGCGCACCATTTCCATTTAACCAAACACTACCAGAAACTTCCTCAGTAGTGTCTATGAAATCCCAGCTATGGGTGTTTGGCCAGGCTTACAGTAACAGATGTGGATTCTGTCCCACGGAACTGGTGTCAAACCCCATAAGGAAACAGCTGGGTTCTCCACTATCGCGTGAGTGGTCTCACTTTGCCTGACCAGTTGGTCTTGTTGGACCCAGTGTCCACAGCTGAGTAAGACCGTTGAGAACTAGTCAGACCATCACACCCACCAAATTAATAACTGAAGATATAGTTAAGGACGATACAATGTTTTTTCTCACACGATTTTTCTCAGAAGGTTCTTAAGAATAAACTTTATTTAGACTGAAGATTGTACTGAGAAAAGAAGACATGAGATTAGTGGTGTGGTAGGTTCAGTCTAGGAGACTGACAGAGTTTATCAGGCTTGGGGATCTGGCTAGGGTAAGTGGGCGGGCCTTTGGAGGGTCAATGTTGAAATTACAAAGCATGATTAAGAATTCATGGAGCTTCAGCTTCTTTTCTAATGGTGATTTAGGTGGATCCCAGTTACTAATTTTAACTGGGATCCATTTTTATACCACTTAAACTATACAGTGGTCCCTCAGGGTCCTTTGGGAATTGGTTGTAGGATCTCTTACGGGTGCGGAAGTCTTTCACATAAAATGTATATTTTAATATAGTCTGTGTACATCCCTGTATGTGTTTAATAATTTCTAGATTACTTATAATACCTAATAACAATTCAAATGCTACTGTTTACTGAATATTGAGCCAAAGATTCCTTATATAAAGGGCATTTTTTATATAACCTATGTAGACCTTCCTGTATCTGTTAAATAATTTCTAGATTACTTAGAATATGCAGTAATAACACAAATACTTTTGCCTGTCGAATAATGGCGTGTAAAGCCGTGTATACTCAGTATAGGTCGAACCACTGCATTTTTATGCCAATACCATAGCGTAAATTACATTTTACCATGGCACTAATTACATTTTTGGACTTTGATTGGCTGAATTTGTGACTGTGCAGCCTGCAGAAATGGAAGGCTGACTGTGTTCTCGTTTTCATTGTCATTTCTTTAGGAGATACTTAGATGGTGTGTTTCTTAATTTCAAAACATATGGGGATCCTAGTCATCTTTTTATTGATTTCTGGCTTAATTGCATGGCGGTTAAAGATAGTCAGTTGATTTCTATCCTCTGAAATTTGTTGAGACTTGCTTTACAGCGCAGCATATGGTTAGTTTTCGAAAAGTGTTCTGAGTGAGCTTGAAATGAATGTGTGATTTGCAGTTGCTGCTACGCTGCTCTAAATATGTCAGTTAGGTTAGGCTTGTTACACACGTTGCTCAGATTTTCTATTTCCTTATTATCTTTTCTCGCTTGTTATGGCAATTGCGGAGAGAGGTGTATTTAAATCTCCCGCTGCCTTTATAGATTTGTTGATCGTTCTAGTCGTTGAGTCAGAGCTTGCTTCATTTATTTTTGAGATGAAGTTATTAAGTACATAAAAATTTTAAAGTGTTATGTCTTTCCAGCAAATTAAGCCTTTTATCAAAATGAAGTATCCTCTTAAGGCTTTCTGCTTTCAGCTCTGTGACGGGGCCCATGAGCCTTTCCTGTGTTAGTATTTGTGTGATGTGAGTTTTCCTATGATTTTATTGTCAACTCTTCATTTCCTCATGTTTGCCCCGGGAGGAGGACACAGCCGTGCTTGTTCTTATATCCAGGAGGATGATCTTGTCAATGGGAATATTCACCCTACTTCCACTTAATATGATCACCATCCATTTCGGTGTATCTCCACTATCTCATTCTAATTTTCTTTATCCTACCTGCTTCAAATTCTTATTTTCCGTCTCCTCCTTTCTATTAGATTGACTTTAAAATATTCTTCTCCTCCATCTGTTAGGTTTGAAGTTGACCATTTTTTATCATGTTGTTAATAACTAAGTGACAGCAATTATGACTTATCGCCTATTATTAATTGATATGTTTAACCTTGTCCCAGAAAGCCTGGGGTGCTTAGACTCCATTTATCCTTGCTGACTTACACGCTGTTGTTGTCATGTTTTTGGCTTATGTGTATTTCAAATTCTGCAAGACATATTTATTATTAGTTCTGCAGCCAACATTGCACGCATACTTTGCTTTTTCCTTCTACCTTTTTCTTTCTCGCTGCATCTATGCCCATTCATCTGGGATAATTTCTTTGCAGTTTGAAACACTCCAAAGTTTCATTTAATGCATGTCTGCATGTGACAAATTTTCTTAGGTTTGTTGATCTGAAAATGCTCTTATTCCAATTCCATTTTTGTCCTACACCTTTAGTGGGCTTCTGTATCTGCTCTTTGAAGTGCTTGAGCAACCAGAGGCTACCTTGGCCCTCTTTCAGTTTGAGAAAATTGAGTCGCTTTCTGTAAGAACCCGAGTACCCCTGGTTCATTCTTACTGCTCTTTAGGTTCTTAACTGAAGCACTGGTGGCCACTTTAGCCAGAGACTCTAGTAGGTCATCCAAATCAGGGTGTTCCTTTCACAAAAGAGGCATTCACATTCACCACCTATGATATGTAGCAGTCACCTGAATACACTGCCCAGAGTACTACCGAGAGGGGTGCTTCTCTAGCTCGGACCCTTAAAGCCACTACTTAGAGGTTGAGCCTTGCAATGTAATCCACACATAGGGCAGTCTAAGCATGTTTGGTCCTTTGGGCCTCCAGGAGGACCCACATGGAGGCACTAGTTCCATTCTGATCTGATGATATTACAAATAACTTCTCTGTACCCAGCAAGGCCAAGTGAGATCACGGGAAGAAAGTGGTCCTGGCATGGCTGTTGTCATCTGTCACGTCCCTAACATGATATTTCAGGCCTAGCCAAGGATTGCTAATGGGCTAACTGAGTTAAAACCACTCATTTCATTAGACAAGGAGACCATAATGATATCTTAAAACCCATAAGTTAGGAATCATAGTAGTTGAATAAGTGCAGAGGGCTGCAGAACATTCAGTAATAAGATCAGGTTGGACCGAGGCAGAAAATGCGATCATCTTGCTAAAACTGACCCCTATTTCTCATTCATCCTTCCCTATCAATGCCAGCAGAGATGCTTTCTCCCTATTCCTCCCATTTGGTTCTAAGGAATATGCTATTTATTTCAGTACAGTACTGTAGAACACATCACAGCCTCTTTAAAGTCAACCTCTTTACTCCTAAATACAAAGACTCAAAATAATCAGCCTCACTTTAACAATGACTCATGCCCAGTTTAGAGTTGACAGAACAGCCGGCGTCACACCAGTGTGGAATTTACACGACTAGACACAGATTCAAGTCTTAAGATCATTCTGTGTAGTCTGTGTTCCCCTTACCACTTATAAACTCTGGACATGTGCACTATCTCATTTAATTTATCTTCACGACAACATTAATTCCCTTTCTCAGGTGTGGAAAATTAGGCTTAGAGACAGGTCAGTATTTATTTTCTTAATTCAATTTGTTCTTTGAGAATGTCATACGTGTATATCATGTACTTTGATCATTCTTACCCCCCCATGCTCCCTTATCTGCCTCCCACCCATGCCAACACCCTCTCTTCCCTCCAGGTCCTTTCCTCCATCTTTTTGTTTTGTTTTATGACTCACTGAGTTTAACAAGGGCCATCTTAGTGAATATGGGTACAGTTCTATTCAATGGAGCCTTGAACTCCCCCGAATCCATTAGTAACTAGTAGATCCCCAGGGAGTGGGTAGGGTCCTATGAGCCCCCTCTCTCTATCATGACTGGATGCTGACAAATAAAGTCTTCTGCAGACCCCCTGCTGACATCTCAAGTGGCTCTGAGTTCATGACTGCAATGGCTGTATCTTTCCCAGAAGACAGCGTTTTGTGTTTCATCTTCTTCTCTTTCAGCTCTTGAAGTCTTTCCACCCTTTCTTCTATAATATTTCTTGAGACTTGAGGCAGTGGTATTGATGTTCTGTTTAAGGCCGAGAACACAAGCATCCCTTATTCTCGGCACCTGGAGCACTGTGGGTGTCTGCAGTCATTACTGTGCCTTGTAGAGAAACTTCTCAGACCAATGCTGATAGCAGCATTTGCCTGTGGGTATAAACAAAGATGTTTAGAAGCCATCCAGACCCATGCCAATTTAACTAAACAACAATAGCACACTGTAAAGATTTGTTACTTGAATTGGGTTAATAAAACATGATTTGGCCAGTAGCCAGGTAGGAAGTATAGGCGGGGCAACCAAGCTAAAGATGATGGGAAGGAGAAGGGCAGAGTTAGAGGGTCACCAGTAGATGCAGCAAGAGTCAGATGAAAATGCTGTACTGAGAAAAGGCACCAGGCCACGTGCCTAAACCTATATAGGAATTATGGGTTACTGACTTCAAACTCCACTACAAAGCTGCAGCACTGAAAACAGCCTGGTATTGGCATAAAAACAAACAGGAGGACCAATGGAACTGAATTGAAGACCCAGATATCAATTCATACACCTACAAATACCTAAACAGAGAATTCTCAACAGAGGAATCTAAAATGTTGCTTGTTTTGTTCCGGCTGCTTAGACCTGAAATAATCACACAGAGACTCTATTAATTAAATCATTCCTTGGCCCATTAGCTCTAGCTTCTTATTTGCTAACTCTTACATATTACTTTAACCCACCTCCATTAATCTGTGTATTGGCACGTGGCAGTGGCTTACCGGGTAAATATCCCAGCATCTATCTCTGGCGGTGGCTTCATGACTTCTCTCTGTCTCTGCCCTTTCTCCCAGCATTCAGTTTAGTTTTCCCCGCCTAGCTCTGTTCCCCTATAGCTTGCTATAGGCCCAAAGCAGTTCCTTTATTAACCAATAATATTCACAACATACAGAGGGGAATCCTACATCAAAAGACACTTAAGGAAATGCTCAACATCCTTAGTCATCAGAGAAATGCAAATAAAAACAACTTTGAGATTCCATCTTACACTTGTAAGAATGACCAAGATCAAAAACACTGATGATAACTTACGCTGGCGAGGTTGTGGAGCAAAGGGAACACTTTTGCATTGCTGGTGGGAATGCAAACTGGTACAGCCACTTTGGAAATCAGTATGGCCATTTCTCAGAAAATTAGGAAACAACCTTCAAGACCCTGCAATACCACTTTTGGGTATATACCCAAAGGATGCTCAATTGTAACACAAGGACATGTGCTCAACTATGTTCATAGCAGCATTATTTGTCATAGCCAGAACCTGACAACAACCTAAATGCCCCTCTACTGAAGAATGGATAAGGAAAATGTGGTACATTTACACAATGGAGTACTACACAGTGGAAAAAATAATACCTTGAAATTTGTGGGCAAATGGATGGATTTAGAAAACATCTTATTGAGTGAAGTAACCCAGATCCAGAAAGACAGATATCATATGTACTCACTCATAAGTGGCTTTTAGACATAAAACAAAGAAAAATCAACCTACAGTTCATAATCCCAGAGAATCTAGACAACAATGAGGACCCTAAGAGAGATGTTCATGGATCCAATCTACATAGGAAGTAGAAAAAGATAAGATCTCCAAGTAAATTGGGAGCATGGGGACCATGGAAGAGGGCAGAAGGAGAGAAGAGAGGAAGGGAGGGGAGCAGAGAAAAATGTATAGCTCAATAAAAACAGTTAAAAAAAGAATTATGGGTTAATTTAAGTATAAGAGTTAGGTAGTAACAAGTCTGGGCTACTGGCTGAGCATTTATAAATAATATTAAGTCTCCGTGTGGTTTGGAAGCAGTTGCCAGGATGAAAGTGGGCAGAAGAGAAACATCCATTTACAGTAAGTTTCCACCTAGAACTTCCCCAGCCATAGAGAGAGAAGTCCTTTGCATGAGAAACAGGTAAAAGGGTTAAGAACACTTGTTCTTGCCAGGCGGTGGTAGCACACGCCTTTAATCCCAGCGCTCGGGAGGCAGAAGCAGGCGGATCTCTGTGAGTTCGAGGCCAGCCTGGTCTACAGAGTGAGTTCCAGGACAGGCTTCAAAGCTACAGAGAAACCTTGTCTCAAAACAAAAAACACTTGTTCTTACAGAGAACCCAGAATGCATGACAGCTCACAAACCATGTGTAACTCCAGTTCCAATGCCTTTTACTGACTTTGCAGGCAACAAGTATGTGTGTGGGGTACATATATGTAGGCAGGTAAAGCACTCATACACAAAAAATAAAATAAATAAATCTGAAAAATAATTCTTTTAATAAAGTTAGAAGGGAAATACCCTGTTTGGCTAGATAACACTGTTTCTAGAATCCATACATTATTAAGTAAAAGTCTCAGTGCTAATTGTGAGGTACATCTTTATAAACTGATGGTTAGGTCAGTTCCAAAGAGCTCCCAAAACAACACAGGCCTTTGCCATTGCTCTTTTGTCCACCAGAACTGATAAGACGCTATTGCTGAAGACACCACATGTCTTGGTTGTAACAGGGAGAAGTTAATCCAGACCTGAGCTGGAAGCTCCCTTCTGCTGTGTAACTGTTATGATGTTGTCGTGTGGAGTGCAGATGGCTGGGGAAGGAAAGGCATTGGTGGTCTTACTCAGCTGTGAACCTGGTGAGCTACGATACCAACTCATGAGCCCAGTGGTATAGGAATGGAGGAACTCTTATGAGGGTAACCAGATGCTTTCTTATCAGATTTAAGGCCTCCTTCTCAAGAGAAAATTTACGTCTGGTACTGTAAACCCAGACAACCTAGAATTTATTGAACATCTACTGTCTGTTGTTCAGTGTGTCAGGCCGGGGAGGCAGGGTCATGTGATGACTTGGGCCAAGTCACCGATCCAGAAATGTCAATGACCCCAGAATCTGAAACTTTCCCTTCAGTGCCCGATATGTGTCTGACTGTGGCCTTGAAGGTGGATCAACCAAGTCAGTCCCCATGGCTGAGAGAGCGGCATAGGAGGTTGGTTCGACAACTTGTTTTGTATTTGGAACATCCACTTTAAATCATTTAAATGAAATCAAGTTAAAGTAAGAGATTTATTCTCTTCTTATCTTTTGCTCATAAGAAGGATGAGGAGATGAGAAAGATGAATGGAGATGTCCTGAAAGAAGGTGAAAGATGCCCCATCTTGTCACGTGTCAGGACGTTTCTGTGTTCTGTACAATGAAGCTCCTTTCTCTCTAGCAGAGGAGGATTAGTGCCTGGCATTTCCTGTTGAGGAACTGATATTTTTCTATAAAGAATAATTCAACATAATAAAATGTGTGTGGGCCAATTATTCTGTTATACACGCATGGAATTATTTTTTGTGAGTTTTTCTCAAACCTAGAAGATCATAAGTTTGGGGCAGCAAATTCACCTCACACAGCACCCCACAAACACTCAGAGTTCAAGCTCTATAAAACATCTGCACTTTTTAGATATGCTTCAATTATAGGCCACTGCTAGAACATTAGGCTTTCCACACTCGAGCAAATTTCTCAGTTCACTTGGAAATATATCTTCATTTACTTCAATTGTTTGCACAAATCTTTTCCTGCTGTCTTCAGACAAAATCCTTTCCTCTCTACTCCTATTCATTTTGTCTTCGCCCTCATATAACACTAGGTTCTAATCACTGGCTTATCTGAGAGATCTTGCACACTTGTGTGTGTATGTGTGTGTTGTGTGATTACTGTATCAGTTTCTTAAACTTTCTTAAAATTTCATTTTGTTTCTTGGTACAGAGTATGGAAAGCCAAGAGTATAGGAGGAAGGAATGAGTAGAGGGAGAAAGGAAATGAAAGGAAGGGGATGAAATGGACAAAGGCAACGAGAGAGGAGGGAAAGATGAGTTCCCGTGGAAACAGTAAAGTGTTAACAGGACCTAACAAGGCGCCACGTTCTGGAAATGTGTAGCAGTGATCCCATCAGCTTCCCTTTACGGGGGTTTTCTAATCGGAGATTTGAAAACCTCCAGGTAACAGTTGTTGGTAAATGGTGAGAGTGATGACTCTAGAGTCTTTGGATGAAGTCGCTACCCATCAGTCAGACTTCTAAATCTGGCAGGTGTTCTAGACTCAGGACAAGAAGGGGCAAAGTAGGATGGTGGTGAGCACACAGCATCTCCAGTCCCTCTGACCTAATTACTTCTGTCTGATTTTCTCAGCTAATGGAAGAGCACCTGGGAAGATGGTGTTCATAAATTGTTCTGAAAAACTCTAGAAAGAGAATTTCTGCTTTCTTCATAAGTTAAATTTCTCAGTTCTTCCAGGGATCTATCTATATCTATCTATCTATCTATCTATCTATCTATCTATCTATCTATCTATCTATCTATCTATCTATCTATCTATCATATATCTTTTATTTATTTATTTTGATTTTTTTGAGGCAGGGTTTCTCTGTGTAGCCCTGGCTCTCCTGGAACTCACTATGTAGACCAAGGTGGCCTTGAACTCACAGAAGTCCACCTGTCTTTGGCTCCCAGGTATCCTGGCATTAAAGGTGTGAGCCACCACACTCAGTTTAGAGGTGTTTCTTAAGGCCCCCTTGCTACAGTTAAAGCCAGATCTTCATGAGAGCTGAAGCCAAGCCAGAAGAAACTCGTTGAGAAAAACCTGCTCTTGACAGAAGGCGGATGTTATTGATCGTGAGACGGAACATGGTGCTAAAGAGTATTAGAAATATCTGGGACCTTAGAAGCCGGCGACTTTGTAGCGGAGAAAATGAGTCTTGGATGACAGATCGTTTCTTCAGCCACAGAGCTGGAGAGAGTCCTGTGTTATCTCCAGAAAACTCAGCACGGTGGAGGCTAACGATGGAACTTTGAAGGCAGACAGACCAGAGTGTCTAAACCCTGATTGCACACGTCCTTCCTAGCCATGGGAGAAAAGGCTCGAAGACGCGGAAAGCTCAGAAAATGACAAGATTCCTAAGTCCCTGTCAGGAGAGAGTCTGGGAGCTGGGCAGGCCACTGTAGGATGCAGCTTTCCTGGCTCATCGCCCATGCCAGAGTGAGCCTTTTGGTGATGCACCTGCTTCACCCAGGCTCCTTTAATGAACTCCTCACCCATGTCCCTGTAAAAAAGTCCAAAGAACTCACTGATTCATTAAACGAGGCTTTTCCTTTGGTCTGTTGTCTCTGCACTATTTGGGGGTGAAGAGCTTGTTGTGGGCTTCCCAGGAAAAGTCATACTACACTGGCAGACTGGAATGGGCACTTGTCTGGGCTTTCAGCTCTTGACCACATGGGCCTCTTCAAAGGGCTGCTTCATATGGCACCATCTAGGTCCCCACAGTTAGTCACCCGAAAGACTCACCGAAAAGACAAATATGAAAATTGCAAAGCTGTTGGTGATCTAACTTTGAAACTTTCATACTTATATCATATTTTAGTACCAAACTGGTTTAATTTCAAATTCACACAACATGCAAATACAGTAAAATTTGGGACATGAGGCAGTGATGGGTGTGGGGATTACTGGTAGCCAGGGAGTCACGGCCCCATTACGTTTCTATGTCTGTTTTTTTGTTTTTCAGAGTCTCTCTACAAAACACAATCTGTCTGTAAGTTCCTCCTGCCTCAGCCTCCCGGGTGCTGCTCTCCAGTTGTCCTGAGTGTTGCGCTGGTGGCTTTCAACAGAGATACATCAATCTTTAGGGCCGACAGGGTGGTTGTACGCCTCTTAGTATCTGCTGCAGTCTGACAGCGCTGTTTATAATTAGCCAAACAATAATCCCTACTGCTGAGCTAACTCCAAGACTCATCTGCTTGCTTCTTCGGAGAGTTTTAAATAGACAGGGATGTGTTAATGACAGTGTATTATCTGTCTGTTACCATTTTGGCAGGCGCCGTGGAGACGTGAGAGTCTTAAGGAGGAGCTAATCGGTATGAAAGCCGCACGACGTCTGTGTCTTGTCTGTGTCGCAGGCATGAAGCATCGGTACCCAGATGGCTTGGGAAGGCTGGGATCCCAGAGCACCAGGAGCCTAGTGCCATGCGGCTACTGAGTATGGCACGGGATCAGAGATGGATGAGACCATTCTGAGACCTCCGTGAACCTCCCAGTACTTTGGTCCAGGTAGTCTAATTTTTACTGATACCTAGCTTCTCAGCTCCATGTCCCTCCAGAAGCAGTGAAGCTGCATCCAAACTCAGCATCCTTCCAAAGGAGGGAAAGGGTGAATCGTGATTCTTGCCTGTTTCCAGCTGATTCTCAAATCTCTGTCTGTCTTGTGCCCGATGCTCCCCAGATCGGTCTTCTGAATTCGACACTCTTGGCTCCTCATTTGCATTTGAATGTCCCTCCCACGTGTATTTTCTTCCCACTCAGATTCATGAATCCTCCCATGAGCAATGCTGTCCTTCAGTTAAATGGTGTCATCATTCTCCCTGCTGCCCAAGCCGGAAACCCCAACCGAGTGGCAGGGTGATAAAGAGGGAAGGATAAGAGGATCGGTACTTGAGTGCTGGGCTTGCATCTTGGCTCTGTCACTTACAAGCTGGGTGGTTCTGCTTGATGTCCCAGCACCATTTCTGCTTTGTGAAAATGTTGATAAGAACAGGAGCACTCTCAGGCGGTGGGTGGAGAGCTGAAGACGACAGTTCATGGATGACACGTGGCAATCGATCAAGAAATGGCCCAAGATTCATTAGGCACTTTAGACTCTGTCTCCTAACAGTCCCTCATATTCATCTGCTCTGTGACATTTGCCATGCCCTCTTCAGCCCGAGTCACTGTCATGGCTCAGCTGAGCAAGTGCTTTTTGGCAAAATTATAAATATAGTGATTTTGCACCAGCTTAGTAATCTCCACATACTCTTGTTCTCTTTTTATTATTATTTTCCCCTCCAACTTCTCTGAATTTTATTGCAAACTTAAAAATGAAGAGGGGCCTGTGTAAGAACTGAATTTGTGCTATTGCTGGTATAGTCACAGCACAGCCAGGGACGGGCAAGAAGGAGCGCAAAACCTTTCCACCTTCGACTGTAGTTCACCTTAGAAATAAGCAGTGAGGTAATCAATTTTAGACGATTAGATGTTCTGAATGGCCATTTCTTGCATCCCTAGAGCAGGGAGTCAAGAATCTGGATAAAGATCTGAACTTATCCTGTAACCAGATTACAGCAGTCACACTAGTTTGGCCACAATAGAACTGGATAAGATGGTGTGGCACCGCCTGTTAAGATACAGAGCTAGGTCGACCTTTGTGGTGTCCCGGAACAGTTTGGGTTCAGACGTGGTGGGTGACAGAATATGCCATGCAGAGAGATCTTGAGTGTGGAGTTTATTTGAGATTGAAGGGAAAATGGGAGGTTTGGAGAGCCAGAGACAGAGAAGGAGGGAGAGAGAGAAAGGAGAGAGTGAGTGGGGGGAGAGAGGCAGAGACCTGCCTCTTCAGAAGAATGACATGGGGGAGAGACAGAGATCAGGAGTGGGCACAACTTGTCTCTTTTTTATTGTTTTTTATGGAGCTATATATTTTTCTCTGCTCCCCTTCCTTTCTTCCCCCTCCCCTTCTACTCTCCACCATAATCTCCAAATTTCCAATTTACTAGGAGATTGTCTTTTTCTACTTTTCATGTAGATTAGATCCACCACAAATGTCTCTTTTAGGGTCTTCTTTGGTGTCTAGGTTCTCTGAGATTGTGATTGAAGGCTGGTTTTTCTTTGCTTTAGTCTAAACGTCACTTATGAGTGAATACATATTATATTTGCTTTTCTGGGTCTGGGTTACCTCACTCAATATGATGTTTTCTAGATTTGTCCATTTACCCACAAATTTCAAGATGTCATTGTTTTTAACCTCTGAGTAATACTCCATTGTGTAGATATATCACATCTTCTTTATCCATTCTTCAGTTGTGGGTCATCTAGGTTGTTTCCAGGTTCTGGCTATGAAAAACAAAGCTGCTATGAACATAGTTGAGCACATGTCTTTGTGGTATGATTGAGCATCCTTTGGGTATATACCCAAAAGTGGTATTGCTGGGTCTTGAGGTAGATTGTTTCCCAATTTTCTGAAAATTTGCCATACTGATTTTCAAAGTGGCTGTACCAGTTTTCACTCCCACCAGCAGGAAGGAATGCTCATTTTACCTTACATTCTTTCCAGCATAAGTTGTCATCAGTGTTTTTGATCTTGGTCATTCTTACAAGTGTAAGATGGAATCTCAGAGTTGTTTTTATTTGTATTTGTCTGATGACTAAGGATGTTGAACATTTCCTTAAGTGCCTTTCAACCATTTTAGATTCCTCCATTGAGAGTTCTCTGTTTAGGTTTGTACCCCATTTTTTTTATTGGATTATTTGTTCTTTTGATGACCAATTTCTTCAGTTCTTTGTATCTTTTGGAGATCATCCCTCTGTTCAATGTGGGGTTGGTGAAGACCTTTTCCCATTTTTAGGCTTCTGTTTTGTCTTATTGACTGTGTCCTTTGCTTTACAGAAGCTTCTCAGTTTCAGCAGGTCCCATTTATTGTTGCTCTCAGTGTCTGTGCTACTGGTGTTATATTTAGGAAGTGGTCTCCTGTGCTAATGCGTTCAAGTGTACTTCTCTTCTATGAGGTTCAGAGTGGTTGTTTTTATGTTGAGGTCTTTGATCCATTTGGACTTGAGATTTATGCATGGCAATAGATATGCATATGTTTTCATTATTTTACATGTTGAAATCCAGTTATGCCAGCTCCATTTGTTGAATATGCTTTCTATTTTCCATTTGATATTTTTTGCTTCTTTGTCAAAAATCAGGTGTTTGAAAGTGTGTGAATTGATATCTGGGTCTTCGATTCGGTTCCATTGGTCCTCCTGTCTGTTCTTATGCCAATACCAGGCTGTTTTCAGTACTGTAGCTCTGTAGTAGAGTTTGAAGTTAGGGGTTGTGATGCCTCCAGAAGTTCCTTTATTGTACAACATTGTTTTGGCTATCCTGGGTTTTTTTCCTTTCCCATATGAAGTTGAATATTATTCTTTCAAGATCTGTAAAGAATTTTGCTCGAATTTTGTTGGACATTGCATTGAATCTGTAGGTGGTTTTTTCGTAAGATTGCCATTTTTACTATGTTAATTATACCTATCCAAGAGCATGAGAAATCCTTCCATTTTCTGGTGTCTTCTTCAATTTCTTTCTTCAAAGATTTAAAGTTCTTATTATATAGATCTTCCACTTGGTTGGTTAGAGTTACTCCAAGATATGTTATTTGTAGCTATTGTGAAGGGTGATGTTTTATCACCTGTATAAAGGAGGGCTACTGATTTTTTTTGAGTTAATCTTGCATCCTGCTACATTACTGAAGGTGTTTATTAGTTGTAGGAGTTCCTTGGTAGAATTTTTGGATCACTTATGTAAACCATCATATCATCTACAAATAGGGAGAGTTTGACTTCTTCTTTTCCATTTGTATTCCCTTGATCTCCTTTTGTTGTCTTATTGCTCTAGTCAGAACTTCAAGTACTATATTGAATAGATATGAAAAGAGTGGACAACCTTGTCTTGTTCCTAATTTCAGTGGAATCACTGGGACTTTCTCTCCATTTAGTTTGATGTTGGCTGTTGCCTTGCTGTATATTGCCTTTATTATGTCTAGGTATGTTCCTTGTATCCCTGCTCTTTCCAAGACCTTTATCATGAAGGGATGTTGTATTTTGTTAAAGGATTTTTCAGCATCTAATGAGATGATCATGCGTTTTTTATTTTTCTGTTTGTTTATATGATGATTATATTGATATATTTTCATATGTCGAACCAGCCCTGAATCTCTGGGATGAAGCATATTTGATCATGGTAGATGATTTTTCTGATGTGTTCTTGGATTTGGTTTGACAGTATTTTATTGAGTATTTTTGCATCAATGTTCATGAGTGAGATTGCTCTGTAATTCTCTTTCTTAGTAATGTCTTTGTGTGGTTTGGGTATCAGGGTAATTCTAGTCTTGTAAAAAGAGTTTGATAATGTTCCTTCTGTTTCTACTGTGTGGAACAATTTGAGGAGTATTGGTATTGAAAATATTGTAGAATTCTGCACTGAAACTGTCTGGTCCTGGGCTTTCTTTGGTTGGGAGATTTTTGATGACTGTTTCAATTTCTTTAGCAGTTATAGGTTTATTTATTTTTCTTATCTGCTCTTGATTTAATTATTATAAATAATATTTATCCAGAATTGTTAATTTCCTTTAAGTTTTCCAATTTTGTGGAATACAGGTTTTAGAACTATGGCCTGATGATTCTCTGGATTTCCTCCATGTCTGTTGTTATGTCCCCCTTTTCATTTCTGATTTTGTTAATTTGGATATTCTCTCTCTGCCTTTTGGTTAGTTTGGATAAAGGTTTGTCTATACTGTTGATTTTCTCAAAGAATCAACTCTTTGTCTCACTGATTCTTTGTATTTTTTTTTGTTTCTATTTTGTTGATTTCAGCTCTCAATTTGATTATTTCCTGCCATCTACTTCTCTTAGGTGAGTTTGCTTCTTTTTGTTCTAAAGTTTTTAAATGTTCTGTTAATTCACTAGTGTGGGATTTTTCCAGCTTCTTTATGTAGGCTTTTAGTGCTATGAACTTGCCTCTTAACACTGCTTTCATTGTGTCCCATAAATTTGTGTATGTTGTGTGGACATTTTCATTGAATTCTAGGAAATCTTTAATTTCCCCCTTTATTTCTTCCTTGATCCATTAATGATTCAGATGAGCATTGTTTAATTTCCATGTGCTTGTGGGTTTTCTGGAATTAGTATTGCTGTTAAACCATAGTGATCTGATAAGGCACATTGGGTTATTCCATTTTTTTTATATTTGTTGGGGTTTGTTTTGTTACCGAGTATGTGGTAAATTTTTGAGAAGATTCCATGAGGTGTTGAAAAAAGGTATATTCTTTTCTTTTTAGATGGAGTATCAGTCCATTTGGATGGAATAACAGTCCATTGGGTCATAACATCTTTTAGTTCTCTTATTTCCCTGTTCATTTTTTTTTGTCTGATTCACCTGTCCAGTGGTGAGAGGGGAGTGTTGAAGTCTCCCACTATTAGTGTGTGGGTTTAATGTGTGATTTAAGCTTTAGTAGTGTTTCTTTTATATATGAGGGTGCACTAGTATTTGGGGGCATAGATGTTCAGTATTGAGATTTCCTCTTGATGGATTTTTCCTGTGACTAATATAAAATGTTCTACTTTGTCTCTTTTGTTTGATTTTAGTTTGAAGTCTATTTTTTTTAGATATCAGGATAACTATATGAGTTTGTTTCTTATGTCCATTTGATTGGAAAAAATTTTATTTTCCCAATCCCTTACTCTGAGGCGATGTCTGTCTTTGTGGTTGAGGTGTGTTTCTTATATGTAGTAGAAGGATGGATTCTGTTTTTGTAACCAATCTATTAGCCTATGTCTTTTTGTAGGTGAGTTGAGTCCATCTATATTAAGGGATATTAATGCCCAGTGATTGCTAGTTCCTGTTATTTTAGTTTTTGCTGTTGGTGATGTTATTGTGTGTGTTTTTCCTTTATTTAGGGTTTGCTGCTGTGAGATCTTCTATTGTCTGTGTTTTTGTGGATGTAGTTAATTTCCTTGGGTTGGAATTTTCCTTCCAGTGCTTTGTGTAGGGTGGGGTTTGTGGTTAGGTATTGGTAAATCTGGTTCTGTCATGGAATATCTTGTTTTGTCCACCTATGGTGATTGAAAGTTTTGCTGGGTATAGTAGTTTGGGTTAGCATCTATGGTCTCTTAATGATTGCATAACAAGTGACCAGGACCTACTTGTTTTCATTGAGAAGTCAGTTGTAATTCTGATAGGTCTGCCTTTGTATGTTACTTGGTCTTTTCCCTTGGCAGCTCTTAATATTCTTTCTTTATCCTATAAGTTTAGTGTTTTGATTATTATGTGGCAATGGGATTTTATTTTTAGTCTAGTCTATTTAGTGTTCTGTAAGCTTCTTGTATCTTCATAAGCATATCTTTCTTTAGGTTTGGAAAGTTTTCTTCTATGATTTTGTTGAAAATATTTTCTGTGCTTTTGAGCTAGACTTCTTCTTCTATCCCTATTATTCTTAGGTTTGGTCATTTCATGGTGTCCCATATTTCCTGGATATTTTGTGTTAAGCTTTTATTATTATATTTGGTGTTTTCTTTGACTAATGAGTCTATTTCCTCTATTGTATCCTCAGTGCTCAAGATTCTCTTTTTCATCTCTTGTATTCTGCTGTTTATGCTTGCACTTGTGGTTCCTGATTGTTTTCTTCTAATCTCCATTTTTAAAATTCCCTTATTGTCCCTATTTTGATTTTCAAGTCTTGAATCATTTCTTTCACTTGTTTATTTGCTTTTTCTTCATTTTCTTTAATGGATTTGTTGATTTCTTCCAACTTTTTTGTTTGTCTTTTCCTCCATTTCCTTCAGAGAATTTTTTATTTCCTCTTTAAGGGCCTCAAACATTCTCCTCAGTTGTTTTTTAGGTCATTTTCTTCTGCTTCATCTGTATTTGGGTGTTCAAGTCTTGCTGTTTTAGAGTTACTATTTTTATTTGTGTTTTGTTGCTCTTTGTGGTGTTGAATGTATTCATACCTTGTCTACCTATCTTTTCCTCTTATTGGTGTAGTTAGGGCCATGCCTCTGATGACTACTCTTTCAGGTTCTGGTGGGTCCAAGGCTCAAATGGTTGTTCCTCATGGTGGAGTTGGGATCACGGTTCCAATTACTTTAGAGGTCACTTGGCTTTCCCAAAGGTTGCTCTTTGCTCCCGGAGTTTGCTCTGCAATCCTGGAGGTCATTTGAGCCTGCTCCCACAGAGTTTGCTTGCTTGGTCCTGTTCCCATGGGGGTTACTGCCTCAGGCCTGCTCCTGCAGAGGTCACTGGCTCCGTCTTGGTCCCATGGATATGGGTCCCGTGGATGAGACTGGCTTGTGCCTGCTCCCGTGGAGGTCTCTGACTTGGGACTGCTCCCTGAGAGGTTGGTTCCTTCTACCTGCTCCTATGGAGGGCACTGATTCAGGTCTGCTTTAGGAGAGGTCACTGGTTCAGAAGGGCTCCCTTGGAGGTCATTCCTTTGTACCTGTTCTGTGGAGGTTGCTGGCTCAGGTGTGCTCTCTTGGAAGTTACTCCCTTGTACCTGCTCCTGTGGAGTTTTCTGGCTCAGGCCTGCTCTGGCAGAGGTTGTTGGCTTGGGCCTGCTTGTGAGTGTGTCCCTGACTGGGGCCTGCTCTGGCAGAGGTTGCTGGCTCGGGACTGGTCCTGCAGAGGTCACTGGCTCCTATCCTCTTGTTCTTAAGAACTGGGTTGAATTTCTGTCATGAACTGAAGGGTCCTGCAGGCTCATCCTGTCTCCTCAACAATGCTGTCTCTCCTCACTTTCCTCCGTTGAGTTTCTCTCAGCATCACCTCTTTTCTCTAGGTCTTACACATACTTTCCCTTTCAATGAAAATCCCCCCTCCATCAAGCTCCTTTGATCTAGTTAACTTTATCTCTCAACTTGATACAACCTACCGTCATCTGAGAAGGGGCTGTCGATTGAGGGACTGTGGAGATCAAATTGGTCTGTGAGTTGTCTAGGGGTACGAAGTTATCTTGATTTTTAATTGATGTAGGAGGACCTATGCCACAGTGGACAGCATGATGATGCTGGGCAGATGGTCCTTGGCTACGGAAGTGAGCTCGCTAAGCCTGGGCTTGCCACTGACCCAGCAAACAGCATGCCTTCATATCATTTCTGCTTCTAGTTCGGGCTTGAGTTCCTGACTCACCTCAATGACAGACTGTGACACGGAAGTGGAAGCCAAATAAATCCTTTCCTGCCTGATTTGCTTTGTGGTCAGAGTGTTTTGTCAAAGCAGCATAATGAAACTTGAACACATTTCTCAGGGTCTACTATGGATCATAGTGAGAAAGAGAGGGAGAGGCAGGTAGACAAAAAATTGGCTCAAGATGTTTTATTTTTTTCCCTTCAAACATCTCCTAGGCCTTCAATACAAGGATGGAGTCGTATGAACCACGGGTGTTTTGGTTGTATGATCAACCTTGAATGGGACATTTCTCAAATTTGATCATAGGCTTTGTTCCTTTGTATGACTCTCAGTCTTTAGCCTTTAGTCTCTATTAAATATCACTCTTACATTAAATATCATAATAATATATATTATTTTGTAAGAATATATTTTATTATATACATTTATATATAATAATATTGTATATAATAACCTATAGTTTTACGAGATAGAAATAATGTATATTTATGTTAAATACAATATTCTATATTAGTTTTATAATAATATCTACTTTATTATACATAATTTATATATGATGATATAATGATAGATAATAGCATATAATTTTTATAATACATAAATGATATATATTTTAATAATAATATTGTAAATATTCTGGGGAGCTGGATCCAGAACTGAGGGGCATGGTCTACGCCTCACCTCTCTCCATACCTGTGCTGTCGGATCTCCCTTTGCTTTTTTCAGTCAATAAGTCTTTGTGGTCAGGTTCAACTCTGTGTCCCCCAGGCCAGAATCATATAAGAATGGGTCCTTACACCTTTTCAGGTCTGTGTGTTGTACATGTCAAGGGCCACCAAGCTTGTGTCTGTGCTACTATTTCACTTTGCTTCAGAAATGATGCATAAGTTAGATTTTCAGCTTGAGTGTGTTTGGCATGTCCTTGAAAAAGAAATGGCATGTAGAATTCCCATTTCCACTAGCCAAATATTTATTGAGCATTTCACACATACGAGGAAATACTGAAGATGCATAGTTGAATGTGATGTGGTCCCTAGATTCCATTTCAAGGGAATTAAGTGAGGTATTGAGCAAACATTTGTAAAGACGGATGAATAAATAATGAATATGAGAATTTAATCTAAAAAAATCAAAATGTTTTAACTTCATAATTGTTTAGAGACAGTTGAATGTGTGCTGCTTCTGCAAAGTTGGAAACCTATCTTCAAATTCATTCATTCGTTTATTCATTCATTCAAATTAGAGCTACTGAGCATCTGTTGTATTTTGAGAACATGAATAAATACTGCTTTCTGGATGAGAGCCACTAACCCCGCCCAAACTGTGGAAAAATATTATGGGCCCTTCAAGTCCAAATGAAATGTCAACACAAAAGAGCTATTTGCAATGCAAATGTGAAGTCACCAGCCTTTGTAATAAACAGGCTGAGGGAACAAACCATGCAAGCTCCTTGTGAGAAGATGGGGCTTAGCAGTTTTGATGAATTACAGAGCCAGTGGAAATCAAAGGGCTCCTAATTGGTTTATCTTCTGTACCTAAGGTGACCAGCCTGACCAGCCTCAACTTATACATGAGCAGGGCTGCCTGATAACCGGTCTGTTTGGAAACCAACCAATCAGTTTCTACCTGTAGATCAATATGTGTTTATTTATTTAACTTATTTTGTAAGACTGAACCTAGGGCCTCACACATGCTAGGCATGAGCTTTGGGCGAGTTATGGCCACAACTTTCTTTTCACTTAAATTTTTTATGTTTGTAACTATGTACGATGTATGCGTATGATGTGTGTGTGTGTGTGTGTGTGTGTGTGTGTTTATGTGGGTTCCAGGCTTGGATTTTACCACTTTTATCCTTTGTCTCCAGTTCACAGTTTTTGAATCATTATGGGAAACATTCCTTTTGGAGAATGGCTCAAAGCAACAAACATACCTCTTTTAAGGATAGTTCCTTGGGAACCCCAAGTCAAGGCTGAGGTCTTTGAAGTAGAATCTCATTCCTAATTCCAAAAGTGGTCCCACCCGACTTGTTGTCCTTACTTTGGAGACAGAATGTGTGTGCATGTGTGTGTTCCATAGTTGTACTGATTGCCAGGTTCATTTGGACACCTGCCATTTCTGGTGTACTTTAGGGGTACCCACTGATAAGGGGAATACCCTTGGATGTATCACTAACCATAAAAATTTCCGGTATGTTTATTAAATTGCAGTTGGGGCTCCTGGGTTGGGGGCATTGTAGTCTTTTTAACCTGGACTGAAGTCTGATTTCAGTTATCTGCTCCAGAGTCTCACCATATAATTTAATCGGGTCTGGCAATGAGAAAACCCAGGTTGGGGATGGGGGAAAGGCCAGTAGCCATGGTGACCACTTCTGATCAGTCATTAGTGTTTTCTCCTGCTGTTCTATTGCTCACTTTGCGGGGCAGTGGGTCTGGGAAGATCATATTTGTGTCAATGTCCCCAGAGCTTTCAAGGCCTCAGAAGCTGCAAGTCTTTATTGGTGACCTTTTAACCACAGTCTCCCTCTCCTCAGGAACCTGGCACAGTTTCCTCAAAGGGCTGAGTTAGAAACTAATCTGTGGGGTTCTCAGTTCATACTGGTACTGTCTCCATCATGTGAGTTCTTTCCTTGGAGGCACTGAGGGGTGTGAGGGTCCACTTCCCCGTCCACTTGGCGTCCCTGGTCAGGGAGGAGGGTCTTAGAATGACATGGTTAGGTGTCAGCCACCCTGATTGGTCATTGTTTCAATCAACTCGTTCAAACCCTGGCTGGCCTGTTCTTCTGCTGGGAGACATGTATCCACATGTCAGGAACAGGTTAGAGCCACACAGATAAATACTGACGAAAACCCCAATCACTGTGTGCCTGGCTTGTCTGAGTCCTCCTGATTTTTTTTTTTTTTTTTTTTTTTTTGTTCCTAAAGTCCCTTGGAAATTTCTGGCCTAACTAAAAACTCATGGTGGCTTCAGTGACACACTACTCCTGGCAGGCCTTTTGACACTTCACTCCAGGTGGGAGGACTTGAGGCCAGGCTGGTGAACGGCTGCTGCCTGATGGAGCTGCCAGGGTCAAGGCCTGTGAACATGTCCACGGGGACCATGCCAGCCCTGGGCAGTCACCATTTACTGTTTTAGCTTCCCAGGGTTTGATAAAAACCCAGATTTTACAGTACAAGTGTGTGAAACTGGCTGTTTGAAACGTACCAGCATCTGCTGTCATATCCAGCTGACAGGGAACCAGAGAAGGAAATTAAACGTTGCATTTCCCCAGCCCTCCCCGCCTTCCGTTAACCAATCGATTTTGTCCGTTGTGCCCGAGAATGCGAAGTCTTGCCATTTGCCAGGACCTTGGCATCCTCAGGGAATTCGGGAGGTGTCTGCCAGCTTATTGACAGGCTCTGGGAAGTCTGATGTCACCGGATGGAGAAGGATCGTAGCCCTTCCAGCGTCTGACTCTAGAGTGAGTGGAAGCTAGGGAGGGATGGAGAATGAGGGTGACTGCCAGCATCCCAATCTGACTTCTCAGTGACAGAGGGAGGATGATTTGTAAAAGTTGTAAAAGTGACATACGTCAACAGTTTAAGAAATCAGCATGCACACCACAAATTCGAGTTCTGTGCCACTGGGAAACTTTATCTATATTCCAACTGAGAGTGTGTGACAACATATTCTGCTTTCTTCTAGGGACACGTACCATTGCCAGGCTGAAGGAATCATTCCCTCTTTCTAGCCGTCTTCCCCAGACTGACCATTGGCCTGGAACTCCTGGGGGCCACAGAAGCATGGACGAGGGGGCTTCATCCCTTACTAGGAGGGAGAAGACGTGTTTATTATGCCTATGACACTACGTTTCAATAAATGTTTTACTGAAAAGAGTCTCTGTTGAACTGTGTTTCCAGAATGATTTTTATATTTAGGATTCAAGGACTTTAAAAAAAAAAAACCCAATGTAGTCGCCACACTTTAGGCGTTTATGTTGAGTGAGGAGACAGGAAAAGAGTAGAGCTTCCACAGAGATTCCGCTCCCATCTCTGTTCCACTCTGAGCCTCCATTTTCTTATCAACAAAATGGAGGTGAATAAAAATAACCTATAAGGAATGGCGAAGAAAGAATAAGGCAAAGTGATAGTGTTGCAAGGAAGCAGTAGACACTGGGTAAACGGACTCGACCTGGGCCACTGGGTTGCTGGGGAGAAGGACAGCTGAGGTTCTGGGTTGCCAGATCTCTGCAGGATCTGACTGCTGCTGCTCCTAGGACCAGGGAATCCTGGGACCTCAGACTGTAAGGTGGGATCCTGGAACACGCCCCTTGGTTCTCTGCCTTGTCCATTTGTGTTTTGGGGAGATGAGTGCTCTTGTCTGTGGAGCCCACCTATCTCTACTCCCAGTTAAGGCATCTGAATTCTGGGAGAACCCTTCCAAGTGGTGACGTAATGTCAGCTAGCCTTGTTCACCATTTATTATGACTTATAACTAGACATCTTTAGCCATACACAAAAGTGAGAAAACAGGTTGAGAATCCTTTATCTGAAATCTGGGACTAGAAGTGTTTTGGTTTTTTTTTTTCTCCCAGATTTGAGGGATATTTGCATGGAGACAGGGACTCCCATCTCATCTGACTTCATTATGTTCCCTATGCGTCTTTGTGGTGGTTCTAATTGTCCGCTTGACGTATCTAGAGTCATTCAGGAACAGAGTCTCAGTGTGAAGCCTGCCTAGATCAGGTTAGCCTGTGGGGACTGTCCTGATTACATTAATTACAGCGGGGAAACCCACCCATTGTGAGCCACACCATTCTCTGGGGCTGGGGTTACAGGACTATTAGAGTCTCCAGGACTATGCGTGCCGATGGGTCTGAGCACATGAGTCAATCACACTGTCATTTCTCTCTGTTCTTGGCTGTGGGTGTGACGTGATGAGCTGTGTTCAGCTCTTGCAGCCTTGACTTTTCTGGAACCCAGAACTGCTAAAATAAACCCTGTGGTGTTTTGAAAGACCATGCCCCCAGAGGGAGTGACCCTATTAGGAGGTGAGGCTTTGTTGGAGTAGGTGTGACCTTGTTGGAGGAAGTATGTCACTGTGGGGGTGGGCTTTGAGGTCTAAGATGTTCAAGTTATGCCCAGTGAGGCTCACAGTTGCTTCTGCTGCCTATGGATCAAGATGTAACACTCTCTACTCCTTCCCCAGTACCATGTCTGCCTGCAAGCCTCCCACAATAATAGACCAAACCTCTGAACTGTAAGCCGGCCTCAATGAAATATTTTCCTTTATAAGAGTTGCTGTGGTCATGGTGTCTTTCACAGCAACAGAACCCTAACTAAGACACATCTTTTCTCCCATAAGTTGTTTTGGAGAAGAAGTTTGTCAATGTTAATGGAAATAAAGCCAGTACAACTTTATCCACAAAGCTTGATGGTAATTTTATATAGTATTTAAAATACTTTTTATTAGTGAGACAGAACTTCCTGGTGCTCGGTTTTCCATCTGTGGCAATCATGCTGGTGCTCAAAAAGTTCTCGGTTTCGGAGCATTCCAGAGTTTGGATTTTCAGACTAAAGACATCCAGTCTGCATTATAATAGAGCACTACAAACCCACCTGTCAAACCTGTCAAACCTAATGACTGTCCATACGTGTTCGATATATATATATATCTTTATCTGTACTCACCTGCTCCTTCTCTTTGAGTTAGGTATCATTATGTACCACAGACTGGCCTGGAACTTGTAATCCTTCTGCCTAGCCAACCTGGTACTGAGATTATAGATATATACCATTCCACTCTGCTTCCTTCAATTACTCTAAAGAATATATATATATATATACATATATATATATATATATATATATATATATATATATATATATAATATCACCCAGATGTGGTGGCTCACATTCTGTAATCCCAGCAACCAGAAGACTGAGGTAGGAGGATCATTATGAATTCTAGGTCACAAAGTGTGACCGTGTCAAAACCAGTCAATCAACCAAACACACAATTAGCTATCACAATAGAATTCCCATATCTATATAAAAGAAATCCTTATTACTATTACTATTACATATTTAGACTTTAATTTTTTGTTCTGTTTGATACATTTTTTTATAGGGTAGATTTCCAAAAATTTAGATTTGCATAAGATCCAGATGGATACTCTGTGCATAGTTCAGCTTGCCTTTCTCCGCATGGGCCATGCATGCTCTTGGTAATTCTCACGCCTCTGTACTGACTGGATGATGGAGGAGGAGAAAGTTGCTGATACAGGGAAGTGAGAAGCTCCTGTCAGGACCCACATGTCCTGTCAGACTTGGTGGCCAGAGCACATGCAGCGAAGTGGAGGAGGGTTGGTGCTTCTCCAGCAGGCAGAGGAGGCAGAGTGTGAACCTCAGGGCAGGAGGGGAGAGTGAGGTGGCTCTTACCTCATTGCTCCTGTGTTCTCCATGAATAACAAAGGAAGAAAGCTAGCTGATTGGCTAGTAAGGACTGCTTTGACTATTTACCTTATTAGATAGCTGTGGTAGTAAGCAGGTGGGGAGGAGATTTACTCGAGAGCTCAGAGTTCCTGACTGGCAGACTTCAGAGCAGACCCCAGCCCTCCTGTTTCTGAGTTTGGTGTCCTTACTAACCCTGACTATAATAAAACAGGAGAAAATGTGGCCTCCCTCTAGTGTGGGGTTCAAGCAGGCTAACAGGGAGAGTGGGTCCCCAAAGATTATTTGTATTTCCAGGACTAGTAAGGTAAGGCTGGATACTGGGTAGTGTACTAGAGCTTGGTCAAAGGCGAAACTTGGAATTGTAGGACATCGGCTTTAAAGAGACAGCTTCAGGTGATCTCTGAGGTCACAACTCCCGGGGAGAATATAGTGTCCTTTAGTCCTCCTGTAAGTGGTCATCCAGCGATTTGTTTTTAATTCTGTGCAATGCCTGGGAACTCTTCATCTCTTAGACAGTATGCCATACTGTGTGGTATCTCTAATGGCAAGACAACAGCAGGCTAAAGTATTGAAACCTCCCTCCCTATAATTTCTACCCACAGAGCCTAATTCTGCCTCTGGTTATACAGTGAGAGTCAGCCTTCTCCTTTCTGACAGTCATTTGTGAACAGGAGCCGCCTCTCAAGTCCCCCTGCTTAGAAGTAAGCTGCTTTTGAACTGGAAAAGTGTGGAGAGAGAGAGAGAGAGAGAGAGAGAGAGAGAGAGAGAGAGAGAAAGAAACAGAGACAGAGAGACAGAGAGACAGAGAGAACAGAGAGAGAAAATCAGAGACAGAGACAGAGAGGCATCAATACAGAGAATCAGAGAAAGATACAGAGATAGAGACACAGAGATACAGAAAGAGACAGACAGACATACAGACACACACACACATGAGAGAGAGAGAGAGAGAGAGAGAGAGAGAGAACCCAAAGGATATAGCCTCTTAGTTTTTGCTCATTCTGCAAATTCTAGCAAACACACTCTGTTGTCCTTCCGCTCTCTGTCCCAAAGGGCCTTCTCAGTTCATTTCAGAGCCTGGGTGTGAGAACTTCAGCAAGCACACTACTACATTTCCTTTCTCATCTAAGAGTCTCTTCTGGATCTTTTCAGATGCCCCAGGCACAGATCGGAACTTCTCGGACGAGACACAATTCTCTGCGTGGGAATCCCATAGGAAACCAGACCACCCATCAAGGCCTGCTTCACCCATCACTGGGAAACCAATAAGGACTCTTTCTTTGCCTTGGGGGATGCAGAAGGGTATCTTGACTGGGGTCTCTATACTGTCCCTTGATTTTCAAACCCCTTTCACAGGTCAAGGCTTAACCTGGGCTCTGCTTATTCAGAGCGCCTTCCTAAACTACTAAAATCAAATCTGTGTTAATTCCCCCAACACTTTCTCATTTCTACTTAACAGCAGTGGCATACAGGGGAAGGTGTGGCAAGGTCTTTATAGTTGGCAGCAGTGATAATGAAGAACAGACACACACATACCTTTAATCGGCCTCACATCTTTTGGGCACAAACAACCCCCAGGACTGCTGGGCTGGTCAGTCGCTCCTCTGCACTCGCCCCTTTGTCCCACTCCTAACTAGCGACTGCTGGCCTGCCACATGCTTGAGCAATTCTCTCGCATGCCTTAGTTTTCATCTTCAAAATTGAGAGTGAATCCATCAATGGCTTGGGGAGACTTACTGGCTTTGTCCACTGCTTCTAAGCCTAGCACCAATCTAGGCACATGCCTACTGCTTAACACAAGATTGCCTGATTCCTGAGTGGACAATGAAGTGGGTCTCTCAGAGATTCCAAAGCTGGACAGTGGGATACACGTGCCATATTTTGAAATCCTCATTCCTAACCGACTTCCAGGAGGAGAGGAACTAGAATGTGTGTAGGGCATGTAGGGTGAGGAAATAAGTATGACATGTGTGCTCTACGTGAGCAGACAGAGGCGGGCTGGGTCTACATCTTCCCAGAATCCCCTCAGTTTAATTAGAGGGAGTGTTGCCATGCTAAAACACCTTACAAAAGCAACTCATAGAAGGAAGGGTTTCTTTTGATTCACAGTTTGAAGGGCTGGAGAGATGGCTTAGCAGTTAAGAGCCCTGCCTGCTTTTCCAAAGGTCCTGAGTTCAATTCCCAGCAACCACATGATGGCTCACAACCATCTGAGAGATCTGGTCAGTTGTCCTCATCAACTTAGACCATGAACTCCAATATGGACAAATTTAACAGAACTGCCATATATGGGTTGCCCATGCGAAATTGAAGGCCAAGTCCCTCATGGAGGGAAAAACATGGCAAGCATGGCAGCGGCTGAAGCGTGAGGCAGCTGGTCACAGAGTAGTCGCAGTGAGAGTCACAGTCAGAGTCACAGAGCAGTTGCAGTGAGAGTCCTGATGATCAGCTCACTCAATGTGCCACCCAAATTCAGGGCGAGTCTTCCCACCTCAATCTAGAAACTTTCCTACAGGCTTGCGCAGAGGTTTGTCCGCAATGTAAGCTACATCCTGTCAAGTTGACAGGAACATGACCTTTACCCTCACTCTCTCCTTCTTCCCTTTTCTCACCCTCCACCAACTTTTCCTAATCACTTTGATGAGATTTCAGCAGTCAGTAGGATTTCATTTGATTTTGCCTGGGCTGAGCTCTTGGCCTGGTGTAATTCTCTTCCCAAAGTGTCCATGGTCCCTAGTGTATCTAAGCTAATTATCTGCTGAGCACACACAGAGTGATGTGTCAGCTCCTGATGGGATCTGGGACTCTGCTGGCCCTGTCTGTTGGTTGGGTCCCAGGAGCTCTGGCCAGGGAACTTTGAATCTCCCTGTAGGTTTTCTACATGCTTGAGATCCAGTAACTAAGGCTGACTGTCCACCAGCAACGCCTCGTGGTCAAGAGCGAGCCCTGGGTGGGGCTCTGGAGATGGCTACGCAGATGGAACACTTGGACTGGAGCTCCCATTTCCAGCATCCATGCAAAAAGTAGGGGAAGAGCCAAGTGTGGTGGCTCATGCCTTTAATCCCAGCACTTGGAAGACAGAGATCTTTATGAGTTCATGGTCCTGGTCAACATAGAGTTCTAGGGCAGCCAGGGCTACATAGGGAGACCTTGTCTTAAAAAGCAAGCAAGCAAACAAATAAAAACCCAAACCAACCTAACACACACACACACACACACACACACACACTCACACACACACACACACAGGTAGGGGCTGAGGAGTTGACTCAATGGGTAAAAGTATTTGCTGAACAAGCATAAGGAAGTGAGTCTGAAGCCCCAGAACCACTGTCAATTGCTTCTTCATTCCCAGTGCTCCCAAAACGTGGTAGGAGGCAGAGACAGGCGGATTCCCAGAAACTCATAGGGCAGCTAGGCTGAAAAATGCAGTTGTAAACATCAGAGACCACCCCCGCTTTTTGAGACAGGGTTTCTTTGTGTAGTCCTAGCTGTCCTGGAACTAGCCTTGTGGACCAGGCTGGCCTCAGACTCACAGAGATCTCCCTACCTCTGCCTCCTGAGTGTTGGGATCAAAGGCATGCACCACCACCGCCAGTCCAGAGACCCTTTCTTAAGTAAGGTAGACCGTGAGGCTCAGCAATGAGATTGCCCTCTGACCTCTACATGTACACTGTGAGACACACACACAAGTACGCCTGTACACGCATGTACATGCACACACATTAAAACACGTACACCTTAAACACGCATGCACAGACATTCTTGACACACATACAGTCTCATACATACACACATTCACATCATGTACATACACAGAAAAAAATAAATTTCTTTGGGAGGCTCATTGTAAGCACATGGAGGCAAGTCTGCCTTCTGGAACGAAGGCCATGATGGGAAATAACCTTATTCATCTTATTTATACGCTTACAACTCTGTTTAATTCTTGTTTCTGGCCCAGCTTTTAAAAGCTAAGAAAGTGCCCTACCTCCCATCCTAAAGCTCCTTCCCCACAAACTTGGGTGGGACGCTAGAAAACATGAGTGGGGTTTCTACCACAGACCAAGGACCCCCAGAAACTCACCTTCCTTGCTCCTGGGCCTGTTACTCAGGAGCACTACTTGGCATCCTTGTTCCATTACAGAAGTTGATCTCCCTTCTCCATCTTCAAGATTAAGTTCCAGTGTCAACGCTCCCCAGGCTCCTACCCCTTGTCCAAGTGTTCCCATTTATGTCAGTGCCTAGAACCGGAATGTGCTAGAATTACCTGCTTGTATTTGTCCCTCTGTAGTGTCAATTCCTTGAGGGCAGAGACTGTGTTTGCATGCTTGGTGACACACAGTAAGGACAGTTAAGGTGTCTGTTGGATAAAAAAATGCATCCAGGGCATGCTGAAAAGTCTCTGCAGCTTTTGTGGAAAATTCTGGGGTGAAGGGTTTAAAAGAAGCACTTGGTAAACTTTTTTCCAAGCTGTGGTGGTATCTGAATGATGTCATTACTTTGGCTACATTCCGGCAGGCTAGAGGGCCTTGGGAACAGACTCAAAAGTGGGAGAAGCTTCTGGAATGTAATGAGAGACATTCTGAGATGTGATGAGAGATGACGGTAAGTAGAGGCCCAGTAGATCATGGAGATCTGAGCTCACAGTACCACTCATTTCCTCAGATGCATGACATTATAAAAAAAATGGTGGCCTTAGATTAGCAGAACACAAAGTGCGGTTCCCAGATCAGAGATCCCACCACATCCCCTGGGAACTTGATATAAATACAGATTCTCAGATTCTACCTCAAACCTACAGAATCAGAAATCCTGGGGGAGGCCCAGGGTCTGCTTGTCACAGGTTGTCTGGATAATACTGAAACAGGGTTAAGTATCATGGGACTCAGAGTTCCCCATCTGAGAATTTATGGGGGTATTTATATAAAATGTAAATATCTGGGTCCCACTTCAGAAGCTCTCTTTCAGACAGCCAGAGAGGGACCCAGGGATGTGTGCCTTGAGCTAACCGGTGGTGGTGAGGCGTGAAGAAGCAGGGTCACAGGCGGTCACTTCCTCAGCCTAACATGTTTTAGGAACTGATGCCCCTGTAGTAGGGATAGTGCTTGGTTCTGCCTGGCCGGGAAGTGTCACAATGAATAGCAGGTAAGTCGGCCTCCCAAGTTAACAGGGCCTCTCAGGGAGCAACAGACTGTACCGTGGGACAGGACTTCACCTGAGAGGGGACAGTCTTTTCCCAAAATAGTACAGTGGTACCAGGGGGTGGGTGTTGGACTTCCGCCCCTTTAAACACCCTTGTAATTTACATTTAAAAATAGAAAGAAGCTCATGAATAATTCGTGAGTCATGAGCAAGCCCCTTTAAAATACAGTCATGAATAAAATATCCGGCTTTGCCTCCTCTAATGGTGCTGGCCTTTGATGTTTTATTGATGGGTTGCCTGCTCCGAGTGCTGGCAGGCTCCTGGATTAATTCATGCTCTCAGCCCCCGACCCCTCCAGGTCAGCGGGCCTGCCCTTACTAACACATAAACACAACACCCTGTTTTAGACAGTTCAAGAGGCAGGTTCCACATCCCCTTGAACAGAAGTGTAATTACAGCATGTGGGAAACCCTGCCTGGAACCATGGTGAGGGCGGGACCTAAGTCACCAGAAGCTTTTGTTTGCAGCCAGGTGAGCATTTGCAGCAGGTGGAGTGTGTCTCATGTTTGATTGCCTCTTAAGAAGCCAGGAGTGGAAAGTAGACATTAGGGAGGTGTAAATAATAATCTCTCAGAATCTGAGTAAGAGCGATGCTCTGGGCCGTGGGCCTTTCCCAAAAGAGCTCTGCCTGCCCCAAGGAGCTCTCTGTGTGCCCCGAAGTCAGAGACCCCAGGAAGGCTGTTAAAGATGGCCGCTAGTGCAGAGAGCCACTGTATCTGCCTAGAGAGTATCAAGGCTGGGGCAATTATTGGAGACCCTATCCACAGGCAGAGGCCAGAAGGTTCTCTGTATAGGTCTGTGTGAGTGTGTGTGTGTGTATGGGTATATATATATATGGGGGGAATAGATGACTGAATGCATGTCTTCCTTCATTAAAAAATAGATATAACTTTAGTACGTGTACTTGAGAGGGAGATGCAGATGGATCTCTGAGAACTTGAGGCTAGCCTGGTCTACATAGTAAGGCCATTCCTCAATATTTATTTAATCTGGGGAGTTGCTACATTGGCTAAGGGCACTTGTTGCTCTTGCAGAAGATCTGCTATTGTTTGTATGGGGTAGGGTGGATTGGCCAGCCCCTCATTGTTTGGGAAGTCTTGTCTAGCCTGCTGAAGCGAGGGCCACGCAGCATGCACAGCCATCACTGTCCCTGGATACACACAGGTCTCTCCACTCCATCAGTTTGATCTGGTCTTGCAGGGATAAGGAGACACTATTCTGTTACCACGGCTGGGACTACCATCAAGCCAAACGCCCCTTTGCCTTCAGTTTTGTGGGCACCTTGGGCCAGGCTACCTTGAAGGACAAGAGGAGAAGGGAGCAGTGGGCCCGAGAGACAGGACTATTCTACATGTTTCTTCTTTTAGTATCTCAACTACATCAACCCACTTGGAGTTTTTCTCCCAAGTTTCTTTAAAATTTGTTGCAATCAAAAGGGCTAAAGAAAGGCCAAGGGTAAGTGCTAGGAGAAGCCTAATTTAAGGCAAGACTATAAAAGAGCTGAAGATTTCTCATTCATCTCTTCTGTGGAAACTGCTTTGCCAATTTCCTGTCCTTGTCATGAAGTTTCTGGGTGCCCAGTGTCTCTAGACTGCAAAGCTCAAGCACAGTACTCAGACCTCAAAACACCCTCCTTTCCACCCCCGACTTCCTGATCTTCATCCCTATAAAAGATGGGAAAACAATTCTAAAACAGCTGGTGACTGGGTCATAGCTTACTGTTGCTTACTGCCTGCGATACTAGTCATGGGACCACAAAGTCCCTGGGTCTTCTGGAGGAAATATAGCTGACTCAGGGATAGCCACTATCAGCTGACCTACCCTGACAAGAAGAAACCAATGAGACAGCTTGTCCCAGAAAACAGAGCATCCAACTCAAAATGGGAGCAGCTATAGGAAGATCACAAGGAGAACAGAGGGGGGAAGCCGGATGTGACACACGTGGTCCAGGGATGGAACGAATCCACAAGGGGCCAGGGACTTAGTCGGAAATGGAATGGATTCTTGAAGGGAAGAATAGAACTATGAACGAGATGACAAAGTTGCGCATGGAGGGGGTGATGGAGACAGTCCTCACTTGGTCCCTTAGACGTTTGTACATTTCTAGCTTGAAGTTCGATTTCCAGTAACAGGGCTTCTTATTGTGAATTACTCCTTACTTGAGCAAACCCCTGTTATAACTGGGGAAGGAAGGCTGTCTCAACAGAATAATGGTGCGACTTCCTTGCTGTGTCTGCTGTTGTCCTGTGTCACCCCCGCCATCCTCACAGAATGAAAGACCATTTTACTAAGTGGGTATCACGTTGCTAGAACAGTGCCTACAAGAAAGTCATCGGTTACCAGAGGTGCCGAGTGCGTTGGAGGAAAGTTAAGCAAGGCACCAGGGATGAGCATACTGCTGTGGTTTTATTGGGAGTGATGTGGGGGAGTCTCATTGAGAAGGTAACATTACCCAATGGCTCAGAGATGGGGAAGCGAGCCAGGCTGGGGTTTGTCTACAAACTAGGGTGAGAGGGAAAAGGACAGCTGCAAGGAGTACATTCTAAGACCTGTGGAGGATGCCCGTCTTTAGTAGGTGGGACCCAGGGGGAGAGTCTTAGGTCATTGAGGGGAATGTCATTGAAGGGATTGGGACCCCAGGTCCTTCTTCCCCTCCTACCCACCATGAGGCGAACAGCCCACAGTGCCACAGAGCACAACAAACGACTCACATCGCTACAGACCCAAACAACACGCTCTAATGATCATGGACAAAACCCTCTGAAATTATGGGCCAGAAAGAAAACCTTTCTCATTTCTCAGTGGTTGTCTCAGGTATCTTGTCATAGCCACAGAAAGATGATCAAATAGAAAGTTGCTGCTGAGAAGCGGGTCCCTAATTTGACTGTACCTGAGATGACATGGAGAAGCCTTCAGCGTGAGTGTGTAAAAGGGATTGGGAGAAGCAAGCTAGAGAAACTCTAGAATGTGATAAATGTAGATGAATGGGCAGCCCTAGCAAGGACTAAGAGGATGTTGATAGAAATTTAGAGAGTAAAGGCTGGGCTATGAAGTTTCCAATAGAAACGCTAACAGAAAGTAGGGAGTCTGCTGGAGACTAAAAGCCAGCCCCGTGGCCACACCAGCTGTGTTTCCCCCATGCTGTGACGCAGGGTCTCTCACTTTCTCTGCTGTGCTTCAGTCATTTCCACTTAGAAGACGTTTCACTCAGTGGAGAGCCAGCGTCATAGGATATGTGGTTTGAAATGTGCAACACTCCACGTGGGTCCTGCAAAGTTTGGGTTTCCTCCCCCACACTCTGATATCCTAGAAAAATCCATTTGCCTTGCTGGTGAGTTTCTGTGCAGTGGCTGAAAACCAGAGGCTGCTCTGTGCATCAGGTAGGTCTGGAAGATGGATTTTATGTCAGATTATATGTCAGATTGTTTTCCCTGGGCTCTTGTGGGGAGCCTGTGGATACCCCTGTGGTGTGGGAGAATTATCTGTATTCTGTCAATCATATTTTAATAAAACGCTGATTGGCCAGGCAGGCAGTATAGGCGGGAAAGCCAGACAGGAAGTAGAGGTGGAGCAAAGAGACTGGGAATATTCTGGGAAGCAGGAAGCTCCCTTCCTTGTTCTGAGCCGTGTGGCTAACATAGATAATGATAATGGATTAGTATAAGTTACAAGGACTAATAAGAAGCCTGACCTAATGGGCCAATCAGTTTATAACCTTATAGAGTCCTGTGTGTGATTTTCCTTGGGAGTTGCCGGTTGTGGGGTACCGGGCGGGACAGAAACCCCAACAAGCTGGCCCTTCATACTACATATGGTGCCCAGACGTGGAGAACTGAATCCACAGAAAGCCTGAGAAAGCTTGGGAAAGAATAGAGTAAAGCATGTTTTCTTGGTATGGTAGCAGCAATTTCTCAGGTCTTCTTTGCTTGCTAGAGGCAAGCAAGCGCTCTCATCTAAGAGAGGCTTCCTGACTCAGCTTTAGCTGCAAAACTTTGCAGCTCATTAAGAGGTCCTGCCACGAAACACTTAAACGGTATTGATGAAAAGCTGAATGCATGCTTTTCAGTTTTCAGCCATAGCAGGAAAAAAGCTGCGCCGTTTTAAAATGTCGGCTTTCTGGGCTGTCCTGCCAGAGCAATCTCTGACTCTTTCAGGCAGGCAGTCCAACTGAATGTGGTCTGTGAGCAGAATGCTGCAGCTTGCTTGCTGGCAAGGATCTTGAAACGTCATAAAATTGTGGCAAGAAAAATGGCTGCAGCCGGTACCTCAGCCACGAGGCTGGAAAGCTAAGGAATGGGCTGGATCTAGCTGTCAAAGCCAAGGCTTTGACATATTGCTTAGTAAATTAAAGGTTCATGTTATCAGAAAAAGAGAGATATACAGTAAAGAGAGATTCAAAGAGGAAGAAAACCTCTAAATGGTTTACAGTGTGTTAAAAATATATGCAGAATAAAAGTTCTTAAAGTAAAAAGAAAGAAAGGGAGAAATAGGGAAAAATTGGGTGTAGTGGTACACACCTTTAAACCCAATGCCTGGGAGGCAGAGACAGACAGATATCTCTGATAGCACACACCTTTAATCCCAGCACTGGGGAGGCAGAGACAGACAGATCTCTGTGAATTCAAGGACAGCCTGGTCTACAGAGTTATTCCAGGACAAAGATATACAGAGAACCTGTCTCAAAAAGTAAAAGTAAAAGGAATAGAGGTTAAAATAAAGCCGCATAAAAATGGAAAATACACAGAGAATCTTGATACTGTATGCTATTATGCTCTCTTTAAATTGTTTGAATGCTGAGGAAGGAGCAACAGTTGCTAAAAGACTTTTGTTTATAAATGCTGCTAAACTAATCCAAGGTAGGTATTTTGAAAATACCTTGGCTTCAAAATTGAAGTCAAAAGGTATGTTACTTTGGAGAAGAGATTTTGCTTTTGTTTCCACAGAAAATGAGAGGCTGTGGATTCATTCTGAGTTAAGAAAAATCAGGTTCGAAAAAGGAAGACCACCTGAGAAATCTCCGATAGGAACAGATGGCCCAGATGACAGAGTTCTACATCCAGAACAAGTTCAAGACTGCTGCCTGAGATGATCAAGACTTAACAGGATACTCCAGTCAGAACTTAATTATAACTCTAAATTTTCTTTAGGTTCCCTTAAGATTATCAGCGCTCGCAACCAGCAGGAAGTAGATACTATGCCCACATTCCCAACAAATGGACTATGGGTATTTTCCTTTGTTTAAAAAAAAAAAGAGGGAAATGGTGTGGGAGAATTGTCTGTATTCTGTCAATCATGTATTTTAATAAAATGCTGATTGGCCAGGCAGGAAGTATAGGTGGGTCAACCAGACAGGAAGTAGAGGCGGGGCGATGAGAACAGGAATATTCTGGAAAGCAGGAAGTTCCCTCTGCCATTTTCCTGCGCAGATCACCGAAGAGGCAACATGTGAGCTGCCATGCTGAGAAAGGTACTGAGCCGTGTGGCTAGCATAGATAATGATAATGGATTAATATAAGTTACAAGGACTAATAAGAAGCCTGACTTAATGGGCCAATCAGTTTTTAACCTTATAGAGTCCTGTGTGTGATTTTCCTTGGGAGTTGCCGGCTGTGGGGTACCGGGCGGGACAGAAACCCCAACAAGCTGGCCCTTCACACTACACCCCTGCACTACTGCCTCTGCCCACCAAAGCGTATTTGCCTCCCTGTTGCCAAACAGCCTTTAGTGTTGGGCACTGGGGATCAAGCCCTTAGACTCTTGTAGCAGCAAATGTCACAGCTGGGTTCTCATTTTGGCAAAAGATAAGTAAGGCTGAGATCTGTTTGCCTAGAGTTTGTTTGGCCCAGCAACCTTTTGAAAATGGAACTGGCTAGACTTTGGCTTATATTTTGTATGGCTGAGTTTCGCTCTCCCCAAAGAGGCACTGGCCCCTGGAGAGTCCTCATGATGGTGAGGAGCTGTGCTGGGTTCAGCTGGCCATGGTTCTGGGGAAGTCTGCCCCATGGCAACCACCTCATGTTCCAGGCCTGTGAGAAGAACCCCATGGTCATGAGTCTTTGTGCCACCAGCCAGCTCCCAAATATTGACAGAGACTTATTATTAATTATGAAAGCTGGGCTTTTAGCTTAGGCTTGTTTTCAACTAGCTTTTATAACTTAAATTACCCTATATTTTTATTAATCTACATTCTATGACACAGCTTTTATCTCTCTCTCATTCTGTGTCTAATTCATTCCGAGTCTCCATGGTATCTCCCGTGGGTCTCGAGGCCCACTTATACCTCCTGCCTAGTTACAGGCTGCTCAGTTCCTTATTAAACCAAACACAGCAATACACCTTCACACAGTATACAAATATCTCACAACACCCAAGGACCCTTGCATAGTTCATTTTCTTTTCCCATTAAGCATCTCTTTAGCTCTCCACATATTCTATTCCCTTCCTTTTAAGTTCAACTCCATCCCACCAATTTAAGGAATCTCCCTGGACCACAGTGATTTAAGCCTTCATCAGTATATACTTTCATCTTTGGCTTCATGTTCTTTTCCTCTAGAGTCCTCAACACCAGCAGAGCAAATGGACCGATTTTATCTAACACTTCACCTTTAAGATGATTCCCATTCTGGATGGGGATCTAGAACGCAAGCTCCTGAAGAGTGTTTGCTCACGTTCTCCACTCCGGGGCCCTGGCACCTGGAACACTATCTATTGCACAGTAGATGTACCCCACATATTTATTGGATAAAGAAAGCAATGGATCTATTGTTTCTAGGACAAAATGACGGGAATGAAGGCTCATTCTGTGTGTTTGCTGACAAGTGTTTGGTAGTGGTTGTACATCAAGGAAGACTAACTGGGAAATCCTCTGCCTGGCCTTTAGGAAACATTCCTTGGATTCCAAGGCTCCTGGTCCTTTCCTGGGGGTATCCCATCCCTCTACCAGATGCTGGACACAGGCTCACCTTTAGACACCCATTTAATGCCTTGAAATTTAGAAGAAAGAGCCAGTAGTTGACCCAATAGGTGCTGTGGGACTGAGTGGGACAGTGTTCTTTTGTTCTCCTGCCACTGGGAACCTGTTGATGTTTTTAAGCTGAACGCCCTTCCCTTTACTGCCCCGAGAGCCTCCTTACTACATTCGATGGTCTTTTCCTAGTGTGGTAGAGCAACAAGTTGCTACTGAGAGGTACAAGATTTCATTGTTCACAGTTTCAAGTGTCCACCTGCCTGAATGCAGCAGCTAGAAGGTGCTTTGTTGGCAGGACTGGAAGAGGTAGCACCAGGCTGTACACTCCGTGAACACTGGTTCCTTTTCTTTCCTCTGGGCCTCTTGAATTTGGGTCATCTGGTTCCTGAGTGACTTTTCCTCCCAGACTCGCTGTCACCTGGGAATAATTTTGATTTTCATTCTATCAACTCTGAGACTTCCCAGTGGTTTCTCCTGCCTTTGGGGGGAAATGAGGATTGTGTAGCACGAGCCTTCCCAGAAACAAAATGTGAAGGGCTAGACTATGGAGGAAAAATACCATAGTGAGCCGGTGGGGTTAGGGCTAGGCAGGGCACTTTCCTAAGGATGCATCTCTTTGTAGAGGCACAAGCTAGCCTGGAGCTTCCTTACAAATCAACCATCCTAGAATTGACTCAAGAGACAGGATTTTTCTCCGGGCTGCGGTCTGGGGGCATATCAACCTCTGTGGGGGCTTAGCAGAAGAACCAGAGACCTTGGAAGCCTGATCTAGCCTCAGCACCCACTGTCCACAGCAGAAAGTCTTTGCTTTCTGAGAGTCTGAGGACAGAAGGGTGCTTGGGTGTGACCAGGGTCCAATGCTTGACCACATGACCACAAGCAGGCTTGTAAATGAGTTGGGGAATCTATTGACTCTGACTTGGGTTATTGTTCAGTGGTATATCTTTATGTTAGTGATGTTTATGGGGTACAGATGGGGGCAAAGGCTGGGGATTTCACACCTAACACGAGGTGACACCTTTAGATACCTCTTTGATGCCTTGGGATTTAGAAGAAAGAGCCAGTAGTTAATGCAGAAATTGTCTGTGTCTTGTGGGTTTCTATTCTGGGTGAAGGGAGGGTGTTAGGAAGAGGAAAGTTCACATTCTCCACCAAATGTCATTCTTTTCACCATCTCAAAACCGTAACCAAAGCCACCAACAGTTCCACGTGGAGACCATTTCTTTTTGTCTTTCTACAGTGATAGAAAACAACATAGACCATTTCCTGGGAATGAGTAATTGCTACAGCACAGACTCGGCAGTTGGTTAGCAATAAAGACAAAGTCCGGCATTGGGAGGAAAGAATACGTTTAGACTACATCTTGTCTTGGGCTGGGATATGGATTTCCAATTTGGAGACTCCGGTCGCCATGACTTTCAGTATCTCCCGTGCCCTGTTTGCTTGTTTCTGGTGTTCCTTCACCTCCTACCTCTTCCCTTCCTCTATTCTGGCCATCCTCTCTGAGAATGAAACCCAGTCACTGTGTTCCTTTTCATCTTTGTCTACGGCGTGCTTGCTTTCTAATTTTTCTTGGAATCTTGACCAGAAGGAACCCGAGTCAGGTAGCAAAGACATGTTTGCCCATCCCCAAGCTGGCGGGATGATGATGAAGTTGACTTCCCCTGCAGAGTCGCATACTCTGACGTTGGGGAGAAAAGAGCAGGCGACATTTGGCAGTGCTATGAAGATGAACTTTACTTTCATATTTCTTTGAGTAATTCTGCTTTTTTTCTTTCACGTTTTTTTTTCCTTTTTCGCAGTATAATATAATGTTTTGAAGGCTACAATATCTCTCTCAGAAACTCGCTAAATTTCAGGACCCTGTCAGAGAGCAGAATTGGTTTTCCTTCTTAGAATTTGTTTCTTCCAAGCCTGCCCAGACGCGGGGCTGTCTTATTTGGCAGCTTAGATGGATGCACTTGGTACCAGCTGCCTTTTAGCATAATATGGCTCTGGTGACTGGAGGAGCAAGGCGGAAGCTGGCTTCTGCAAAAACACAGTGTGTTCAGTTGGATGCTCTCGGCTCCACTCACTTCTCAGGGAACTGTCACCTGCGAAGTCCTTTGCTCCACTCTTGGGTGCTGTGGGAAGTGCTCAGAGACTCCTAACAAGGGCCATGCGCTGGTGCTTCCTCAATATATTTAGGGCAATTATGCACATACTTTTAGAAAATACCTTGGGAGTGGGCTTGCTTTGAATCCATATGAATCAGATAATTAGTTTAAAGACAGGAAATATATACTGTTTTAATTTTTCCAGCTTGACTAAGGATTGCTTTGGGAGTTTGTGTGTAGCATGTTATAAAATCAGCTCCTTTTAATTATATTTATTTACTTAATGAATCATACAGACAGTAGGTAAGTGGCATTTTGAGATAGCCTGTGGAGATGCCCCAAAGCCTCACGCTTGTTCTATGTCTTATAACTCATATTAGAATTTCATATCTTGTCTTACCTTATGTTTGCAGGGAGCCAATCCATATTTTACACACCTAGTAAGAAACCATATCGGGTTTCAATTTTAGAACGCTAGGCTAGCTCTCCACCCACTGGGCTACATCCCTAGCCTGGGTCTCAATTCTAGGTCTTCTGGAATTGTGTCTTGCGCTCTTTCCCACTGCACCAGGTAAAGTCATACAGTAGAGTCACAGTAGCCATACTGGGATCCTTGCTCGGATACTCAGTGGATGTGTGACTTTGGCAAAATCACCTTGTCTCTCTCTCAGCTGCAGTAAAAGGAGTTCCCATGGGTTTCTGCAACAGTAAGAGCAATGACCTTGGCTCTGCTTCGGAATCTGGGATGTGTAGAGCTGAGGCTTCTGTGGAATAGGAAGCCCATGCCTACAGAGGGTAAGAGGGAGGCCTGAGGAGTCATTCAAGTAGTGGGGTTATTTGACAGCTACTTTTAATAGAATACAGGCAGAATATCACCTGGAAGGAACTCCCCGGTCCTTTCTTTTTCCCTTATCTGCCCTTTTTTCCCTCCCCATACTTTCTAGTATATAATTTTTTATTGTATTGATTTTTTTCTTCCCCTCAGAAGGACAGATCCTATTTACATGGCAGTCATATAGAAAGGGTCCTTTCGCTCTGCAGATCATACCAGGAGTCTTTAATTATGCAAATGTAGGATCCCTTGGAGAAGGGAAGCATGTGGGATGTGGAAGAACAGGATTAATTTGCCAAGGGAACCTGGGGCGTTCTGGGAGTCGAGGAATGGCAGCTCAATTCATCTTCCCAAGGTTTGAAGCTGGGCTGGACATGAGAGTCTCCCAGGGGCCTGGGTCTGGGCTCAGAGCCTAGGAAATGTGGTGAGGTGGTTGTACTGGGGAGGGGAAGGGTTCAAGCTGTTGACCTGATGAAGTGCAGTCCTGGCCCTCTTAACATCCTGTGCTTTGGGAACAGTGACTGGCCTAGTGACATGCTCAGCCAGTGTCCTGGACATCCGGACTGCTGTGAACTGCTGTTCTGCTTCAGGCAGGGGCCAGAGGAAGTACCGGTTAGAATGAACAGTTGGTTAGATTCTATTTTGGGGAACATGGTGGTGAGTGGGTAAAACAACTTCAGAAAGGGATTGGTTGTGTTTTTTGCTATGAGAAGGTAGGAAGGTTTCAGTAATTAATATGTTACATACTTGACGCGATCATTTGTAGCTCAAGATGTTTGGGCGCATTACGCCACTCCCTCATGGAGAATACTCCATCTTCGCGTTCCCAAGTATCTTCTTTCAATGTATGCCAGCTTAGTTCTGAAAATCAGAAACATCCGTGCTCCCTCTCCCAAGTCACCAGAGTTCAATACAAGCTTCAAGGTTCTTTTAAAACGGGGAACAAATACAACTTCCATTTTCAGTTTGCCTCAGCAGTCGCACATCTCTCTAGCCCTCACGCTACAGAGGAGCTTTGTGCACACATACATTCTGCAGTGGGACTCATGATGACTGGGTCACTCTTTGGTGCTTAGAATGAATGAACTAAGGAAAACTATCAATGTCCTTTAAAATGTGTGTGTGTGTGTGTGTGTGTGTGTGTGTGTGCTGGTGCCAAAAATCAAATCAAATGTAAGGCTTTATACTTACCTAGCAGGTGTCCTCTCATGGGTGGCAGCCTTCAGATCATGCTTTATGACAGGGATGATGCCGGACTTTCTTCTCTAAATTGTCTGTGGAACTGCTTTCTACAGAGTTGAGCATGTGTTACTCTGCTGACTTGGCGGGAGTGGGGGTGGGGGTGGGGCTGTCTTAAAAACACAAATGCTTAGTGGAGCAGTGGAGGCTTGCTTACCCCTTTAATCCCATGATTAAAGGGGAGACAGGGAGGAGGGCCTCTGGCCTCTGAGTTTGACGTCAGTCTGGTCTACAGATCTACAGAGTTCCAGGACAGTCAGGACTACAGAGAAACCTTGTCTTGAAAAACAAAACAAAACAAAACAAAAATGAGTGCAAACGTTTAAAAACTACCCCCTCATCCATTTGAGTTTATAATTATGTCTGACAGAGGCGTGATGGAGCTTGGTAGAAACTATTATCTTTTTCTCTTTATCTTTGTCTCCTTGCTTGTGAGGGGGTTTGAGGAAAAGAGGGAGGGAGGGAAGGAGGGAGGGAGGGAGAGAGAGAGAATGAATATTAATTAGTGGCTCTCAGTCTTCTTAAAACTGCTGGCCCCAGAGAAGAGTCATGCCTCTTGTGGAAAATAACCATGACAGATTTGACTAAAAGAGAGAGTAGCTATTAGCTGGATGACACCAGTCACTTACCAGCCAGCAATGCAAGAACAAGGGGCAGGTGATTGGGAGAGGTAGGGGAGAGGCCTGGTAGAGCTAGGGGCTTCAGTTACTTCCCAACTACAATGACTTCTCAGGATCCAAGTGCATGTTAGGCCTCACTGCCTACTCTGCCCTTCCCACTCTTGCTTAGAGGATCTCTTACCTTTTAAAAATTCAACTCTCTGAGAGAGAAGGCAATGGTGCAGAAACTTAACTGCCTGCCTGGACTCAATCATTCAAAATAACTGGGTTTGGGTTAGCTCGTTGGGTGGCAAAGGTTCAGCTAAACTTTGTGTGCATGTCTGTGTGTGTGTGTGTGTGTGTGTGTGAGAGAGAGAGAGAGAGAGAGAGAGAGAGAGAGAGAGAGAGTGAGAGAGAGAGAGAGAGAGAGAGAGAGAGAGAGAGAGAGAGAGGCTGACTGAGGTACTCTAAGAAGGAGTGGTAGTGAGAAAGAGGAGAAGGGCAATTCTGGGATATTCTTCCAACTTCTCCTCCCTGAAGCAGAGACTAGAATAGTGGTATAGGCTGATTGTATGTTCTCCTCCCCAAATCCAAATGCTTTAATCCTCACTCCTAGGATGATGATGTCAGAGGTGGGGCGTTGAGAGGCGATTAAGTCATGATAATGGAGCACTTGTGATCTGAATTAGTGCCCTTGTGAAGAGGCCTGAAGGAGCCTGTTCACTCTTATATGTGGGCACAGGAGAAGGTTGTCCATGGACCACCAACTGGGTCCTTAGCAGACCCTAAGTGTGCAGGGAACTTGATCTTGGACTTCTCAACCTTTAGGACTGTGAGAAATAGTGTGTGTGTGTGTGTGTGTGTGTGTGTGTGTGTGTGTGTGTGTGTGTATAAGCCACCTAGTAAGTGGCATTTTGTTACGGCAGTCTTAGCAGATGAAGATCAATAGTGTATTCTCAGGTAGAAGGGGGAATCTCTTTTCCTTGCCCACAATGTCTGTGTTTATTTCTCCTTGTAAAACTGCTCGGTGAATCTGGTTGTAGTATGTGACCTCCATTGGCAGAGCTTTATTAAGTATACAGAGTCTGACTCTTGTGCCTCTCCTCTATATATCCCAAAGCTTGTATTGACCTGGAGCCTTCTGTTGGTTTTATGAAAAATTGGGCACTAAATAATAAACAAAAAAGATTTATTTTATTTTGGGGGAAGTGTAGCTCCTTCCTTCTTCCATCTTCCTCTCTCCTTCCTCCCTCCCCCCTTCCCTCTCTGTGCATGTGTGTGCATGCATGTGTGTCTGGGTGCCTGGAGAGGTTTGAAAGGTGTCAGATCCCCTAGAGCTTGAGCTACAGGTAGCTGTGGATCACCTGACATGGGTGCTGGGAACTGAACTCTGATCCCCTTGGAGAGTAGCAAGTGCTCTTAACTCCTGAGCCATATTCCAAGCCCTCGAATCCCCCACCTCCTCAGTACTAAGTCTTTAAGGACCCAATTAAAGAAAAAATATACTTGTTGTCATTGTTGAATACATACTGTATTTAACTTTTTTTTTAATCCCAGAGAAGTGAAATGCAACATCCATTTGAGTTTATGTAACATCCAAAGACTGACAACTCAGAATTTCCTAATTAAAGTCATTTTTAAGGCACTCTGCAGAGCCAGCTTTCATCTCTTCCTTTGTGGCGTTATTCTTCAAACTGTAGCAGAATACCTGGCTTCTCTGTCTTCAGCGACACACATACATGCTCATGCTCTTAGCCTCCACTTCTGTCCTCGACGACACCAAAAACAAGACAATTTTAAGGAAGAAAATCCATTTTGGGGGAAACACGGAGAGAGCAGAGAGGACATGTACACATAAATTAACTGATAGGCCAGTAGCAGAAAAGAGAAGGAGCAGGAAGGAAATGGAACAGGGTGGGGTAGACCAGATGGTTGGTGGCCGGAGAAAAAAATAGGCTGCATTTCCCAATGAGGTTTAAACTAATTTAGCTGGTTCCTTTTTACTTTTTTTTTTTTTTTTAAATTTTAAAGATGGGTCCAATGCAAGGGAGGTATTCCAAAATTATGGGATGTGGATGTAGGTAAGTGTGCTTGCTCATGCTCATGTACTTATGAGCTGACTTTAAAGATAGGTACGGGGAAGGGGAGGCTCTAAAATGCCCTCCTGAGATAACGATAATCTCTCTTACTGGCCCACTTCTGCACCTGGAATTCCCAGCATTCAAGCTATTCCTTCAGATTAAGGCATTGTCTGTAGCCCCAATGAAAAGGTAAATGTCACCTAAGAAGTGTAACACTCAACTCTTTAGCACCCACCGACTGAACCGTTGCCTATCAGAGAGCAGGACCCTGAGAGATGGGACTTGGTGCAGGCCAGTCTGATTAACAGGGCAAGACGGCATGGTGCTATGAATGCAGGAGAAATCTACTTGCTCTGGGAACCTGCTTAGGAGGCAGGGTACGAAAACGGACTCTGTCTATACTGGGGCACTCTCTTGTGCACACAGCATACACACTCTCTAACACACCCAACAGTTCTTAGACATTACAGCATTCTGCAGGGAGCACTACTATGGCGTTCACTTGGGCCCTCGAGGAAAGGAGCTCGGTGAATCCGCTGAGTGCAAGACAGCACGAGTTCTTGATTGTTTTCAGGTAAAGGTCTGTACTGTAAAGTGGAAGTTCAGCATCTTCAGAGGTCCATGTCATTTATATGAAGGCGGTACACAGACACATACACACACACAGACACACACACACAGACACACACACCCCCCCTTCACTTATATATTCATTGTTTGAGAACTTGTCAGCACGAGAGGTGAGAAGCCTCTTCTAGTCATCTGGATGCTGGAGCGGGTGGGTTGCTGTCAGGTTATTGGGTAAGGGACTGTTTGGGGGGCAATACTTTCCTGCGATGGATGACCCTTCCCTGTCACCAGTGGGCCCTCGGGTGATTCAGGTTGCTCTGCAGAAGCAGCCAACCCTTGGGTTATAAAGACTGGAATAAGCTTTGCCTCAAAATTGGGACAGAAAGGCAGGGAAACCCATGTAACGTTCAGGCTCTTGGAGGGAGGCATGTGTGATGGGGGGAAGCGCAGATGGAAGGTGAACTTGGGCAGGGGATGAGCATTTGCTTCTAGTGAGGCAAACGCAAGCATCAGCCTCAGGCGTGACTCTCGGTCTGCTCAGGTTGATGGTGCCAGTGGGGAGGAGGTTTAATGAGGAAAAGGACTGGAGCAATGGGGACTCTAGAGGAGAACTCAAGGAGGAGAGGCTCTTGGAGGTGGACGGGGATGTAGAAGGGTGTTTTTCCCTATCAACTACATCGATGAGTTAGAATCATCTGGGTTCCTCAAAAGACCTCGGCTGCTCAGCCCCGTGGAGACTCTATGACAGATACACTGAGATGGGAACCAGGTGTGTGGGTCTGAGCTCCTGACATAATGCTAACGCGCATCTGGTGTCAAGCATTCTGCACCAGAGCGGAAGGAGAGGTCCAGTGTTGACAGGCTGGAGCCAGCTGCTCAGTCTTGCATGGGTTTGTGAAGGAGCGGAAGGGGAAACAGTGCAAAAGCAGGAAGGGGGCTGGAAGACTCTGAGTTTCCGTCTGGTTAGCTGGACCTGTGCTGATTCATGGGGCTGGACTGCTTGCTCCTAGCTGGTAGTTTCTGATCCCATTTCGGGTTGAAAAGCTGGCTGGGGTGGAAGTATTTGGGACTAGGGAGAAGAATTTTCCTCTTTTTCTCTTTTGTGGCTTCAAAGAGGAATCATTTACTGTGCTCTGTGGGGGCAGGGAAGTAGATTTCCTGGTGTCTAATAAATACAGATCCCATAAATAAATAAATAAATAAACTGGGGAGTATACCAATAAATAAAACAACCAAGAAAACAACATAGACCACTTTTGCCCTGTCGGGGGAACTTCCGCTCTCACTCCACTGATCCTGGTGATGTGAGGGCTGCTCTTGGACATCCGAAGGCACCAAGCCTGTCCATGGTAGGGCAAACAGTTGCCTTCCAAAGACCGTAGAGAAACCTCAGAGGATGATTGACATTGGCTATCCACATAGAGAAGAGAGAGAAGGGGAGATAAATATTCTCCCCGTTTCCCACCCGAAAATGTGGGGTGAGGAGGCAGGCTTGGGAGCCAGGGCTGGGCCGTGTGGGGCCTCTTCAGTCTAGGATGACCAGTCATGTCCTTGGGAGGCTTCACGTGGAAGGAGGGGATGAGCAGGAGGTGCGGGCGAACTTGATTTTTCCACACACAAAAGCTGCAGCAGGCACAACTTCCATTTCAACAAAGCTCCCCCATGAGCCAACCAGTTGACCTGGCTGGACACACACGGTGGAGAGAGGAGGTACTGGTCACAGGATGGGAGGGTGGTGAGGAGACAGGCAAGATGGCACTCTTTTTAAATAGGAAATCAGCTGTCCAGGGCGTCAGCTTCTAGCGCCACCAGCCATTGCTCATATCCTCCTCCTCAGGGTCTTGCCGTGTGGTTCTGCGTGCTGGGCTTGCCTCGTCCTACTAGGAGACCTGCATGTGGACAAGGAAACACGCAAACAGTGCGCATTAAGACAGTGGCCAAGGAAACACCATTACTTAAAAGCAGATGTTCATAATTCAGGGTTTGTAAGCAGATTTTCAAAGGGATAATAGCTTGAATTTTGTGCAAAGTTCTGAGCATCTTCATGTACACATCTCTATAAAGGAGGTCTGTAACTTTCATCTCTTCTTAAAAGATTAAAAATTAAAGCAGTATGAAGGGATCCCAAGTCACTTGTGTGTTCAGTCCATTGGGAAAGCACAAAAGATCTACAGAAATGGGGGAAAATTTAAGCAGTGCCCCTAGAATTCCAGGCGCAGAGGTGCACAGGAACCGGACTGACTGGAGACCTGGGTGTAACCAGGATCTCTGTCATTGACTCAGGACAATATTGCCAAAGCCCTCTTCTTCACTCTGTGTCTATATCATGCAATTTGAAGTTGTCAATCAAAGTTTCTTTAGGGAGAAAATATACACCAGCTGTTTTTTTTGGGGGGGGCCCGTGTATCTACCATTTTATGTAACAGCTGAAGTCCTAAAAAAGTGGGTGGACCCAATTTTAAAAAATTAAACAAAAAGTATTTTTGAATGCACAAAGGGAGCTGTTCTTAGGTAAAGTAGACGTTGTGAATCCTTTTCTTTCTTTCCTAAAATTTTTATTTGGTGTATGTGTGTATATATACACGTATGTGTCAGAGTGCACGTTTGTGTGTGTGTGTCTGTGTGTGTGAGAAAGAGAGAGAGTGCACGTATGTGTGTGTGTGTGTGTGTGTGAGAAAGAGAGTGCACGTATGTGTGTGTGTGTGTGTGTGTGTGTACACCTGTGTATGCGTATTGTATGTGTGTGGGTGCATGTGTGTGTACCTAAGTGTAGAGGTTACAGGTCTATTTTGGGTGTCTTTCTCAGGAGTTCTACATCTTGGTTTTTGAGACAGGATCTCTCTCTCTCTCTCTCTCTCTGAGCCTGGAGCTCAATCGTCAAGCTAAACAGGCTAGTCAGCAAGCTGGCCAGTGATTGTTCCCTCTGCCAGCCCCCTCCAATGCTGGGGTTCTAGATGCATGCTGCCATGTCTGGGTTTGGTGGGTGTTTGGGATCTGACCTCAGGCCCTCATGCCTGTGCATAAAGCACTTTACCCAGGAAGCCATCTCCCCTGTCTAGATTTTGTGTGCGCTGGACTTTCTCACAGTATCGCTGGGGCACAAATGTTTTTATAATTCCTCATTTAAATAATGTCATTGCCTTTTCTGATTATATATATGGCTTCAGTTTTAGGAAGTTATGTAGTCAGTTAAATAAACTTGTCTTGATGCTCTGAAATTAGAAGATAAACTCATTTCATATGACATATACGTGTATGCCACACATACACCAAACAGGGACTTGGTCTAAGATATGTTTTAGAAAGCAGCCTCTCTGTACCCTGTTCACCAGAATAGCAGCCATGCTTTTTGGCATCTGTAAATGCCAGTTCCCATTTCTGCAGGAATGTGATTAGTCAGAATGGGTCAGAGGTCCTGACTGTGCCAGACTCTGCCAGCCCTTGGTACCTGACCTGGCAAAGAAGAACAAACATGGTGAGGTGGGGAGGAGGTTGGGTACAAGGTAAGCAGATGTGAGAGGCCTAAGCCGAACTCAGTCTACTTGGTGATCACAGAGCACACCACACAGATGCTCATGAACGAAAGTCACATCACCTAGGAGACTGCCTTACTAATCATGTTCTTTATGATTTATTATTAATATTAGTCCATATATCATTGGTATATTAATTCTATCATATATTATATAAAAGCAATTTAAAAACAGCATAATTTTTGTATAGAAAATATTTTAAGTGTGTAGTTTTCTTTTGTTTACTAGTTTTCCTAAGGCAAGACAAAACCAACCCAGAATTTTCTGTGAAGTGTGTTTTCATAAACACTTGTGGGGTGCACATGGCATTGACAAGGGGTCTCCTTCTTGTGTCCTAGATAAATACGTCAAGGTCAGTATGACATCAACACAAAATCAGGCCCCAGGAACCCAGTCCCCTGGTCTCCTGTACCAATGAATAATATATTTGGCATATAGAGAGTTGGCTGGAAATAATCTACTAATGACAGAAAGACAAGATCATTTTTTTCTGTAAAAAGCTCATAATTAAACTGAATTTAAAGTTGTTTATTCTTTTATACAAAATGTTCTGTTTCCCTTTTCATGCATGAACTCAAAGAAGAAATTCTTTGATTTTATTAGTGGCTCTTGTTTTAGGACTAGGGTTTTTTTTTTTCCGTTTAAGAAGATCCATGGAAGTTTTTATTTTATTTTCTCGAGACGGGAAAACAGGGCTTTCTCTGTGTAGCCCTGGCACTTCTGCAACTCACTCTGTAGACCGGGCTGACCTCAAACTCAAGAGATCCACCTGCTTCTGTCTCCCAAGTGCTGGGATTAAATGTGAGCACCACCACTGCTCAGCAAGATCCATGGAATTCTTTAGTGAGAAAGTCCTTAATTTTCTGGTGTGTGTGCCTGTGTGCGTGTGCATGCGTATGTGCAAGCATAAGGAGATAGGCGTGGCAGCATCTCTACCTCCGTTCTTCTGATGTGCGTGTGCGTAGTCTTTTCTCTCTAATTAATTAGAAGTAATAGCTTTCCTTAGCTTCTGGTATGTGAGAGAGTAAAGTGGGAAATAATTTAATTGGCTGTCTTGTTTTCAAAGCCCAGTTTAATGAAATAGTTCTCAGCCTGAAGTGCATGCATTATCCTTCCTGTTATTTTTACAATTAGCATGTCATTGGATCGCATTTGGGTGGAATATTCTAATTGGTTTCTAGGGTGGGGCACAGCAGATGGAGAGATAATCCAAGTGCTGGGGTGTGTACTGTGCTTTTCATTAGGACAGTCTTGTCCTGTCACTTTATCTCTTAGGCATAAGAGAGGGATCATACCAGTCTCTAAAAATGGTAGACTGTTTGATGCAGCCATCGGGTAGAGAGATGACTCTGAGACACTTTACAAGGTCCTGGGCTACTTCCCAATGCATGACCCAATGGCACAAGGAGCGCCTCCTACAGTTTCCTATGAGCGCTGTCCCACTGAGGGCAAGGATTCTATTTCGCCAAGTATGTAGGACATATTTGTAGAAAGACTTGCTGGAAGAATGAGCATTTGGAGAATCCCATGATACCTTCCCTGTTTTGCTCTTCTGGGTGGAAAGCAGAGAGTTAGAAGTAGATGTCAAGTGGGGCAGAAAGTAAGGAGACAAGCCAGGCACCAAAGGCAAGCACCAAGAAGGCTTGCTCTTGCAGGAGCATGCAAGCAGACTGACCTGAGCATGAGTGCCTTCTTAAATTCTACATGTCCTAGCACCTTGCTTGGCTCACTTTCACCCTAGGTCTGGCAACTAGCAAAACATCCTGTCCTCCTTTTCATCTCCTCCTTGCTCCAGTAATGCTGGGCCTCAGCCAGCCCTCAGTCAGCCCCAGATTCAAAGACGCTACCATTTAAATATCTCACAGCACTGTCTGTATCCCTTACAATCCTGTGTAGCACTGGGTCCTGCTTGTGTCTTGGCTCTGTGTCTGGTTCTTTCTTTTTCACCGTGCAGTTGTGACATATGTATCTTCCCTACCCCCTGGTATTTCTGAACCAGCACTCAGCTGTTTTAAGGATCAACCCACTTTTTTCTAGGTAAGCTGAAGACAAACATGGACCTAGAGGCAAAAGAGGCTCAATGCTTGGCCATGTGTCCCACTGCCTAGAGGCCTAGATCCGTATTTGTCTTGGAAAGAGGAGCTGGTTCTTTTAGGGAGCATCCTTTGGCCCAGCTGGGAGAAAGGAATAATTGAAGTGTGAAACAGGGACTGGGGCAGACTTAGAGACAATTGTGCAGCTGGGCCAAAAGAGACCATAGAGAAAGGGGTCACTATAGGCAGATGTAGAGAGAAGACAGAACCAGCCATACCTCCACCACTGTGAGATAGCCCGGGATGTGTTGTGTATGTACAGGGTGAGGGGAAGTACTTCCTCATTTTATCTCCTTCAAGATGGCAGATCTGTAAAACCACCTGCAAACTATAAGGTCTTAGCCAAAACTGTAAGGACAGACAGGCCAGTAGAGACCCATGAAAAGATTTAAACAAGTGTGTGTGTGTGTGTGTGTGTGTGTGTGTTTGTGTGTATGTATAGAATAATATATATAAATATTGGATATATATATATACACACACACATACCCGCTCTGTGCTATGTGACCACAAATGAGGAAAATACAGCTGGTCTGGGATGACTTTTGTAGTCATTTCAACCCAGCCAGTTGTGGTGGGATTTTCCATCCGGCCCTGTCCTGACACTTAGCCACTTGTCTCCTCCTAAAGGAGGAGTTTTAGCTACCTACAGGACCATGTGGCTTTCTCCTGTTTTTCTTCTCTGCCCCTGCCTGGGGATAGGCTAGGTGGCTAATGCTGGGGAGAGCTGAGAGATCCCCAACTTTCACAGAGACCAGGCCTTGCTCCACAGGGACTGAACGAGGTTTTGGGTTTCCGGGCTGATGGATCCTGAAGGTTGGCTCACCAGCTGCAGCCCACGTGCCTACTGATCCAACAATGTCTTATATCAGGCAATGCTTCGTTGAGACACTCTGGAGTGTTTCAAAGCTCACGCCAGTGTCTACTGAGGCTAGCCATGGGCTTTGTTAAAGGAGAGCGTATGGCTGACTCGGGAATCAATGATACCACATTTCCCCACAGGAATTCCTATAGCAGTGCTTGGGAATGATCAGATAACCTTGGCAACTCTCTGGGAAGCTTTCTATAGACAGATGTCCTACCAGGGAAATGGGGACCAGATGTACTCCAGATCTCAAAAGAAATTAATGGCAATAAGACTCTAGGGTAAAAATATCTGTGTGCTTGCTCACTGAGCTTGTTCACTCAGCTCCTGTTCTATCTAAGGATCATTTAGGCTTAATTATAGAGTTCAGGCGTTCATTGGGTTTTTGATTAATTTTCTCTTCAGCCTGGAAAGTGTGTGAGGTCTTTGTCCGTGCGTGTGTGCGCGTGTATATGTGTGTGTTTATATCTTTCTTTGCAACTCAGTTGGGAGCTGGCTCTAGCGATGTTTAATTGCGCCCTCCGTTCTTAACAAGAACGCTCAATGTGCCAAGAAGGCCTTGGAAAGCCATTGTTCCCACTGCCTCCATCCCATGGGCTGCTCCTGCGCACGCATTGAGGGACCACGGGTGGCAGGGCAGTGCTCAGCTGGGACCTCAGCCGTAGGATGCATGCTTCCTGCCTGTCTTTGTACTGGTGGTGTTTAAGGGATTCGGAGACCAGGGGAACAGCTTTCCCTACTCCATTAATTACAAGTGACAGCCACCTCCCCCACACCACAGTCCCTGACAGGCATTTTTCTGAGCCAACCTCCCAGGGGATTACAAGGCTCTTTAAGGAAGAAAACAGCTTTCATTCTCTCATTTTTAATGACTCCACTTGGTAGGTAGGGGAGGACTACATGACTGTGCAGATGGCAGTGACCTGCCTTCTCCTTTTCTTTCTTCTCCTTTGTGCTAAGGGGTAAACTAAGGGACAGCACCATACAGAGGGAGAAAATGGGGATTGAGCCAAAAGGCCCAGTTTGAATCCTGGCTTTTGGCATTTTTCCTGTTTGTGTGCCTGTGGATACATCATTTACCCTCTTTGGTCTCAGTTTGCTACTTGTAAAATGAGGACAATAACACCAACACCATCACCACCGAATGACACTTCTTACGATACTGTGGATGAGAAAACGCGTGTGAAAGCCTTTTGCAAAATCTTTTATAAATCATTGCTGTTTTATTTTACTATGCAGAGTTGTTTCTTAGACCATGACTTTGGCCTTTGAGGTATTTATTTCGGGGGGCGGGGAGATCCAAAATGATTCATTGACTGGAAGGCAGACAGGGGACCAGCCTCCAGCCTCCCAGGTGTTGTGGATGGCAGCATTGCCCTGACAATGTGGTATGCAACCAGGAGAGAACAGATTAAGGGTTCACTATCAAAACAGCTGTCACAGAGAGAAAGTAATCTGGAATATTCCTTTTTTGACATTATAACGGAAAGGGCTCTGGACCCAATTGTTTTTAATTTCTAGGCTAATTGATTTGTGGGTGAATGATTCCGGAACAATAACAGTGTTTCTGGCTGGAGACAAGGAAAGACCCCAGGTCCCAGGTAACATGCCTGTATTGTAAGCTGAGGTCTGGGAGACTCAGGCCTGTGCTCATGAGGTTTGTGATCCTGAGCAGTTGACCTAATTTAAAAGGGTCTCGATTTCCTTGGAGATCATAGACTAGAGGATCTTAAAGGTGACCTCATTTAAGGATTTAAGACCTGATGAAACGTTCTTTCAAATACAGGAGGTCTTAAACTGTTGTGCCACTAAGAAACTATGAACCTATACAAAGTCCAAATATAGTTTAGAGACCACCCAACTCACACCAAAGGCTCAGAGATGATGATGTCGTCTGGCATCAGACCCCCATTCTCAAGGGAAATGCAGGCTGATGGGAAAATGCCGGTGACCCCCGGCAGAGAACTCAAGGTTAACTCTCCCCTGTAAGAGAGCCCTTTGCTTGGCAATATCCTGACTAAGCTAAAAGTCAGTGATCCACAGATGGAGAGAAAGGGGCCGTCTCCGTGTAAAACAATGATAACTTTAACATAACTGGCTGCTGGGTAATTGAGCATTCTGCCAGGTTGACTTCAGGACTGAGAGAGTTTACAGAAGTAAAAAAAAAAATGACAGCAGTAATGCATATTTGCATAGTGATTTTACCTTTTATAAGCCCTTTTCCATATATTTTTTTCTCAATTGTTATTACATCATTCCCCAGAAAACCACCTGGGGGTAGTTTATTTTAAAAATCTGAAGTGATTCTTTTTAAGTAGGAATAAGCTTGGGTAAGCATGCTGCACCTTGCTTTATAAGTATAGACAGGTCTTTGAAAAGCTATATTTTATGGAAATATAATTGTGTGACTCATATCTTAATGTGCGAGGGACATTTAAAGACTGAAACCTTGCATAGGATTTTTAATATAAACTCTTTCTTATTCATCTGTTGTTACAATTTTAGATGTGGGAAAAAAATCAGGTTTTCTTAAAGTGGGGCTATGTGGCTTGGATTCCAAGATCAGCATCCACTGCCCCAAATCTCATAAAAGTGGCATCTAATTCAATGAGGGAGAGATTGGTGCTTCTGATGTCAGCATGGAAAATAAGCAGCTTTATTCTTCAGTTTGTAGCTCTCTGAGGTCAGCTCTGCCATAAAGAAGTAGGGAAGCATGAGAAAGGACAGAGAAAATAACAAAAATAACAGCTGAATCATTTCTAAATAGAAGAGTCTTTGCAACTCACAGATGGGCATTAATGTGTTGTTATAAATGACTTGCCATCAATTACTAGTCTATGAGAGAGGGGCTGATGGTTGGGGTGTGAAGTTAGTGCTATATAATTTTGAGTCGCATCCTCTGGGACTAGAGCATAAAAGCAATTAGACTACAGTGCATTTTAAACAAAAGCAATGGACAAGCCTTCCCAGTTCACATTCTCTGTCCCCAAACTCTGGCAGGCTTGGAATCAATGACAGGATTGGTATAATGGCTCCAGACATGGAATCTCTCACTTCTGAAATTAAGCTTGAAGAATTTACTTATTCAATGTACAACATTGTGAGAGTTCTGTAGTTTGTTCTCATGGGGAGTTTTAGAACAAAGAAGGCTCCATCTCACAACCTGCACTACTGAGAATAACAAGGAAAGCCCTTTTCTGGGAGGGGGTGATTTAGGCTGAAAGGGTTGGAAATCTTACCACTGTAAATACTGGAAACTCATTAGAAAGTTTTACACAGCCAGACTAAAGGACCTCTGGCTTCCCACTTTTATTGGCTGGATCTCTGTTAATACAAGTTTGCTTATATTAACTTATTATATAAGTTATATTATATATAACTTATATATTAACTTATATATAAGTTATATAATTAACTTATTATATAAGTTTGCTTATATTAACTTATTATTAATAATAATATTAATAATATTATTAATAATAATTTCTTGATTATTATATCAAGAAAATACTCAGATTTTCACTAAAGAAGTAAGAAACACTTCCTTCCTACAGCTGGACAAGCAGTTAAAGTTGAATTTTTGTAAGTATAGCTGAAGTTAACCTATGTGGACTTACGGTGTACATACTATGTGTGTTTAAAGGCCATAGATGAATATTCAGGCACTACTGGCAAGACTGGTTGTTATTATCTCTCAATACTGGTGTGTGAGAACACATGTGCATGCACAGACGTGTACACTTCCTGTGCCCAAACAAGTCAGAGATTAAAACTCGAAAGTACTGTTCTCATTTGTGGAGATGTTCCCGAAACCCTGCAAGGACGGGAGGCTGTACATCTTTGTAAACCAAGGGCTGGTGAAGAATCTGTAGCTGTAAACAAAGTCACAGACTGAGTCACTAAAAACTCGGGAGGGACCCAGTGCCACCGCTACTACAAAAAACAGGAACTACATAGCCAATACTGTGACTAACACTTAGAATGAACCATCTCCTTGGAAAGAGTGTATGGAAGCAGCCAGTCTCCAATAGGGCTGCGGACATCAGCACTTTGGACAGCTCCTAGGGCAGCACTCAGACAGCGCCAAGGGCAGGCACTACCGTTTCCCCCCATTTAAGTGTTCCCCTCATTCCGGAGAACGTGCTGACAAGCTGATCATCAACTATTATTTGATATTAATCTGTAGCAACAACTTCTTCTCTCTCCCCATCACCCAGTATCTTTCACCCAACTCCCCAACACCCTCCAGTCACACACGGGGGACTGTCTTACGAACACCTGGTGGTGGATGTTTCCACGCGCGCTTCTAATTGGTTGGGAAGCAGCATCCGCCACAGGCACTGTTTAGTTTCATTTACCTCCCCTGCATCTCACAGGAAAGAAATGGTCAATAGTTCAAATAAAGAATCATCCCGGTCAGCTGCAAAATATGGCTACTTGCATGGTAATCACAGCAAGTCTGTCAAATCAGTGATTTCTTTATTCCTAAGAGGAAGGGGCTTTTCCTAAGGGTTATGGTTCTACCACCCAAGGAGCAGCTGGACTCTTCACAAGCAGCTGCAGAGGCTGGCAAACCAAGAGGTCTGCTTTGGCTCAGAAACTCAGTTTGGCTCCTGCCACCCCTGGCAACCCCACTGCGTGTCTCCGTGGCACGTGTTCCACACACAGCTGGGCAGTCCGCGTCTACTTAGGAGGTATCACAACCAGGGGCGGCCCCCGCTTGGGCCTCCACATGAGGACCTGGGCATCATTGGCATTAGGCTTCACGAGTGCGTTAGGGGGGATGGGTTCCATCCGGCTCAGAACCCGGGGCTGCTCCTGCTGAGTCCTGCCCACTAGCCGGGCCCGTTGCCCTAACAGCTGAAGAGGGTCCACTTCGATGTCCACTCTCATCCTCCACTTGATGGTCTGCAGAATGATCTTCTCCTTCGTGGTGGTGTTCATGGCTACCAGCCAGGTGGTAAAACTTTGGTCCCTCTTGATCCTGGTGAGAAGTGGCACGTTGCTGTCACTCACTGGCACTGCCCATGTCACGCTGGGGTAAAAGTTATCATTCATGCTGACGGAGAACCTGGAGATCTTGTTGGTGGGGCCAACCAGGGTCACAGTCTCTGTGGTGTTCCCGTACCAGGGGTAGCTCACCCCATCTGAATCACTGATGGCTTTTACTCTTCCTTCCCTCAAGTCAGGCAGTTCCCAGCTTGACCTGGCAAAGCAGAAGGGACACACAAGAAGAGCACGAATGAATTCTTTTTAAAATTGGACAGGCGCCCACCACTTACTAACAGTCAAATTGGGAAAAATGGGAAATTAGGAGGGGGAAATTTAGGCCAAAAAGTTCTATGCTGGGCTGTATCAGGATTAAATGAGAAAAAAAGCAACCAAAATGAAATAATGATAATGATAATAATAATAATAATAATAAATAAAAACCAAACGTAGTGCCAAAGTAAGTTAAGTAAAAGCCTAGTTGACCCAATGGAAAAGCCCAAAGGAACAGCGACGAGACCACCAACAGTTATCTACTCATTGGGATGATTGCGATGAGTGGTGTAGAGGTCACCCATGACAGGATGCACCTTCATGGGGAGAATGTGTTTGAATAAGATTTGACACCCAGAAGAGGTGATACGAAATTTAACTTGAAAGGATGTAACAGAAGGAGAGGAAAGGAGGGGTAAAAGAGGTGAGGGTCAACGTTCTATTAATGTCTTAGAAAAGCCATAGTAGTAGAATTTCTATTCAACAGAGCATCTTTAAATTCTACCACTAAACCAAACCAACACTCAGAAAACAGGTCAAAGAAAAGCCGTGATGGAGTGCTGGTTACTTTCCCACTAAAGCTAACATGCTTTGTGGAAACTGCTATGGGCTGGCATGTGTGCTCCCTCACATGCTGCTCTCCCCTAGGCTTGGAGTCCTGGCTGGAATCTTCATCGCCATGATTGTGACCTTGGCATTCTGAGTACCTGTCTACTCTTCCCGTCCATCTCCCATCCTTGCACAGAACAACAGAGGGGCACATGTGGCCATCCTTAGCCTATGTATCTCCTCCCAGGGTATGCTGCGTATAATGATGATACTCATAATGGTCATGACTGATAATTACGGAGCATTTACCCCATCCCATCCACGGTGTTATGTTCTCTGTTATCACAGTTTATGTTCAAAAGATTCCACACTATAACTGGATTTTCTTTCTTTTTTTTTTCAAGAGAGGGTAGAGGCCTAAAAGCATTGGTATATATCAAGTGTCCTATAGATTCTACAGATTCTAAGAGGTTAGATTGTTTTACTCTAGCGTCTGTGATTTTGATCATTGTATCATACTGCTTCCAAGTACCCATGGTAAAGGGAACCTATGCTGTACAGTGATATAACTAACAGCCCCTAGCACAGTCATGGGGAATTTGACAGGATCCTAATAGTGACATTCTACGTATTTCCACCCCTGGAACCAGGAACAACAGCAATGCTTGGTAATAATGCCTATAAGTCAATAATTAAAGAATGGTGAGTTTTCCATTTATTAGCTAAGAGGTGATGGCCTTGTTTGATATAAAGTTTTCCCCCTTCAGAGATGATAGAAGATCTGGCAGGGCTTATCCAAATGGTAGAAAAGGGAGTTACTTGCTCAAGCTGATACTGATGATGTCTCAGCATCCCCTACTAGGGACCATGGAAACACTGCTGCTTCTGGCTACCCCCATGGTACTTTCTATGCCAGTCACCCCAGCATAAGTGAAGGGAAGACTGGACCTCCTGGGGAGGAGGTGAGCCCGCAGCTGCAAGAGGCTTTTCTCTTGTCTTCATGCCCTTGATGACTGTTGGGAATAATTGTAGTGTATTATGGTTGGCAGAAGCTAAGTAACAGAAACTGACCCGATGCAAACCCGAAGAGTGCTCATCTTACCGTGCATGCTGGTGTGCTGTGCCAGGCGGAGCTCCCAGATCTATCTGTAGCTCCCAGTCTTCTCCTTCCTCCTCCCTCCCTCCCTCGCTCACTTGCTCTCTCTCTCCCTTCTTCCTTCCCTCCCTCCCTCCCTCCTTCTTGAGACAGGGTCTCTCTATATAATCCTAGCTGTCTCTGAACTTGCTATGTAGACCAGGTTGACTTTGAACTCAGAGATTTGTGTGCTTCTGCCTCCTGGGATTAAAAGTGTTCACCACCATGCCTGGTATCACTTCTAATATATATACCTCTCCTGGTTCTCTTTGAAATTCATGGCCTCTTTTTAAAACCAACTGTTGTCACACACATATATATATTCCTAAATACAGTGGCATATATATATATATTCACATCTTACTGTACAGAAAGGAATGTGTTGCTTGAGTATATATAATTATGCATGAGTTAGTATGGTAGAGAACAAACTGGCTAATGTGCTTGCTGGGTTCATGAAATGACAGCATTGGAGTCACTGTGCCCCAACTAAGGGGCCAAGACAATGTCATCACTGGATATTATTTCCAAAGCTCAGTTTTTATTTTTCTAAGTAGTCATTCTGGCACTTTCTGAGTGGCTAGGGCACAGGCATTCCCAGCAGTGCCAGATAAGGCTTGCTCCCTGCCCTTCCCACAACCAACTGTGCTGTGTCCAGTCTGGAGAACTCTGCTTCCAGTGGATGTGCTTCTTATTCCACTACAATGCTGACCTTTTCGGGACTGGGTACCCTGATGGCCAATCCAATTCCTTTGTCTATAACTGAGTTACAATTCACATTTTGCCTTTATCTCCCTGCCTAGAGCCAAGGGCAGAGACCTGAGACCGCACACTCTCGAGGACAGCCTAGTTGGAAGATAATAAAACTTAGTTTGGTTCTAGATTTTCTCACAAGTGGATATGGTGTAATGAGGTCCACTAGTGTGCCTGTCTCAGAAAAGAAGGAAGAGAGTGGCCTCATAGGACGCTCTGGAATGCATGTATATCCTAAGCTTCTTAACCACCACACCCCAAGGATGTACCTGGCAGAGCATAGGCTTGGACTTGTGACCTTAGGAGGCTACACTTCTGTCTCATTTTGGCCCCTGTCTTACAGTTGCTAGAGCTCAAAGTGGGTCTCTCCTACAGCCCCATGGAGCCAATGACTACTTCCATCACGGAGGGGTGGCTTCACTTAGGAAATAACCAAATCCATTAAGACTAAAACCTAGTGAAGGAGAGTGGCTTTCTATCAGAAAGTTATTGAATTTTCATTTCTTATATGAAAATTAGATATTTATTCCAAGACAGTGGCTTGAAAGAGCTTGGCCTATAAAATGCAGAACTGGCTTATATAGGAGATGAGATGGCAGTGATTTTCCGAGAGGCCCTTTTTAAGTTCCAACAATGGTAGCCTGGAGTCCCTTGGTGGGTGTTAAGAGGACGTCTGTGATCAGGATGCTGAAGCACTTCAGATCCCGCATGGTCCAAACAGAACTCCCCATCCCCACCTCAGAGCTGGGCCTTCCCCTCTCTGCCACATCCAACCTTTCAGGTCAGAAGCAAGGGCTACATCTGACCTTCCCACCCCTCCCAGAGACTACCACAGCCGCCACTCAGCATCTTATGACTTCTGCCGCACAAGTCACGTGTAGATTTACTTCCTTTTCTCTGTCCACCTCTCACTGCTTTCACGTGATCCAAGCCTTTAGCATCTCCTAAACGGTCTACTGTGGTGCCCCACTAACTGGTCTCTGCATTCAATGCTGATTCCTCCCACCCCCTGACTTCATCACGTAGGCTGCGCAAGTTCTCAAACTTGTTTGCTCTATACATAAAATCTTTCTGTGACTCTTCACTGGGTCACTCATAGGATAAAATCTGAGCTCCTCACCAGCACAGACCTGGCTCGCTGTGACCTGTCCTCTCTGACCCCACGTACCCTGCTGTTTTTCTACTTCACTCCTTAGCTCTTGCCGCACCCTTTGCCCACACTGCTCTTCCTCCTAATAAAAATCCCCTGTATCTATCCACTTGCCCGCTGGAACTCATTGTGAGCCACCCCCCCCCCGCCAACAGGAAGAGCACTATTTCCACCAACCTACGGGTGTGTCCAGATTGACAGGTGCAGATTACATCTTAACTTTTAGTTTTTATGCCTCTTTCTTCATTAGATGTCAATTTCCTGGGAATTGTGACTTACTTTTGAATCCATACCAAGCACATAGCTGGCATGCAACTAAAACTTGCTATTTCTCGGATGGATCCACATCCGTGATTATATGAGCACCACAAACAAGACTCAGTCTGTTAAACACACCACACACACACACACACACACACACACAGAGAGAGAGAGAGAGAGAGAGAGAGAGAGACAGACAGACAGACAGACAGACAGACAGACAATATGAACTAAGGAGGAAGGATGGGGAGCGAGGGGTGAACCTGAGAGGAATTAGGTCTGGAAGGGAGGAGAAAAGGTGAATATAATCAGAATACATTGTTTGCATCTCAAAGAATTAATAAAATATATTCTAAAACCTTAATATTTCTCAAAAGGTTAAATATTGTATTTGGATCATTTTCATGCCTTTATGTGTGGAGCTTGGTAGAACTTGCGCACAACAGAATCTTTTATCACAGCTCTACACTTTAGATACTTGTTCGCTTCTAAAACCCCAACATCTATTATTCATCTAGAATCTATTATTAGGATAGCTGCACACCTTGCACTGAACGTTATTTGTCTTCGGGGGGAGGCAAGCCGCCACACTTGAAATGAGTGAATTAGTAAGCATGAATGTATTTCAGAGACTATTTTTGCCAGCACACAGCAAACATATGAAAATGAGTAGCACAAACTCCCGAGTGTGGCCGGCTCCGGATGTGTAGAGATCCACAGAGGCACAAGTGCTGGGGAGGCTTTGCAGAGGGAATGGGTTGCGGGAGCTAAAGACGGGGCCTTCTCAGCTGGGGGGTTTCACCAAAGGCCAGAGCAGCACCAGGCATGCGACAGAATGTCCAGGAAACAGAAGGGACGACTTGGGGAAGTGAACATTGGAAAGAGTGAGAATGGAGCGGTGGCTAGGGTGGCCTTGGCTTGATGGGTGTCTTGAATAATGGACTTTGGCATTTGGACGTCATCTGAGCAGCGGAGGGACTTGCACTGGAAGCTGCTGTGCCAGGGACGGTCAGGTTCCTCAAAGGAGAATTTGCATGTTGGAGAGAGCGGGGATGAGTAGAAACATTTACAATGCTGTAGGTAAAATCTATTGATTATCTATCTATCTATCTATCTATCTATCTATCTATCTATCTATCTATCTATCTATCTATCTATCTATCTTGTTTTGAGACAGGGTCTCATGTAGTCCAGGCTAGACAAGATCATGCTGTGTACGATCTGTGGATCCCCCTGCCCCAAGTGCTCGGATTACACATGCGTACCATCACTGAGCCTGGCTTACAGAATCTATAAGGAGTCTTCACCAGGTAAGGGAGGGGTACATCACAAAGTCACTAAGTACCAAGACAGATCCTCTGAGCTTTGGGGCCAATCGCATAGTACAGACACACGAAGGGAGACAGACTCAAAGTGTCACTCAGATGAGCCGAGACTGCGTATGTCTATAGTGTTTACAGAGGGAAGACGCTTGTGGTCTGTCTTTGACATCCTATCCTCATCTTTGAGCTTACTCATAATGGAGTTGTAGGTTTTAAACCTCCCAGCTTCGCCATGGATGAGTGAGACAGGGCCAAGCTTGCTGTGTCCTTTGCTCAGAATGCAGTGCCAGGAACATGGTGTATCTGTGACACTCTTGGTTCCTCCCTAGCTTACTCCTCTCTCCCAGGGTTCTCTGCTGGTCTTGCCCACCGCTTAACAGTTGAACTTTGGAAGGTTTGATTGTTTGTTCTCTTTTCCTTTCCATCTCTTTATGGTTTCTTAGGACCTACCTGGCCTCAGACAAATCATTCTATCAGCCTCAGGCTCCTCATGTGTAAAATGGGAAGAAAAAAAAGCTCCTGGCAGTCCCTTGATCTGAGAGTTAGTACAAGAATAGGACAAAGTGTTGGCGTGTGAGTGAATGCTTTGTAAAGCACACCGCTCTCTGCCCATATTAGTTATTATCTCACTCCTTGCTTTCTCCCACGACCTTTCTCTTCACTGTGATAAACAGTGTTTTCATTTTAAACAATCAGCCATTGACCCAAAGCTCCCAGCTAATGCACCCGCCAATGGGCCTAATAATGAAAACATAGATTATGGCAACCTTCACGCTTTCCGTCTTTCTTTTAGAAGAAGCAAATCTCAACCCCACAGCTCACACTAAACATTTCCCTCAAATGAGCTGTCCTGAGCACACTCTGACTTGGCCAGTGTCCCCAGTGTGAACAAGGGCCTGGACCGAGCAGCCTCTCCGAGAAGGGCCACTCTACACCCCTAATCCTGGGAAACCACTGAGGAGGCAGGGGACCAGGTAGCAGGGCTGGATGGCAAAACAGAGGTCTGATTCTAAATTCCCCACTTTCTCACAGGGCCTCTCCAGTGCTCAATGGCCCCGGACTCTTGAGTGTAGTAGTCATGGATGACCTTGACTGAGGTGCACTGGTGTGGCCACATCAGCATCAAATACCGAGACATTCTGGTACAGCTACGAGCCAGTCTCTCCTCCTCCTCACTGGGCCTTTTCCCTGGCTACCCAGGTTTACCTAAACTTCCTTAGGTAATTCACCAACTTCAAGGGTTAAAACAGGCAGAGCAGAGGGACGCCACCATCTTGTTCTCCCTGTGAGGTTGAGCTCAGTTCTGACAATGTCACCCCCTCACAGCTGGCTGTGACATCCTCACTACTGGTACAGTTGTCTAACCACTGCGTGGAGCCTGGTCTTTAAAGGGTTACCAGCTGCTGAGGCAACTATGCTGCACTTAGATGGGGCGAGGTGGGTGGTGAGGGGCTCAGACCTTCGCCCTTAACCTTTGGTGACGGAGCCTAAGGAGTGACCAGTCTGTAGAAGAGAATGGCACCTACTCTGAGAACTCAAACTTTCCTAGAGTGTTGAAGAGAGCACCACGCTTCCCACGCAGGAGCCTCGGGTTCTCTGCCATCTCTGGCTCTGTGGCACCTCTCCTTGCTCCAAACTCCACCCTGACAGGATCTGGCCTTAGTCCTTGTCAGGCTGCTGAAGAAAGGAGAGGTATGGAGCAGGTGAGGGCTTGGCTCAGTGCTGAGGCGAAGGGGGCAGAGGTGGTGCGCGGGGGGGGGGGGGGCGGGGGGGGATGGTGCAGCCACCCAGGCCAAGGCACTGTGTGTCTCCAGATGAGTCACAAATCCCTCTGCCTCTGAGCAGCCACTCAACTTCTCAGCCACCAATTCCCAGCCCTGGCCCTGGCCCATGTCCCAGTTCTCAGATGGTTTGTACCATGATTGCAGAGTAAGTTTTAAAATTAGGATTTTCCTCATTCTGCATTGTTTATGTCAGGCTCCGAGAAGCCGGTAAAAACCACCCGCCCACCGCCTGTGCTGCCTCCTTCCTTTCTGACCACATCCGCTTCTCTTTGGCACACAGGCAGACATTTTTTCCCCCTTCTATTGCAGAAAAGAAAATTTCCATGTTTTCCAAGATTTCACAGTCCTGGCAGAGGCCTCATGTTTAAGTGGAGGCTTCTCTCATTTCCCACCTTCATGCTCGGTTCTACTGACTTTCTCTAGCACCCCGACACCCCCGAACACGCTTACCCTTTAGAATGTGGGGTCATCTAGCCCACCTGGGACTCAGGGGTCTCTGCTGACTTCTCTGTTTGACAGCCCTGCGATTTCAGGTTGGAGGCCAGTTTTCTGGGTCACGTCTAAGGATGGTTTGCCTCTGATTTCAGTTGTTAGCTTCTTGGAGCAGAGCACCCTTTCTTCCCATCAGCTGCAAAAGCCGGCAGCCTCGCACACGGAAGGGTGCTTAGTCATGCCTGCAGGGCAGTTCTGCAGACCCAGCCTGTGTCTCTTATAAGGACCATGCCCACAGGCCACACAACAAGCCCTTTTGGTCCCTTAACACGCACAAAGCTTAATGGTTGACAGAGTCGTTCTTCCTCAGCCCTCAAGGAACTCTGAGCCCATGGGGTGACAACCATGGTCCAGATGCTCTTACAAAGAAGTGAAGTACTATTCATGCATTGGTGCTGTGTCGGCCAAGAGGAGGCAGTGGTTGGCACATTACAGGTGCTTCACAAGTGGGTACAAATATGTATGTTGCTCTTTTCAAACCAGTGTCAACTAACTGTGACCTGAGAGCCTTTAAAAGGAACTTTCTTCCCCTCACGCAGACAGAATTGGAGTATTTTACTTTCCTCTGGAGGAGGTGGAAGGAGGGTAAACAGCCTCACCTTATTTATTATTCAGTGGGTACGCTGAAAAAGAGAAACGACTCAGTCATGGAACAAGAAGAAACCACATTTCTTTCATATCCTTTTCACAAGGTTTTGGTGAGTACTTACTTTGTTCCAACACTATGTTCAACTTTATGAGTGACACAAACGACCTAGCACACACACACACACACACACACACACACAAATGTAAACACACATGCTTGCCGTCACTCACTCTACAAACATCTCACAGGGGAAAGGTTACTCTCCTAAAACCGAGGTATGCTCAGAGGCTGTTGTTCATTTTCTTCTAGGGACTCTTGAGCTTGGGCTCCCTGGTAAGCTCTTTCACTCTGAATTTTCTCTCACATCCAAGGGGGCAGAATACACACCAGAATAGGTAAGTAAGTCCTGGGTTAGTACCTCTGTACTTTGACTCAAGACTTTAGTCTTTGTGCTGACAGAGGTGGGTTCTGAGGACCACAAAGGGCAGAAGTTGTGGCTTCAGATAAAGACATGGAGTGTCTGTTCCCAAGAATAAGCTGTCCATCTCATAACAAGATTCCACACAACTGGCTCTCCTGGGCTCCAAAGCCTCTGGGGTTCAGGGGACATCCCTGGTCCCAGGTGTCTAAGGACTGCCCTCTCCAGGCTTCTGGTCCCTTTTTCCTTCCAAGTTTTCTGGACTGTCTGCAGCTAAGACAATGCTGTGGCCCTGAGTTCTGATGCATTTCTCTAAGTGCTGGATGAAGGTACTACTTCTGCCTGTGTACTACCTGGATCCCGAAGCCAAGCTTCTCCTAGAGTCTCCGACATAATCTAGGGATCCATAGCTCTTAACTGTGACACTCAACGACACTCAACTTCTTTACCCCCTCCCCCACCTTTTGGTACTTTGTCACTAACTGGGAGGAGATGTGGCTCATTTATTTGCTTTTACAACATCCTCGTGGGATTCCTAGTAGGAAAACCTCCAGCAGGTCCTTAGAAGTGGACATTGTGGGGTCTCCCCATTTACCCCGCTGTAGTTTACTGACAGTCTGGGTCTGCAATCTCACTGCCTGATCCGCACAGAGCATATGCTGTAGTACTCTTTATAAAGGTACAGCTAGAGTTTTGTGGTTAAATGCAATGGTCCCAGTCATCTATTGGTGACAATGAACACAGGGAGAATTGTTAGAGGTGGGTTCTGAGCAGCCCTTAGGGGAAGGAGAGCCACTCTCTGTCAAGCCTTGACATCTGGACCTAAACTGTGTTAGCTTTGAAAGCTGAGGTCAGAATGTGTTTCTTCAGATAAGCTGGACCAGAAGTACTTGTGATTTCCCCCAACTGATTAAGAAGAACAAATCTTCAAGGCCAAAAATGTATTGATGAAGACATAGTTGTCAGATCTCCAGGTGCAAAGAGAGCCATTAGACATTTATTCACTGAATAAACAAAGCAAAGCAGTTTCCTGGGCCCCCAGGTGGCAGCAGGGGAGCAGGGACACCACCAGGATGGGATGGTGTTTTCACCCTTCCCCTGCTTCAGTGGCCATTAGTGATCCAGGGAGAAGTAACCATGACCAGGCCATGGTCACTGTTACCGTGCTTAAACCAAGCTTCTCTGATCATAGCCACAGGATGCTCGCAGATCCCCTGCTCCATAACATGGGGAAGAGGGGTGATGTCCGCCTCGTGTTCTTAGCACACACACCCCCGCCCCGCCCCTTAGCCAGCCCTACGGAAGAGACAAAAGGAGTCAGGCTCCATCAAGGGACATTTGTTTCTGAGGCAAATAGAACAGGGAAAGGATGAGCAAAAAGTCTGGTGGGCCAGAACAGAGCCTGGCAAACTCTAGTTCTGGGTCCCCAAGCCAAGAGTGGCCCTGAGGAGGGACAGGATTTGAGGACCTTGGGGTCACGCAGTTTAGGCTGAGGCTCCTTGGTCTCAGTGGTCTAGCAGACTTCCAAAGTCTGGAAGTCAAGAAATGAAGTCAAAGTCAGAGAAATCTGTTTACTGGCACAAGAACAAGGCCAAGGGAACCACAGAGCTAAATATCTGTGGTGACTAAGTTGAGATCATCAGGGCAGATAGAGGGCGAAACCCTCAAAAGTCAGGTATTACGATACTGCCACTACTGATAGTTACTGGAGGCTACCGTGCGCCCAGCATCCTACCAAATGGTCCACCCAGCAACTTTACAGCAGGCATGTTGCTATGTTTTCTTTCACAAGGGAGCTGAAGCTCAGGATGTCACAAAGTAAGGATGTGGCAGAGATGGGAGGGGCCTGGCACAGACTCAGCAGCCCCCCCCCCCTCTGGTCAGTATCAAAGGCTGTCACAACCACTCCAGGCCTGGGCCCTCTAACCTTATCTTTCCTCCACCATCCCCAAAGCACGGATTCTCTTCACAGGTAGTGTTAGAGCCGAGGCATGTTCCCAGGGGAGGCCAGCGCTCCTGGGAACATTTACCATGTCACTCGTACCAAAGGTGGGAGGGTGGAAGGTGTTTCAGTTCCAGCCAATTGGTACCCAGGAGGGAAGGGAGGGTGTAGGGAGGGGCTGGGCTCATGCATGCTGTACTTCAGAGGAAGGCAGGCATGGGGAAACAGAAGGATGGAGGTCTAACGACAGAGATTTCAAAACCAGGCTTTATTGTTTTCATTAGCTTTCCACTTGGTGGTCGCAGCATGCAGCACTTGGCTGCCTGCTGGGCAGGGCCACAGATGTGAGTGAGGGGTTACCAGCTGCAGCTCAGCCTGGGCAGGAACTACTAGGGGGCTCACATCTGTGCGTGCCCTGATGACAGAACCGTGGCAATGTCCCATCAGCACCGAGACTGGGTACACGGTTACAGTGGGCAGAGGCGGGGAATTCACAAGGCAAACTCTAAACTGTGGGGGGATGGGAAGCTGCAGGATTGATTGCTCAGGGTGCTTCACGGGCACCAAGAGCAGCGCGTTTAGATGGGAGACCCTGGCAGCTATTGCAGATGCAAATGGCTCAGGGACTTGCTCTCACTTAATCTACTCTGACACCCTGGGTGGCTACTCTGGTGCCACCCCCATTTTGCGAAGGAGGAAACTGGGCCTGAGAGAGCTTGCGTGATGTCTAGGCTGGCAACTGGAGTTAAGTCACTGTGGCAGGATCCTCATTCATGCGTTTGCAAAGCCCTTAGGGAGGGAAGCTAGTGTTCCTTAAGCCCACTCTCCTCCACCCACTGCGCCGTGCTGGGGGCTTACTTGGTGCTCCACAGTTCTGGTGGGGGGGTCACAGCTAGCCTTGTCTTGCAAATGCTGTAGCTTGGGTGGAGGGGCGACAGGTGACTTTGGTCCACTGGCTCAGTTGTGTCAGAGCTGAGACGTAGATTCACGAGGGGGACCCCCACGTGACTGACTCAGCTTTCCCGTTTCTACAAGCTGCATTATTTATTTGCATCCCCCCCATCCGCTATGCTTGTGGATCGATCGGCTCAGCCCTTTAACAAGCCATTATTTAAGCTCTATGTGTCCAAGGCAGTCTGTGGAGAGGGACACAAAGATGCCTGTGACCTGATTCCTGGCAGGCGTGGGTCCTGTATCAGTGACCACAGAGAATGGACGGATGAGAGGTGTGCTAGGGAGACTAGAGGAGGTTCTGGGGTGCCAGGCACAGCAGGCTACACCAGTGTGTGCTGCCTCTCCACTCCCTGGGCAGCAGTTCAGAGGTTTGCACCTCTTAGTAAGAGCCAGCCTGCAGGTTCTCTGAGCCCATTCTGCTCTCCTTCAAAGGCTCAGGGCGCTGGCTTTTGTCCTTGGGTGGATCATCTCTGCTCTGGTGATTCTGGTGTCAGTGTGAGAGCCAGCAGGGGAGTCAGCAGGCAACACAGGTTTTGAGAACCTCGCACTCCTTAGATGTTAAATTGAAATCAGGAGCTCCTTCAGTGTGTGTGTGTGGGGGGGGCTTCAAACTGTGGAGGGAATTTGAGGCACATCAGCACACCAGCACACCTGCAAGATGCTTTTTTTCTACTTAAGTCTTCCCTGGGGACTGTGTGCAGACCATGCTGGGTAGGGCAGAAACAGTGTTGGCTTTGGAAGCAGTACTGTGTCTGTGTTCTGGTCTGTTACTAGGCTATATATCTTTACCACCGAGGCTTTACCCAGCCTCAGTGTCCTAAGCTGATAAAACAGGATAGTATTGTCCTCTTACAGGGCAGCATGTGACACATCTGAGTGTTAGATTGTGCATGTGATTCTCAGGCTTTAGCAAGTGGTGTCCAGCTGTGTGGACAGACCATTCCCACCACTTGATTCCTTCATGGGCTTTCTGATTTCCTGTCTTTCTGATTCTGGAGGGTTGTGTGCTTTATCCCACACCACTTGGTTACCCTAGGGTGGGAGGTGGAGGGAGTGACAAGGGACTAATCTGAAATTGTGCTGGTCAGGTGACCTTTCTGGTGTACATCTCCTGAAAGATTTCTTATTGTCACCAGAGCACAACACGAGCCCTTAATTTGTTCCTCAGAGACCTGCACAATCTAGTTCCTGACAACGCCCCTGGCTTCTTCTCCTTTCACGTTCTCCCATGCTCTCAGCACTCTCCTGCCATTGGCTTCTCATACAGTGCTTGTACACATCGACCTCTGCCCCAGGGCCTTGGCGTGTGCTCCAAAGTACCCTTTCCCTGCCGCTTAATTGGTTAACTGTGCAATCCACGGGTAAGTGTGAGTTGAAGTGTTAAGAATCACTTCCTCTGGGGCACCTTCCTTGATCCACCTACCTCTATCTTTCCCTGAAAGAAATTAGGTCTCTTTTAGAACTCCATATTTTTCTGATTCATGCACCTAAATGCCATTTCTAGTTACACAGTAGAGTACAAATACACCCTTTTGTAGCTTACTGTCTATTTCCTCTGGGGGAAATATTGCAGAGACCATTGGGGAAGCAATGGGGACAGTGAAGAAGGGCAGCAGGCAGGGCAGCAGGGGCTCAGAGGGAATGACAGACCAGATACAGTGAGAAGTCCAAGAGTGGGCTTGTGTGCCTTTAAGGCTTTGGGGCACAGTTATGAAGGCAGCTGTGTTGTGAGATTCCAAGAAGACAGCAGGTGGGGAGCTCTTAGCAATGCTGAAGCGAGGGGCATCTAGCATTTTCTGAGAACTCTGAAACACGCAGGAGGTAGGAGAGCACTCCACGGAGGGGTCTGACATCATCAGTATGGGATGGATGGTCCTGCATCACAGTTATGTGAGGGGACTAGTACCTCAGCAGTGCCCCTTGGACTCAGGAGGAGGAAGTTGTCAGGGGAGACAGGACTCTGCTAACAGCAGAGTACAGGGGTGCAGGGCCAATAGCCTCCTTTCCTTTGCCATCGGCAGCCCTTGGCTAGACCCCTAGATTCTACTCCTGCTGTCTAGGAACCACACCAAGTCCCTGGTTCTCCCGGCAGCAATTATAATGCTGAACAGCGGAGGCAAGGGAGGACAGAAAGCCAAACCGGAAGCTGATAATTGCCGACTGCAGAAGCAGCTGGTTAAAATGAAAGAGTTCAGACCCAGGTTAGTTATATAAAGCCCCTCTCATCCTTCCCAGAGTCCTGTAGTTTCCCTCAATGTCCACTCTAGGATCATGAATTCTTATGTGGGTGGAAAGATACCACCCACATTAGAATTGGAAAATAGAGAGCCCTCATATGCACACACACACACACACACACACACACACACACACATGCACGCACGCATGTATTCACACACACACATACCCATCTATTTTTAGGCCTCTAGTACACACAACCAGAAGTGACTTCTCTATATCTCCAGGCCGAAGCCAACAAGACCACTAAGACCATCTGCTTTTCTCTTCTATTGATGGGCCTGCAACTCTGGACAGGCCGCGAGCAACACTGCACCCCTGAAAATAACCCCTTACTCAGCATGAGCACAGGCTGAAAGGGCAAACCAGCAGGGCAATGGGTGTCACAAATTGGTGTACTCCAATGCCAACGTAGTGAGAGTCATTTAAGATTGAAAGGTTGCCAAGCACTTCTTTGCCTACAACCAACTCCACTGGAGAGAATATAGGTCCAGTCAAAATGAGTAATACAGAAAAGCGCTTCAGAGAGAGGGTTCATTTGACGCTAGCTCACTGATTCTTGATTCCTTACAATGCGCTTGGCATCTCGCATATGTGAGGCACTCCAAGACTCATGAGACAGTGTCCTTGTTCTGACGGAGAACCTCCCTAATCTGGAGAGCAAAGACTTATAGAAATCACATAAATACAACATAAGCTATTTGGGGACAGAGGTATCAGGGTGGTTCAGCAGCAAAGGGTCTGGGCAGCTGGAAGGGCAGGATGTCTGTGACAATCACCACAGCCAGTGTTGACCAAGAGCTCACACTGCAGAGGCACTGTCCACACATCTTCTGACAGGCTGCTCCTGAGGAACTCTCACTGCGGCCCTCCAGCATCTGTACTCCCATTATGGTGGAGGAGGGTCATCGGTCTATGTATTACTTTCATTGGTTAATTAATAAAGAAAACTGCTTGGCCTGATAGGTCAGAACATAGGTGGGTGGAGTAGACAGAACAGAATGCTGGGAAGAAGGCAATGAGGCAGCCAATATAGCTCTCCTCTCCAAGATGGACACAGGTTAAGATCCTTCCCGGTAAGCCACCACCTCGTGGTGCTACACAGATTATTAGAAATGGGTTAGTCAAGATGTGAAAGTTAGACAATAAGAGGTTGAAACTAATGGGCCAAGCAGTTTTTAAAAGAATACAGTTTCCGTATAATTATTTCGGGGTAAGCTAGCCAGGATCCGGGCGGGAATGCAGCCCGTCACTCCTTTTACACCATTATGTCTATTTATAGTGGAGTGAGGTTTGGGGAGGTAAAGGAACGAGCCTTGGACAACAGAGAATTTGAATACAGGCTGACTGGCTCCTGAGCAAACTCTGATGTAGAATGAGCAGGAGACAAGAGCAACACACAGTGTCTTAGGCTTGGTGTAGGCAGAGAGGGTAAAAGAGCTATCTCTATTAACTGAATGTAAAGTTGGTTGAAGAAGGAAAGAACAGGCAGAGTGGGAAATGGTGGCCATGACAAGGCCCCAGCCTGTGTGGCTGGGTGGTCTAGAAGGTGCAGTCCAAGCATAAATCTGTTGGGGTCCCACCATCTTTCCTGCTATGTAGATGCTTCCCCCTTGGTGACTGAATGAAACAGAAAAGAACTCAAACCCAACATTCACTTTTACATTCCATAAAACATTCCCTACTTTCACAATAAGTCCACAAAGTAGCTATTATGTTCTTACTCTAACAGAAGAGAAACCAAAGCTCAGAAAGGTTGAGGATTCACAAGGATGGAGACAAGGCTCGAACATGTGTCTATGTTCTGCTGTGCTTTTCATTGGCCTCTCTTGGCTTTTGCTGAGTTAAGACCACAGAGAACCTGGACACTGTGGTCTGAATGGCGGAGCCATCACTATTTTCTGCAGAACAAAAAGAGTTGGTACCTGACCTGTTTGAGGTCTATCTTCTAAAGAATTTTCCAGAACTTGGCTCACAAGGAGATCGGTCCAAACAGCCTGTAATATACTTTGGTAAATATGAGCCAGAAATAATTAACTAATTAGTTACTGTCATCAGTGGCTGTCATCTGAGTCAATCCGGCAAGCACTGATGTGGAGTATGAAAGGCTATGGAAACTGTCCCATGGAGAGTGAGCCACCCTGGCCCAGCAAGTGTGCAGCCTGAACCACAGCCCCGACTCACACTCCCAGTTGTCTATTTTCATCCAAGGGCTTCTTCAAAGGTACCTACACCAGGGCTCTCAGCATCCTGCTTCACCACAAGGTCCTTCCTTCCTCTTCTGTCCTAGAGACCCTTCACCTTAGATCCATTTTGGTTCTTCATCTACTCTCCAGTTATGACTTCCTGAAATCTGTTCCTGTCATCTAGAATACAGACTCTTGTCCTTGTTACTCTGTATGCCTGAGATGTAAGCCATCCTTGCCTATGGACAACTCCAATCCTGACCCTTCACCACCTTCTCAGAGTAAATTTTGAAATGTGCCACAACTTTTAGTTCCAATCACTTTAAGCATACTCTTTTAAACTTAGGGACATCTGACTGGCTACTATTATTCTGTATTAAGAATAAGAGGCTTAGAGAAATGCTATTCTAACACACGTTTTAAAGTTTCAGTAGTTATTTATGAGTATGGATGCATGTTTGTGAGTGTGCCCATGGATGTCAGAGAGGTATTGGCTCCTTGAAACTGGAGCTACAGGCAGTTGTGAGCTGTCTGGTGTGGGTGCTGGGAATAAAAATCAGGTCTTCTATAAAAACAATATGTGTGGCTGAAAGACAATTAAGGAAATGTTCAACATCCTTAGTCATCAGAGAAATGCAAATCAAAACAACTCTAAGATTTCACCTTACACCTGTAAGACTGGCCACAATCAAAAACACTGATGACAACTTATGCTAGAGAGGTTGTGGAGAAAAGGGAACACTCCTGCATTGTTGGTGGGAATGCAAGCTGGTACAACCCCTTTGAATGTCAGTGTGGCGATTTCTCAGAAAATTAGGAAACAACCTTACTCAAAACTCAGTAATACCACTTTTGGGTATATATCCAAAGGATGCTCAATCATGCCACAAGGACATGTGCTCAACTATGTTCGTAGCAGCTTTACTTGTCATAGCCAGAACCTGAAAACAACCTAAATACCCCTCGACTGAAGAATGGATAAGGAAAATGTGGTATATTTACACAATGGAGTACTACACAGCAGAAAAAAATTAACGACATCTTGAATTTTGCAGAAAAATGGATGGAGTTGGAAAACATTATTTTGAGTGAGGTAACCCAGACACAGAAAGACAATTATCACATGTACTCACTCATAGGTGGTTTTTAAACATAAAGCAAAGAAAGCCAGCCTACAAACCACAATCCCAGAGAAATTAGACAATAATGCAGACACTAATAGAGACTTACATAGCTATAATCTACAAGGGAAGTAGAAAGTAGAAAAAGACAAGATCTCCTGAGTAAATTGGGAGCATGGGAACTTTGGGGGAGGGTTGAAATGGGAAGGGGAGAGGCAGGGAGGGGAGCAGAGAAAAAATGTAGAGCTCAATAAATAACAATAAAAATGTATAAAAAAACCAATATGTGCTCTTAACTACTGAGCAATTTTCCAGCCCATAATATACATTTTTGATGAATGAAGGACTAAGCTTGTTTCATCCTTTCAACAATTTTCTTCATCCTGTTTTACAGACAAACACTTTGGATCTTGGAGAGATTGTAACTTACCACTAAGTGGTCAGGTTGGATTACACTTGGTTCTGAGTCCCAAATCTATGTTCTTTCAAATGTGCTTGTAAACTTAGTAACAGGAAAGGGTACGTGGAGGAAGAATTCAATATACACAAACATCATTTCCTTAAAAGGAGCATTGGGAAAAGCAACATTTAAATGAAATATGTAAACAAACACCCATTCATTTCTCCTATTTTATATTTTTCCTGATTTATATTAGTTCTTTGAGAATGTCATACAATGTATTTCATGATTTTCATTCTTTTCCCCAGTTCCTCCCAGATGCATCCCATTCCTTACTCACTCAACTTGCGTCTTTTTTTTTTAATCCTTCAAGTATAACTGGTACTGATTACATATTCTTGAATATGTGGCCTTTCCTGGTGCATGGTTGACCTACCAGGGGCCCCACTGTTAAATGTATTATATTTAGAGGCTGGGATAGGGCGTGGCTCGGTGGTATAGTACTTGCCTAACATGTCTGTGAGGTCCTAGGTTTGATTCACAACATATGCAGACACACACACACACACAAATAAATAAATGAATAAATAAATAAATAAAAAGAATCAAATGTCCCCCTCTCCCTTTCCATCCACTTTCCTGAAGTGGGCATGTCAGTTGGTGAGAACTGCCCAGAACAGGTATTAGGCACATGGGTAGGATTACATGGACAAGTTGTACCTTCATTATGGGCATAGATTGTGGTTGTGAACTGCAGGGGGAAACTGTAATGACCTTAAAGTCTTATTTCCAACCGTCGTTCAAGGGCCTGCTCTTCCCTTGCTTTTAGATGGACACAGGGGCAGGGAGCATCTTTGTTTCCTTTATTTCCTTCTCCTTCTGAGCTAACATGTTGGACCCTCTGTGATCTATGGCTCACGGGTGGGGGGCATTTGAAGGCTTTCTATAACATAGTATCCTTCTATCCCTTCTCACATGTGAAGGCTCTAAGAGACTGAACCTTTACTAGATTAATAGAGGACGGATCCATGAGAGAAAAGTGTGTCAAAGCAATTCCTGGCAGGATAAAAGATCAGCCGAGGCTTCTCAGGGACCCGTGAATGGCAGACAAGCAGTCACGTGGGACACACTCTTTATTATATTTTTAAAGAATGTGACAAAATTAGCAGGTGTGGACTGGGCATTGGAGGAAAGGCAAGTATTGATTTATATTTTAGGGATGATCTCAGTTGTTTCTCAATAGTCCCTGACTGGTGGGGATAATCCAGGACAGGGCTACCACAAAGGGAACTTAGTTCACACAGGAATGTGGAAGGATGTAGAGAGGGCTCATGTGTTTTGGAGCCAAAGGGATGCAGGGAGTAGGGCAGAGGGGATTAGCTTAACATTAATAGCCCAGTGGAATCCCAGGGAGAAGCCATCAGGGTGGGCCCGTGCTTAGGATGCCCAAGCTCACAGGCCTGAAGAGAAAGGTCTCAAGTAAGGGGCAGTGACAGGGAGATAGGATTGATGACAATCATGTGGGGCCCAACAGAGAGGGGAGTTGCCATCCAGAGAAAAAGATAAGCAGATGGCCATTGCTCTGCATGGGGACAGGCACGCGGGTTGTGCCCTGTACTCTGGATTGAAATAGGCTCTATGCTGTGGTATGATTCTTGCCAGGCTGTGTGCATGCGGTGCCGACCCCTGCACCCTGGCAGAGTGTCCCAACAGGCATTATCCAATCAAAGTGGACCCAGAACTGCCCTTGGCCATGCTGCGTTGTGTTGAGATTGGTCTATGAGTTCACGCTGTCATGTTTTGTCAGGGCAGATTTTCCTCAGGACTGTTAGTGCAGCAGTGTGGGGGGTTGGCTAGGCCTTAATTTTTTTTCATGGTGAATATTTTGACTTTGCATCAATGCCCCTGTGAATCAGAATGGTCATATATGCTCAAGGGGACTCTGAGAGGAGCAGGAGAGTAGGGGAAGGGGAGCAGTAAGGCTGAGCTATGCCCACCCTCCCTGGCATTACAGCAGCAGCAGAGTTAGTCACTGAGGTCACCAGCTCCATTTAATGCCAGAGGGAGCATCTTACACACACACGGCTCCTCACTTCGATCCCAAGAACAGAGCCCTTCTGTACTGTGTAGCCGATCAGATCCACTTCATGTGCAGACAGTTCCTGACTCACAAAGCTTCAGCCTAGGATGTTTTGACTTTCTGATGGTAAAACAGTGATCAGCATTCAGCAGAGACTAAACTTGGAATTCTGTTTTTCCTGGGCTAGCAATACACGGATGGTGTTCTCACAATGCTCGGCTGGGCAGTGGCAGTGAGCAACCAACCACACGTGGAAACGCCTGACAACCTACGGTGTGCTACTGAGCTGTGGTGTTCAGTAGGTTAGACGTATAAAGTACTTTTTAGGAAACTTACGATAAACTTAGAATGGCCGTATCAAAGGGCTGAGACAATGGCTCATTTGGTAGCTTGCTGCTGGACCTGACTTTGAATCCCTAGCACCCAAGTAATAGCTGGCATGGTATAGGCACCTCTACCCTTAGTGACAGCCTAGCTGGATCAGCAAGCTTCAGAACTGGTGGGAGACTTTGAGAGAGAGAACATTAAGCAGGTCATAGACTGAGGTGCATCAGTAAAAACGAACAAGTTCAGGGTGCTGAAGAGACTCGTCCAAGGTAACTAAATCAACAGGTGGCTGAGCAGGTAGGTCTCTGTGACATCCAGGACACCGCTGCATCAGGCTGAGGCATTGCCAACTCTGCCTGCCTGTGCTACCCTCCAGGAGCAACTCTCTTGACACAAAGCATGCAGAAACTCCGGGGGCCCATTCTGGGACTGCGAGCTTCCTCCATTCTCAAAGGGACCTCTGTTCCAGAAATTTCCCTTCCTTCTAGTGGGGAAAACTTTACATATCAACCTCTCCTGCCACTCCAGTGGTGACAGGTCTGAGTAGCCCCGACAAGGGTAGGTAAGGCAAGCAGGCCAGTTCCAGGAGGACTTGGACTGTTGATGAGTTACTCAGGTAAATAAGGGAGCAGTCAGGACCAGGACAGACGGAAGGACACAGACTGGTGGAGCAGAGGGTCAGGGAAGCCCAAAGCCTCCAAGGGAAGGAAATGAGGGTATTGGCGCCATTTTCAACAGGTTTACAATAACTGGCTCCGCCAGACTCAGGCACTGTCCTGTCAGAGGATGTTCGCTCTTTAGCCTTTGTTTCACTTCTGTGAACCACATGGTCCCTGATCCTTTCCTGAGTCTCTGCTTCTCCGTAATGCCTAGACCAGAGGTGGGGCAGCAGAAAAGGGACACAGGCATGTACAAGTGACAGATCCAGCCAGTGAGGCACAGACTCTCCCAGGGAGGCCTTTTGGGCCTGGGGCATATGAGCACACCATTCAGGGGTGACACTCCCCTGGGAGAGAGGAGCAAGGTGCAGGCTTTGGAGGACCTGCGACAGAATAAATACAGAGGTAATCAGATGCGAAATGGCAGGAAGCTGCAGGCAGAAGTTACTCCCCAGCCGGAAACAGCAACACCTAAAAATACTGAGCTGTGGTTCTCCCAGGAATGCGCAGCAGCCCACATTCAATCTAGAATGGCTTGGGGATTATTGGTTAGAGTAAATAAAGAAGACCATCTAAGCAACATAACCATAGGTTTTTAGCTTAAAATGACATCTGGTACCAACATATTGTCTGTCTCTGAGCAACTCCAATTGCCTTTTGTCCCAGGAGTCTCTGCTGCTCGCAGCAAATTATCCATCCCGAGTTGCCCCAGCCCTTGGGAAGAACATACGCGTGAATTTCAGCTTTCTCTTAGGTCTTGGAGTCCCTGTTGTGACCCAGGAGGCACTGCTGGGGACAGGCTGGTCACTGGTCAGCGAACGGTTGTCCACTTTGCAGTGGTAGGGCAGAGCACTTTGTCTGTTCACACTGTGGTGGTCAGCTCACACCAGCGAGACCAGCCGTGCCTCCATCAGCTTTTCAAAACAACAGCCTTAGAGGCACAATCTTGCCCTGGTTGGCTGGTGGAGTTCCCTTCAAGGAGGGGAATTCTCCTCCTGACAGATCTAATCTGTTTCTACACTGACCCACAGGTGTGACCCAGGGTGAGCTTAACATTTCATTCCTCTGTTGGCTCATCGGTAAAGCAGGGACTACCTTTAACTGCCTAAAAGAGTAAAAGACCGCTCCGATATCCTTGTTTTCCCTCCCTAAACCTGTTACCTGTCCCTACTAGCTGGCCCTCGCCCTGCATACCTGCCTGTGACAGGCAGGTCACTCAATTCTACTCCTTCTGGCTCACTTTTGATTCCGAAGCCCAGCTAGTTTCCAGCCTGGAGTCCTAGGATCCAAAGACAAGGAGCTGCCTTCAAAGGAAAGAGAACCTAGGTTTATTACTGGCCCTGACCTCATTATTCCCCGAGCCTCACGAAATCCAGACTTCAGATCCTCGCTTTGCACAGCCGGCCATCTTTGAAGAGCCAGGCAGTCAGAGATCGCAACTGATTCCTTCTGACAATTTGGAATTTATTCATTACCTGATGCCACTGGGAGAGATGAGCAATCACTGGCTTTTCCTCTCATGCCAGGCTGCCCAAAGCCCGCCTCGTAGCTAACTTCCCTCTTTATTGATTGCCCGACACAGGAGCATCAGCGACACCCCATGTGCATAACCACAGGGGGCTAGATGGCAGCAGTGACTTTAGTTGCCAGGAAACTTGAGACAGAGTCACATGGGAACAACTGAAAATCTCCAGCTTTGGAGAGAAGAGAGTGTGGCTCCGACTAGTAGACTCTAGTTCTGACCTCTCATCCAGCAGAGCTCAGAGAAGCCGAGTATGTCTGGCACTCTGTGGCAGACGGTCCAAGAAGTCAGAGTGGTCTTAGGGCAGGTTGTGAATGAAGTCCTAAGTGTGAGCTGGCACTGTGTGCGGCTTTGGAAGGTCCTGTGTCCTATACATCTGCAAAGGAGTTAGAAAAACCTCAAAAGTTCCCATCCACCAAATATGAACAAGTATGCGGGAGCTGTGATAAATGAAATAATAGTATGAACAATCATTGTATGTGTATATGTGTGCGTGTGCGTGCGTGAATACATATGCATACATCAGGAGGCTAGAGGTTGCTGTCGTGTATCTCCCACCCTCTCTCTACACCTTATCTTTTTGATTTAGGGTCTATCATTGAGCCCAGAATGCACCTATTGGCTAGACCAGCTTGGCAGTTAGATCTGCTTGTCTTCACCTCCTCTGCAGGCTAGGGTCAGCTTTTACACGGGTGCTGGCGATCTCAGGTCCTTGTGCTTGTGTGGCAGGCACTTCACCAACTAAGTTACCTCTCCAGTCCCTGAACCATCGATCAGTTTTAAGAAACAAATTCCTAGGGTGGAAGGTGTATGGCTTCTGTCGGAAGGAGAGAAGCAGAGGGACCATTGTATACCAGGGTGTTCTGGCCATCCTTAAAGCACTGGCCCAGACCAGACCCTGTTATCTCTCCTGGGTGAGGCAACTATGAGGTCCAGGTAGCTGGGCTCTGGCAGGATCCGACAGCCTCTCTTTTCTTTATAGAAGAGTCCTCGGATTTGTGGAATTTGTGAGAACTCTCTCCGAGTCAGTAGCAGGGCAGAAGGGCAGTTCTAAGCTGAAGTTCCTATCTGTTCTCCACATTCCAGTCTCTGCTTTCTGAGCTCGGGAATCTTTCACACGATCTCACCAAGGGTGGAGTGAAACCTAGAAATCTCAGAAGTGTCCAGACCTCCCTGCCGCAGAGGCGGAGTTGCTGTCTACCACGTGGACAGGTGGACTACTCTGGTCTGCGGACAGAGTCTCAGCCTGGCTAAGGATCTGCTGTGGAAATGCCAGAAGCCTCTTGATCTTTTTATAAGTAACTAGGAATATGACTTCTTTTTGGCCACCCTGAATGGAAGAAAAGTCAAACTCCCAAGGTCAAAGAACATGTCTTGTAACACAAAACGCCTGACTGGAATGTTTTCTGCAGAAAGCTTTTTGAGGGTGACTGGTGAATGTGGGGTCATCAGAGTTCACAACACAATTCCTGGCACATAGAATTCGCTTAATAAACGACCAATATTATCTAATTTCCTCTAACATTTAAAATATAACGAGTCATAGAGCAGGGCTCCTGGCTGCTCTCAGGCTGCTTTGTAACCTGTGGTTCTCCCTGCTTTATTACTTTCGGGCTAAATTTCTATCCAGGTCATAGTGATTTTGCCTAAGAGAATATAAATTAAGTGCAATAAGTTGCATGATCCAGGCTTTCAAAGACTTTATTAACATCGGGAGACACTACTCAGTGCCGTGGCCTCCCAGGCTATAATTCTACAATTCTGTCTGGAGGCAGGTGGGATTCTCTGGCATTGCTGCCTCTGTCTAAATTCTCAGGGTGTAACTCTCCCATGCTTCCGAATCTCTCTTTCAGCTCATTCATTCCTACCTTTTAGATAGATTTACTAGAGATTAGTGTGTTACCTATTACATTTCTATTATAATTGTGCTCACAAGCCTGGTCTCTAGACAGACTGACTCAAAACAGCCAATAGATGAGGGAAAGACAGGCGTGAGCCTGCAGCAGGGTCTACGGCTCCAGCCTATTCCTTTCCTTCTTCTGATCTCCCGTCACCCCATTTATGATGAAGGTTTTTGGGGTAAACAGTCTATAGGAACCGAGGAGAGAAATCTGGGAGTTGAGAAGGTGCTTCGTCTCGGTCTTTGCTTTCCAGTGTGTTGAGACCCAGCTCCGGCTCTCCCGGTATTGCCTCAACTCAGATGAATCTTTGAAAGACCATCCATAAAGCTGTGACTGCTGGACTCTGCTGAGCAAAGACAGCATATGCTAACTTCCCACGCCTGCCACTCCCTTCTCCGCTATTTACGGAGGGGTGCTGCCACTGAAAGGGTTGGTCGGGTGTTGCCCAAACTCCTGTCCTCAAGCAGAGTGCATGGGGTTATGAGTACTAGACCCTGGGCCACCCAGGGTTCTCAGAGCATTTCCTACATGCCTGCCACGTGCTAAGCACTCTTTACAACAGTCACCCCGCTTCACCTTATCAACACTTGCTCGAGGACACATGTCTGGGTTACTGGCATTTTATAGACGTGGAAACCGAGGCCCATGGGGATTCCGTAATTTACCCAAAGTTATACCATTAACAAGTGCAACAGCTGGGATCTAAACCCTCAGATCCTCACGTCTCTAATCTTGGGAAAACCACTTTAAGGGCACTTTTAAGTTGGCTAAGTTAGAGACATGAAAGATTTTAAACAGTCGCTTTCCAATTGAATAAATGAAAATACCGAAATTCCTTAGTACATCCAGTTCAGCTGTGTCTCCTCTGACGGTCATGCGGCTGAATGATGATCAATGTGCCCTAGACCCTAGATATTCTCTTTTGGGAAGGGGGGGAGGAATAGAGTTGGGAAGAGGCCAGCAGATGGACAAGCTGACTCTCTCCAGGGCCTCTAGACCAAATGGGCTGCCCTTAGTCAGGGTTCGCTTTAAGTAGGTCCTCGATTTGAAACCCTTCTCCTAAGCAGGGGATTGCTTGCTCCAGACTTCCAGGCTCTCTGGAGACAGTGTGGTACAGGGCAGAGACATGCTCAGTGGGGAGATAAGACCGCGCTGAAATCTGTTCTCTCTGCCTGCAGCTTCCAGGCTACTGCTCCAGTTTCCTTAGGTGTGAAGACAGGGCTCACAGCTACTTCACAGAGTTATAAAGATGAAATGTGTGATGAGAGAACACTGAAGCTTTACAAACCTCAGTAATTAAGTCCATAACTAAATGTGTTTTCATGAGGGTGTGGATAACAATTAGGATTCCAAGTATACTCGATCACTGAAAGAGGAATTTAATAAACGATCTTCCAGTTAGATGGGTGTGTACGCAGCATCAGAAACTCAAGAGTTCTGTTGTTCTTTCAGCTGGCTGCAGGGATTGGGAGAGGGCTTGTCTGCCTTGGCTCTTTCCAGCTGCCATTCTGCGCACTGAGCAGCCCAGCAGTCAATGACTTGGTGTCGCGATTCAGTGGGACCTGCATGTGGACGGATGTGGCTATCCATCCAATGACAGGGAGGGAGGATGGGGTTGGGATGGGGGTGGGAAGACGGGAAAGAGGCCACCTCACAGCAGTGTCAGACTCTGAACCAGTAAAGACCACACCCAGGGCAAAAGGAGGCAGCCTATCCAAACCACAAATGTGGCCGACCACATCCGATCTCCCACACAGCTTAAAGGCACAGATTAATTATTTTTAGTGTCTGTGTACGTGTATGTGCATGTGTGAAGGCTACCAATGCATGTGTGTGCATGCAAAGGTTGGGAATAACCTTGGGTAGTGTTTCTTAGTTGCCTTTTTTTTTTAAAAGGAAAAAAACTATCTTTTTTTTTTTCATTTTACATACCAATTCCAGTTCCCACTGAGTTGTCTTTAAACACATAGTGTGCTTTAAGGGTCCCTCGTGGGCCTGTGGCTCACTCCCACGGGGGTCCACTTGTCACCTTATCACCTGTCTGAAGGACTTTCCTCAGCCTAGCAGGGCTTGCTAAACACTGAAAAGCAAGAAACAACAAAACAAAGCAGAAATAAACACTCAGATCTCACCTATTCAGCCCCCAGCCTCTCTGTGCACACTAGGCTGGGCACCTTTGGGAGGTATGAATAAAATATAAAAGTACTATTGCACATTTGTAATTTCAAGGTAGTCACACACATAGACTCAACCCTATTCTTGAAACAAACTGATGGATTTTAACGCCCACTTAGAGGCTGGGACACTAAAGCTCAGAAGGAACGTCCCGAGACACAGTTATCAAATGGCAGAGTTTGGGCTGAAGCCGTTTGGTAGTTTCACTCATTCACCAGCTTATTCTCTATTAAACGGCTGAGATCTTTCAGGATTGATTTTTTGTGGCTGTTTGGCAGAGATTGTCAACTTCTGACGAAGACTGGCCTTTAGAAAGTCGTGTGTGAAGTTTGAACACCCTACATCGCCCCAGAAGTTGAGACAAATTCTGAACTAATTTTCAAAAAGAAAAGAAGACCTGCCCTTTAAGCAGGGAACTTTGGTGTCTGGGGAGGTCTCTAGGTAGGAGACTCCCAGCAGGACTTAAAACAATGTGGTCTGTGGTAGTCTGAGCGTAATTAGTCCCATAAGCTCAGAGGGAATGGCAGTATTGAAAGTTGTGGCCATGCTGAAGTAGATGTGGCCTTGTTGGAGAAAGTGTGTCACTGTGGGGGAGGGCTCTGAGGTCTCCTGTGCTCAGGCTATACCTAGTTCAGACCACTTCCTGCTGCCTTCTCCACTCTGTAGCTCCTTCTCCACTCACAGCTCCTCCTCCAGCACCATGTCTGCCTGCATGCCACCATGTCCTGCCGCGATTATAGCGGACCAAACCTCTGAAACTGCAAACCACCCAGCTAAATGTTTTCTTTATATGCTGTGCTCATGGCTTCCCTTCACAGCAAAAGACTACTGACTGAGACATGGTCCAGCCTGCATTTTAACAGGGTAGGGGTGAGCGGGAGGCAGCCATGGCACACCCTTCTTAGCTAGTTACCTCAGAGGGTACAGCAAAGGAAGACATGGAGCCTGCCTAGGAGGGGACAGCAACAATCTAAGATTCTCTATTTTAAAAGATAGCACTATAGTTTAGATTCTTTGTGTTAGGCTTGCTGCTGTTCATTTTCTCACCAAACTCAGAAACCACAGAGATGCCAGCAAGCATCTCCTGTGTCTGACTCAGCATCTCTCAGGGGTTCCTGGTACCCAGGGACACAGCCTGGTCTCGGAGTCTTTTTGTATAACTTTTTTACTTTTTTGAAATTAAAATACAATTTTATCATTTTGGTTCTTTCATTTCCTCCCTCCAATGTGCTCTTTTAATTGTTTTCAAGCACATGGCCTCTTTTTCTTTATTATATATATATAAATTATATATATATATACACACACATATATATATATACGTGTGTGTGTGTTGTATACATTTGTTCTTAAATATATCACCATGACTAACTCATCCTATGCAATGTTATTTATATGTATATAATTTCAGTGCTGACCATTTGGGCAGTCAGTTGGGGGGCTCATCCCTAGAGAAGAGGATTTCTCCTGCTTCCAGCATTCCTTAGCTGTCTGAAGTTCTTTGCTAAGGTCACAGGCCACAGTGTGATCTTTCAGAAGTTCCCTTTAGTGTTCTCCATTTGATGACATAGAGGAGAGTCTCAAATTTCAGGAAGGTGGAGGGAAATGCAAACAGTGACAGAGCAGTTTCTGGCTACTCCATGATGGGACGGTGTGATCTGACATCCCCTGTACAAGATGCTTGTTGGGTGCAGACATTGCTCTAAGCTCTAGGGTCGCAGCAGTGAATAAAGTCCCTTCTCCCTGGGAGGTCTTGTCTGCAGGCAACAAGCAAAGGCAATGTCTTCTAGACTGAGGAGTGAAGACGGCTTCTTTGCCATGTTAAATGAGTGCTGAGGAAGAGAAGGAACATCTGGTGACAGATGTTCCGAGTACATGGACAACGGCAAAGACGTGGCGGTGTGAATGCTATTGCGTGCACCTGAGGCCAGCTTAGGGAAGGTGGGAGGAGGTTAAGTCAAAGAGGTGGCGAGCACAGCGGTGGAGCCGATACTCTGAGACGCTGGAAGCATTTGCTGTGTCTTTTATGAGCCTGTTAACCATTCTTAGTGTCTGGGGACGCAAAGATGAACACAACATGGGATGTTAGGCGAAGAAGGAGATGGACTGAGGAGCCTCTGGCAAGTGCTGGGGTGTTTGGAGGGGCTCAGAGCTTGGGAAGGGCTTCCAGGTTAAACGTCATAGGGACAGTAACGGCAGGGTGCCGAGGGGCTGTGCTTCACACCCCGAGCTTCCCTCTTTCGCTCTTGGTCTAATCTTCATCTTTCTGAGGTTCAACTCCCTCATGCACTAAATGAGAACAGCAAGACTTTTCTGTAGAGAAAATAAGGTCAAGGTGTGAAGACGCTCTGAGGACCGCGCATCCTCGGTAAGTGTGCTACCCTTGCTATCATCTCAGTGTCTACCCGTGACCCCGTGGGAGCATGTGCGCAGGCGGATGCACACGCTCCTCACATATCTTCATGGATCTATCCAGGCTGGTCACTTGTTCTATAAGGATCTGCTGTCAGGCTTCTTATCTCAGGGCCTGGTGGCTTCTGTGCACACTCTAGCTCTCAGTGGAGCTACTGGAGACACCACTGGTGTGATGTCCACCGTGACAGTTAACTGGAATTGCTCAAACATGGGTGCCTCATCCTCTTTGCGTGTGGGTGCCTCAGGATCTCCAACAAGCACCCCAGTGTTCCTCAGGCTGCGGGTGTTTGGCTATTTGTATTGCCGTTTGTCTGCATTTGGGAGTGGGGTGCTGTTTCTATTATAAGCCAGGCATGGCTCAGGCCAGAACTGTGTTTTTCTATAGCTAGAGGCACTGAGCCAAGGGAAGAAGAATTTGCACTCTCTATAAAGAAGGTCCACTTCGGGAGTAAATTTCCATCGGCATATCGGCCAGGTCAGAGTGTCAAATGAAACAACTCCCAACAATGCAGTCGGAATGATACATGAGCCACCTCTCTCTTCTGGAGTCCCTTCAGGTCAGAGTCTCCTTCCCCACCCCGAGACTATCCATCCCACCTTGCACTGCGCTTCCTCTCTCTGTCATAGCTGACCCACAGTAAGTCTACTCCCTTGGCGGAGATGCCTACTCTTAGCTTATAGGACAACAGTGGCTAGGCTCGAGAACTTGAGAACTCTCTTCAGGTTCCAACGACAATCTGTGAAGAGGAACGCTGAAATGGAAGACTCTGAGATCTCTCCGAGCTTGAACTCCTGGACTTCACAGCCCTTTGTCACTAATGGCAGGGTCCTGTCATCTACCCTCTACCTCTCTCGACCATGCCCTTCATCTTTGACCTTGGCTTTTGCTTTTGTATGCTCTTTTTTTTTTCCTGTCTGTTTTGGGAAGCTTGTAACTCCCTGGGTAAGACTTGTGTCTCACTTTGCATTTTGCATCATGGGGAGCATGTAGTTTGTCGTTGGTGCTCAGTAAATACGACAGCAGATTAATAGGCTTCCAGATAGCACATTTTCCTTCCTTCATTTAGAGGATCAGCCATTACAGACTTGGCATCCCGTATCACATTCCCTCATCAGCACAAGCTGCTGTTTCTCTGATAGGCTAATAACAGTAAGTATCCATTTACTCCCATCTGAGAAACGCTACTCCAAGGGCCTCCATTTCATTCCAGTCTTAATGGTATTTATTTTTCTATGGATGCATTCTTGTATTAGCATAGATTTTTGTTGGGAAGGAGCTAGCTGTTTTATTCATGCAGGAATGGCTGAACTAGAGGCACACAGGAGTTCTGATTGGCCTGGAAAGAGTGGACTTCAAATACCTGAGGGGTATTAAATATTCCAGTCTTCCACTCTGGACAAACTGAGGCTACCAACGTGGCTTCTAGGTGTCTGGAAAGAGTACATAAGATAGGTCCTTTGGGGTCTGATGGACAGGAATGTAGCTAGAACAGGCAGGCAGCGCTATAATACTGTCCCCCCTACAAGACTCAGCAAAGAAGAGTAAGCCTAGCACAAGGCAATGGGGGGGTGGGGTGGTAACTAGGTTAGCGTGAAGGAAATAGAGCTGAGGCTTCATGGGCTCAGCAGGAAGACAGCAGTCCCGTCCATAGTAGGAGGAGTAGGAGAAACAAGGAGGTGGCGCAGCTAAGACCTTGAAGAAAGGTCATCAAGAAACTGGTTCCGCCTTCATTAAGTTCTCGGACAGGTGGTGTGGGGGTGAGTGGAGTGTCTGTGTCTCAAGATGAGACGCTCGCTGTAATAAATACACATAGGCAGAGAGTTGTTGAGGAATTTCTAGCGGGGAAAGTGCCTGGGACTTCATGACCTCTAAGGGTATCAGCGCTTTAACATTTTAGAAAGTTCAACACCAAGAAAGCAGTGGGTCACACAGTAAATAAAAGAACTGATAATTCCACACCTAAATAATATTTTAAAAAGGCTTCATAAGATACAATTTCTTATCTTTAAGAAAGAATCTTACGGTTATGCAATTCAGGGGTTGGCAGAGTATGGCCTGCGGGCATCTTTTATGAATAAAGTTTCATTGGTGCACAGCCATGGCCACCCACTTGGCTATCTTGGACTGCTTTTATGTGACACAGTGACAGAATATGGGTCCTGGAGTCTAAGACATAGTATCATCTGACTCTCCCTCTTTGGTCTCATCTAACCCCCTGATTTTGCAGGCAAGGAAACTATCACTGACAAAGTAAAATAAATTAGTCCAGGCAAATTGGTTGGTGACTGAGTCAGGATGAGAAGCAGGGCATTGTTGCTTGGGATGCACACGTGCGTGTGTGTGTGTGTATGTGTGTGTGTGTGTATGTGTGTGTGTGAGACTTGGCATTGACTCCCCGTGTCCCATTCCCAGATGCTTTGAGGATGGGCATTTCCCCAGATCATGTGCACTGTGACTTTACAGACAGGGAGGCCGAGAGGCAGAGGTGCACTGACAGGGCTGGGGTCACCACCACACTTGTCCACTCGGCACAGGACAGGCCCTAACCTCGAGCAGGAACCGAGATGTATGGGCGAAGGAACTCAGGCAAGGAAGGCAGAGAGCAAGCAGAGCTCTGCAGATGAGAACTCCTTGGCTCCCTGAGCCCCTCCCAGCATTAGCATTCACCTCTGTTAGCCAACAAAAGGACACATTTACAACTGTCTGAAGCTCAACTGGAGAACACTCTCCACAGCTTTCCAGGGAAATTACTCCAAGCAGTCCTAATGGGTTAAGACGATTTTTAACACACCTACTTGTCGCCAGCTCCTCCGGCAGCATCTGCTACAAACAGCAAAACATCCAAGAGCCTGATATTTACCTTTCTCTGAAACAAGAGACTCCAAAGGGAATGGCATGAAGGGGGACAACGAGCCCTCCCGGCCCACAGTTCCATCTAAAAGAACAAATGGCCAACCTGAGGCCCAGGTCGGGCTTTTGTCTTCTGAGTGTGAGATTTCCCAGAGTGATGAGAATCAATCAGACCTCCAGAATAATCTCCAACTGTCCAGGACTATACATCGTCCTCCCAGCTGCCCCCAGGAGGCTGCTGCATCCTCCTCCATAGTCAGACACCTCATTGTCAGCCTCTGTAGGCTACCAAACATCTTTCTTAGACAGCCAGGAATGAATATTCACAGACGTGATTAAAGTGCATTAACAGTCTGAACATATGTGGCTGAGAGAAAAAGGCAAGTCAGAAGTGCTCACACGAGACCCCGCCCTGCACACCCCTCAAGCCTCAACAAAGCAATACACCGCACTGAACATGCCTGTACTATCCTGGGTCAAAAGAGCTCTTGCCCAGCTCAGACATACGCTTTCATTTCAAGGGTGACATTTTGCAGCCATAGAGGGAGGAAAGTAGAGGCTGACAGAGAAGATGAGCAGCCCTGCTAGGGGCTCAGCTACTGACTCTCCTGTTACCTGTCCCTCAGAGCTCAGCCTTTCCCTCCCACAAATCAGCTTCTCTCAGCAGAAAGATGCAATGGGCGTGGCACTGAGGATGGAAGACAAACAGTGTCCTTATGTTTACATTTCCTGGAAGCCTGTGCCCAGTGCTGGGACTGGAGCTTTGTATAAGCTGTTTCTTTACATCTTCACACAGCCACAAGGTCAGCAGCACTGTTCTTGTCTTACATATACAGCGTCCACCCATCAAAGTCAACTAAGTGCTGCCGAGACACGGAGGGAGCCAGTGGTGGAACGGGGCACTCAGTCCCGCGACATCACCTCCAGATTCTAGAGATGTTCTTTCTCCAGGATTGTGGAATGACTGTGTCTCTCGCCCAATCAGCAGGGTGTCCAGCAGCTTTAGGAACAGACACTGAGGCGCAAACGCATTCAGTGTGTGGTACAGCACACTGAGACGGAACACGTGGAGACTCGAGTGTGTTTGGAGTGTCAGGGCAGAGGAGTGGACCACGAAAGCACACCCGATTTTCCTGGAGATGCATTTGTTTATGTCAGTGAGAAATGATCATGGTGGTGATACTGCTTGCTGTAGAGAAAACCGTGTTCATTTGGGACATGAAGAGGTGTCCCTGAGAGACTTTGTAAAGGAAGCTTAAGACAGCAAGCCAACAAAGTCCTTGCCTGACCAGGACTGGGGGCGGGAGTGGGAGGGGCTGAGAGCTGTTTCTGTGAGCAGGAGTGGGTTGGTGCCATCTGATCTTTAACTCAGATTCCTGAACCAAGGAGATTGGGTGGACACCTGGTCCTGTCTGCAGACACTGTTTCCAGCCCTCCCTGCCCTGTCTACCTGAGCAAAGCAAGCAGGAGGAGGAAGCGAGCACACACATTGGTGAGGGAATAGGGTCACTACCAGGTGGGAGGCTTTCCCATCTCAGTTTTCACCAGCAACAGGATCGGCTCACAGGGTCTTGGCCAAGAATAAAAACAACCCCACCTATCATATGCCTTTATATTTAAAGGCTATCAATTTAGCCTAACAGTTGCTAAATTTGTGATAGTCCCCTACCTCAACAACTATCTTTGTTTCTGACCAGCACTGAAAAATTCTGAGTCTATGAGGAGCTACACAGAAATGAACATGTGGACACCACCATCCTCAGGAAGCCACGTACTCGCCGTGGGACACAGACGTCTACAGGATCAGACAGTGCCACATTCCGACCTCCTGACATATTTTAGGCCTTTGAGAGCTCATAAGGCAGCAGAGTCCAGTTTTGGAAAACAACCACCCAGAAAATGTCCATATGGGTTCTGGAACTCTAATCTGTATACACAGGAGATTCCAGGATCCTAGCTGCCACTGATGAATGGTCTAGAAGAATGGTTTGGGGCCTTCAGAACTTCAAACCCCATGAAAGGAGTCATAGAAGAGGGTTACAGGGGAGCTCTCTGAAGCATGGGACCAGGACAAGAATAAGATTGGCTCTAAGCTTTGCTAATACTCATCATACATTGTGTATTAAAGATGCTTATTGCTGACAGTTGCCCTAAGCAAGTTAGATGTGTTAAGTTACCCAAACTGGAGTGGGTGCCAAGGAAAATGCCACCCACCCGATATTTACACACGTGTTAAGTTCACAGGACTCTGTAAAGTATCATTGCTTGTGTTTTCCAGAGGAGGAGCTTACGACTCAGTGGGTGAGCAACTACCCAGAATTCTGTAGTGATGGAGCTAGGTCCTTCCTCCTATCCACACACTACACTCCCTCTACACGGGGTACAACTCATTGTTAGGACACACAGTTTCTATTGCAGCTTCTCAGCGCTCGGGCCTGAAGACAGCTCCCAGCTGGACTGCCCGCTGTACAGTTGCGGCCTACCCGTGTGGATGTCCAGAACTTCTCTTTGCCAGAGTCCCACCCTGACTACTTTGCTGACTCATGAATGAGTTTCCTGGCTCTAAGCGTGGATTTGCTGACGCACCACTTTGGGAAGCTGGAGGTAAGTGCTCAGCCAGGGCAAAGCGTGGGATCCCCAGGGGAGGACACTCGTGGCTGGACGCCATAGCTGACAACCAGACGGTTGCTCAGCGCAGGGCACTGGAGAGTCTGAAGCAAGAGACAAACCTCGGATGAACAGGGCTTCTGGCACTGAGTGATAGAAGCCGCCCTTGTCCTGGGGAGAAGTATGAGTTAAAGACAAAGGTGCCGTTACACCTGAGGTAGGTCCTCCCCCAGAGGTAGGTCCTCCTGGGCGCCTAACTCACGCCAAACCAGAGTGGATGCCAAGGAAAATGCCACCCACCTAATTTTTATGCACATTTTGTAAGGCTCATCATCCAACAACAAACAAGCCAATTCACAGCTTAGACATTAACAGACTTCAGAATGGAGACTGGCTGCAACCTATTCACTCCAAACAACAACAACAACAACAACAAAAGGTGGAAGAGGGCGTGTGTTGTGAGTTCTAGGTTTGGATGCGAATCCACATCCACTCCCTTAGCAGGTGTGTGGTGTTATGTACAATATCTGCTCCCCCTGAACCCTGGCTTCCTTACATGTAAATATCCTACAGGATTACTGCAAGAACGGAAAGAAAGGCACCTCTGGGGTATAAAAGATGCCTTTAAAATGTCACGTTCTCCCTTGTAGGCCACGTCTAGCTCCTGCATTCCTCTCCTTGAGGCGCTGCCAGGGGTTATCTTCCAGAATCTGTGGAGAGGGTTGTTTACAGCTGAAGACAACCTTGTTTCCTCTGAAGCAAGCATGGTGAGGCTACAGAAGGCAGGCAGAAAACCACAGCGGGAGGGCCTATTCTGGGCATGGAATGCTCTCAGGAAGGCAGAATCAGACAAATAAATCTAAGAGAAATCTTTCAGTGGAGGAGATATCAAAGCAATAAGGGCTGGTCCCTGACTTGCAAGGTGACATTGAGGCGTGGCCAGACTACAAGGAGAGAGCAGAACCTGACTGCCTCTGCTGACTCCCTGCTTCTGGGACCTGACCTCTTCCATGCCCAGGCCCCCTCAGTGGGCCCTCAGCTTCACAGAGGCAAACACAGCTGTCAAGAAATCTTGGCTTGGTTGCCTTACTACATCTCTAGCCCCTCCTTGACATTCCCAGAGCATCCCCCTTCTCGGTTTGTTTTTATAAGCTTTTCTCTCCTGGACAACGGACAATGGCGCCGACCCAGTGTCCCCACCCTCGGCCTCTCTTTCTCTTAGCCTCGCTTCACACTGCTGTCAGAGTGACAGTTCCAAAATGTTCAGCTCATCCCAATTTAAGCCCCTTCCATAGCTTTTTGGTGCATAAGGGATGAGATCCACACTCCTTCGTCTACAGTTACGTCCTTTTCATGCAAAGATGTAAGAAATCAGATTGAAGAAACTTTTGTTTAAAAAAAGCTTTGTTGGCAGGACATGGGGAACTTTCATAGCACAGAAGGAAGAAACACAGGGACTTTCCTGGAAGGGATCATCATAGGGCTCTTGGGAGCTCAAGCGCCAGGCCTAGGATAGGGGCAAAGGCCTCCCGTGGACCCAAACCACTCTTCCCAATAACCCGCCATAAGGGTCAAGCTGCATGCTGCTGCCGTTCTGGCAGAAACCCCAGTGAACACGACTGGCCAGCTCAAGCGTGGTTCCTGTCCATATTGGGGACAACACAGTGAAAGAATGCTATGGACTGGCACCTGGGTTCCCAAGCTGGGCCTTGTCCGGAGTCGGGGAGGGGAGTGGGATCAGGGCTAAAGAGATCAAGAGGTGCTGAGGCGATAAAGACCAAGCTTGCCACGGTCTGACCTTGAGACATCTTTGCCCCCCACTCCCTGCTTCCTACCCTCAAAGAGACACCACAGCGGTGCCAGGGCCTGCGTGGTAACTCACCTCCTTCTGCCTAGTATGGTTTCTTTGCTTGGGTATACTTGGGCACACACACACACACACACACACACCACACATCATCATCATCATCATCATCATCATCATCATCATCATGATTCTTACAGATTCAGTATGTGGTCCTCTTCCAAGAACCGTCCCTAGGCTCCAAGACTAGATCAAGTATCTTTTGGGGGAGCTCCCAGTACACCTGTGTGCCTTTATTGTAGTTGCTACAGGATAACAAGGAACAACGGGAGGAGAATGGTAGTAAAGGCAAGCACAAGGCATGCTCACTATAGGCCAAGCCACGCGCTGGGCACTTGACACACTTTAATTGAAATTCATGTATTTCCCTTAACAGCACGCACTCCTTCAGTTCCACTTTCTAGAGGCAGTGAACCGAGGTCAGGTGGCCCACAGACTTTTCTGAGACCACAAAGCCAACAGCAGAACCACAGCAGCTCTGAGTCTGCGCTCTAGAACTAACTCAGCCGGTCCCAGTCTGCCCATCTGGCCTATGAGGAAGGGCCTATGACAGCCAGCCTCATACTTCTTGGTGCTAACTGAGGCACTCACACAACACTGACAGAATGAAATGGAATCTTCACTAGGCAGCAGGAGGAGGAAGGAGGAAGAAGCAGCCAGGTGGGCCCATGGGAATTAGACTTTTAGGGGCTACTGGAGGAATAGATCAGAGAAGTCTAGCCCAACTGGCTGTCCCGGCAAACTAGGTATAAGCAGGGGACATAAGATACCAAGTAAGCCACCCAGAGCCCTACACCCTTCAAGGTCACCTCTGTGAAACATCCCTTTCTAACACAGCCACTCATCTCCTGGGTCCAGCTTCCATTCAGATCCTTAAAGCACTGAGGATGGCGCCTCCAGCGGCGGCGTGAAAAGACAGTTTCTTCAGGGCGCTGTCACTGCTGCAGCTTCTGTGTGCACCTGGTGTGCATCTGGGTGATGCTTACCAGGGCCCTGGTTTTCCTTGACCGGGTGTCACTTTTCTTCAGCTGCTAGACCTGTTGCAGGCCAGCAGCCGGGCTGTGCTGTGGCAATAAGTTTCTAACGCTAACTTAGTTTCTCCAGTTGCCATGGAGACTCATTCTAATAATCTGCCTCAGTGTTCTTCCTCCATGGACTCCGCATCAGTTCCTGCCCCCAGGTTCCTACCCTAACTTCCTTCACTGATAGACTACAATTTGGAAGTATAAGCAGAATAAACCCTTTCCTCCCCAAGTCACCGTTCGGTCATGGTGTTTCATCACAGCAACAGAAACCCGAACTAAGACAGTGTCCATGTGTGAATATCTGGGGAACATTCTAGGCAAAATGCTAAGGGTGGGAACGCTTCCTGGGGTGCTTCGGGAAAGGACAGGGGCTAGTGAGGCCAGGAAGGAGTGGAGATGGGAGAGATGAGGATAAGGTGTGATTTGGGGCCATATCATGTAGGGTGTGAAATGCACTATTGCTCTGTTATACGGGACACAATGTAAGTGCCACTGTGAGTTCCCTTTTACTGATGAGGAAAATTGAGTGGGGAGAGGCTATATGTCTCATTCAAGGTGACATAACCCACACATATCAGAGTAGGCAGTGAACCTAAGTCCAGGCTCACGTTTTCATCTCAAGATATGCCTCCGGAGACATGGCAAGCCAAGAAGTGATGTCTGCCCCTATCAAGCAAATGAAGCTGCACCGGACAGGAGACTCAGAACGTTTTGAGCTGGAAGGAATCTCAGAGATCTAATTCTGGTGTGATGGAAGAAAGACTTCAAGGCTCAAGCCCCGTCTGCCTTCCTCTAGTTGGGTGACATATGACATAGCCTTTGGCTGCCAGTGCTCCTACTTTGCAATAAAAACAGTCATTCCAACATTATAGGACTGGGAAGATGAGATTAAATGATCAGTGTGCAAGGGCTCCGAACATGCTGACAGCTCCCCTTTCACTTCCTGTGTCCCTCCCCAGCTTCTCCCAGCGATAGTCCCTGACTGTCATCAAGTAGCCAGACAGAGACAGGACATATATGGATAGTCCCCATTCCGATCACCACTTCCAAAGGGGTGCTTGGGCCTGGGGTCAGGACCTGAGGTTAGGGAGACTGCACCCAAGACCAACATTCCCCCAAGGCACTCAGAATTCAATACTCGGCATCCCTCTATCCTTAAGACTTCATGGTCTCTGTCTCACCAGGTGGAACTTAACTCACAGCCTGTCTGAAGAGTTAGAGACACATGCTAGACGATCCATAAATTATCAGTTGGTATTTGCTGGTACCAAAAAATGTATAGCCAATTTGAACAGACGTTGGTAAAAATAACTTTGGAATGGAAGAGAAGACATGTTTAGTTCACAGGATTGTCTGACCACTCCCTGAGGTTGAGGGTGGTAAGTAAGTTCACCAGGACCACAAAGCACACAGAGTTCCTTCTGGGTAGACTTGAAGGCCAGAGGAAGTTCCCGGAACCAGACCTAATCTGTGACTGCCCTGGCTATCAGGTGGTAAGTGGATCCACACAGACTTATTTGGTTCACAACAAGGACTATTTTAGAAACCACCAGTAACAGATAAGGAATGGTGATACTTGATAAAAGCAACCTGTGAAACTGTCCTCAGGAGTACAAACCTAATTGTAAACACTGGGAAATTCCTAAGAAATGAAAGCTGAGAACACAGGAACTGTAGGATGTGTGCACACTGAGGACCAGGAAAGCTAAGCTACATGTACAAGTTTGATACCTGAATCAGGCCTGTTAACAGAAGCTGACCTTTTTTTTTTTTTTTTGCATTTCAGTGCCTTAACCTTCCATCAAATGTAGTGTGTGTGTGTGTGTGTGTGTGTGTGTGTGTGTGTGTGTGCCCCACGCCCCACAATCCACACATGGATGCAGGTCTGAGGACAATTTGTGGGAGTTAGTTCCCTCCCTCTGCCATGTGGGTCCTTGAGACAGAACTCAGGTTATCACACTTGGTGGCAAGTGCCTTCACTAGCTGGAGCATCTGACTCACCCTGCCTCTCCTTTTATTTACTTATTAATTCATTCATTTTATTCATTCATCAATTTTATTCGCTTAGTTCATCCCTCTCAGATTTACTTCTTGCTCCAAGCAGTCCCTAATAACCGTAGAGCCCGGCAGAGGGAGCCTGAGAAAGAGATGGAAAAAAAAAACACAGGATGAGGCGTCACCCTTTAAGAAGCAGGGAGATACTTCCTGCATCAGGTCCCGTTGTTATAGGATGGGCTGGTATTGGTGATGATGCCTACACAGCTGTGGAGAGTTACCCATAGAGGAGCCGGTCTTTGGATCTGAGCTGGAGTAGAGATTTCACACCTGGACCTCGCCGCCACATTCACAGATGGGGTGGTGTGGGGTCACGTCCTCGGGCTTCTCCTCCCTCTGTCCCACGGGGAGTGGACATGGCACGAGGTCTGTGAATGAGCATGGTGAGCAAAGATGGCTTTCCTCCCGGGGGGTGGACCCAGTGGTACACCGAGTATCTATCCCTCGGGTTGGAGGTGACTATGTTCATTGGGTGACGATGAATGGGTGTTCTGGGAGTCGTCACTGTGACTGTCCCTGCTTTCATATATTTAAGGAGCTCAGTGCTGCATCACATGTAATGTCGGAATGAAGTAATAAAGTCTGGAGGAGGTGAGGCAAGGTTCCTTAGAACAATAATGGATGAAAGCCAAGTCACCTACTGAGAAGACAGAATGGAAATGTGACCAAAGAGTCCCTGGGAAGGATGGGAGCCTTTTGCCAGGACACAAACGTGGGATCTGCCTCATGCTCTCTGAAGTCCAGGCCGTAACTTGCTGTCTGGCTGTGTGAACATAGAGGGAAGCCCAGCTGTAACAATTCAGTGCCTGGAACCCCCGCTGTGGACACACTCTCGTGCTGGGGACACACTCCTGAGCTGGGGACACACTCCCGAGCTGGGGACCGACTCAGAACATTCTGATGTGTTGCTAGAACATTAGGAAACGCCTTTGGCACATATGCCACACACAGTTCTGTCCTTGTTGTCCATTCAGTGAACTCTGAACTCTCCCTGTACTCATAGAGAACAGGGGAATGATCCATATGAGCTGTTTTCCACTTCAAAACAAATGACCCCAAATGCTACTTTTTGAAGACCCTATAACCAGATCCCCTCCCGCCCCAGGAGACAACAAATCTCTGAGAAAAACCCTCACGCTCTCTCACAGGAAGTAAGGCGACTTTTCAGACATGGGTGTGGAAAAGTCCAGAAACCCCCTAGTTTAAGTTGCTCCCTGGCTCGTGTCCAGTGCTGAAAGTTCCTGACTCCTGGCTCTTCTTGTCTACTGTTCTATTAATGGGAACCCCTTTCTCAGGGACTCAGATTTGCAATCTTACCCTTCTCCTCTCTTTGCCCTTCTCCAACCCTGATTAGCTTATCTTAGCTTGTCTTCACTTTCCCTGTTGAATCCGGAGGTCATTATGTAGTAACTGGCTTTCCCTCATCCCTTCTCACTGGGCTCTTCCTACCTATCAGATTCTGACCACACCCCTCTGCTGCTCAGGAGCAATCTCCCACAAGCACCCTATCTGAACCAGGCATCAGAGCAGTCAGGAACTGGCCACGAGGTCTGCCCTCCTGTTGCTATCTCCTCTAATCCTCTGTGCTCTCTACCCCAGACCATGCTTCTGCCTCAACCACCTACAGACCATACTGCCCACCTCTGCCAGCTTAAGAAAAAAATCCTGCTTGCCCCAAACACCACCTTCCCCCAAAGAGCCTTTCTTCTCTGCTCCCCGAGCACTTACTTTGTCTTACACCTGTGCACTTTGTATCCTAGCCACTTCTGCTGAAATATTCCTCCCCTAAGAATGTATCAGCCAAGAAAACAGGCACCATTACTTTGTGACTCTCCACACAGAGTGGCTCTTACATACATTAAACGGGAGACGCTTCCTTGAACTGCACAACACAGAGGCTCATCAAGTTACCTTCTGGACCAGGGAAGGATGTGGTGGGAAAAATGGCTCTCTTCTTGTTTTTACAACAGTGCATACCAAAACCGGAGAGAACTAAGATGCTGGAGGAGGAGGAAAACCACCAGGCTGTGTTTCCCCATGCTGAGAATGAATGTTTCCCGATAAACCTATGAGTCAGGACAGTCTACCTGGGGCGGCTTTACTGCCGGGGTGCTTGGTAAAGTCTGGCGAGGCTTGCCCCGTTACACCAGGAAGGTGCTATTTGCATTTACGATGAGAAGTCAGAGATGCCGCTGACCATCTGACAATGGACAGGACAGCCGACACAGCAAAAATAAACTTATCAGGCCAAAATGTCAAACATGGTACTGGCAAGAAACCTTGAATTCATGTAAAACAGGCATTAACTTTACTCCAGGTGAGGAAACGGAGGCACAATTGCACCTCTTTCCCAGGATAACAGCTAAGAGGAGTGAGAACTAGGTCCAATCCCCAGCATTTGATTCTCTGGGTGTTTTTCCTCCTAGATCAAGTTTCCCCCTGCATAGTCTGATGTCATGGCAGGAACCGAGAAGGGTCACACCTGATGAAGAATACCGTCACTGTTCAGCTCGGTAGATGTCAAAGTGGCCACAGGCCACAGGGTGCAGGCAGAGGAACTTGGCGTACTAGCTCCTCCCCTAGGTGTTTGTTCCAGCTCCTTCCAACTGGACAGGACAGTGGGAGTGGCCATACTAGAAGGCCAGAGCACAGCTAAGCCTCATTCTAGTAGGCCAGAGAAAGGAAAATAGCCCCCCAAAGGATGGGTATGCGACCCTCCAGCACAAGCAACTTTGCTGGGAGGCCTGGTATGAGAAAGAAGAGGCCACATGAGCACCTTTCAGTACCTGCAGGGCAGTCACGTGGATCTGCAGATGGAGTCCTGAGAGGCTCTGGTGGGCAGGACATGGCTTCATGCTGTGCTTGAGTTTGACAAGAATGAGGAGAACTGTCTAAAATGGCAGACTCCAGCCCCTGGGCTCAGGGTGATCTGTGTGACTGCTAAGGGACACTGAAGAAGGCCCGAATCAGAAACTTCCAAGATCTTGTTATATTTTTTGAAAGCAAAAAGGAGATTGCGCTGTGTGCTAATTGCAGGGCTTGAGATGAAGCCACAACAGCCAGCCTCAGCAGGGTGCCTGATGTAACTTGGAAGGTCCTATCCCCAAAATGGCAGGGACTCTGCAAAATGCAGAGGACCCGGATACAGTGAAAAATTGCCCTCAGGTGGAAAGACGCCTGCTTTCCTGTGGGGCAGAACGCCAGGAAAGATGTAAAAAATGAACTAGTTTTTTTTTCTTTCCCAATTAAAAAACTTGTCAGAAGCCAGGCATGGTGGTACACACACCTTTAATCTCAGGACTCTGGAGGCAGAGGCAGGCAGAGTCCTGTGAATTCAGGAACAGCCTGATCTGCATAGCAAGAGCCAAGCCAGCCACGGATGCAAGTAAGGCTGTGTCTCAACGAAAGAAAACAAAAATAACAACAAATAAAAAAATCTTTCAACTTGTCAGGAAATGTCTCTACAGTAAGAACAGGCTACAAAGACTGAGCATGTGTCAGCCACCATTATGAAACACGATTATCATAAAAGGAATATGACAGGTTTGCGGGTACCCTGTCACGGCTGCTGTGTATCAAGACATTCACATGAAAAGCTTAAAGATCCTTTGTTCTGGGTTTGTTATTCAGAGGTCATCCTGAACTTATCCATCCCCCCAATATTCACAGTGTGAAGATCAGGTTCCGCTGGGCTTGACGAATACTGATTGTCTAAGTTCAAAATCCGGTGGTGTGATTTAACACAACCATACCGGGTGTGTCATTCAACTTTTCCCGCGGTTTTCTCCGTGACTGCTAGGATCCAGTGAGATGCCTGTGGACACGCAGCACCATGTGTGGAGTAAATGGCCGGTGAAGGCCAGCTATCAGAATACATGGCTTCCCCATACATTATCCCCCTTGACGGAGACGTCCTCCACCCCCTAACTCATTACCCTCTCACTCTCTCTGCTCTCTCTCATTAGATCATCCCGCCAGATCAGGCGAAGATTCTCACGTTTGGATGCAGTACTGCAGCTCAAAAGCCACTTCCCTCCAGCTGTTTCTGTGAAGGAAGCACCCACTACATGACCCACTCAGGTTCGCTTAGTGCTGCACAGCTCTTGGATATTTCAAAATAATTTGTAGTTGTACTACCAGCTCAACATCAAGAAGGAACTGCTTCATGGCATGCGATGACTCTCCAAGACCGTGAGAGGTAAAAGTAGTTTGTAAGAGTGGAGACCCAGGGATCCAGGAGTCTTCATGCTCTGCAGGAGGATGCCCTGCTGCCAGCAGCCTCTCCTTTGAGAAGATGGGAGTCTAGCTACAGTGTGGCTACAGTGTCCCTGGCTCCAGGTGTGCATTCATCCTCACCGAACAGGTCTGGGACATTCAGTGTGAGAGCAAGAAGGAGCAGGACACAAGAATTCAGAAGTCCTACCCAGCGGGAAGTGTTTACCTCCTATCACACCCTTTGTCCTGAGACTACATAGAACCAGACACCTTGGGGAAAGAAGGATTTGCTGGTCTGTTAGCCTTGATGTAGGTCTGCAGCAGAGACGACCGAGGCAGAGTCTAGCACCTCAGATGCCTAACATCTTACAGTGGAAAGCTGCCCCGTCTCAGTTAAGCTTTCTGGAGTATGGGGGCAAGCTCTGAAGCCAGTCTCAGGTCATGGAAATCTGTTGAGAACTCGAAGCTTCCATTAAAAAGAAAAGGGTGGGTTGTTTGTTAAACTGGCGATATGTTGGAGGGGCACTATTGACTTAGTGAGGATGGTGGAGTGGCTCCTTTTCTTTCTGAGAAGGTTTCCGCTACAGGCCAAATCTGTGTCTTCCCACGGTTCTTGGGTGGATCCAAGGGTTGAGCACAGCCCAGCTATGGGCCCCAATCTGCAGCTGCATGCCGCAACCTGAGACTCCTTACAAGGGCTGATTTGCACTTCCCCAAGAGCTGGTCAAGAGGGTTCACAGCAGGGACGATGCTTGCTATTACTTGCTTAACCTTAGGCTAAGTGTTAACACTTTCTGAGATGAATCTGAGGGAATTCTCTAAAAGAACCTGCAATTTACATACTCCACCAGCAGGCGGCAGCAATACAGATTAAACTGCGAGAATGTTTCATGTCAAGATCGTCCCCAAATTCCACAAATATGTAATGATTTCCAGTGATTAATTAAAAGACAGGCAACTTTTGAAGAGAAATCTTGAAAAAAAATTGAACCTAGACATAATATGGAACACTGCATCTGATGTTCAGGGGTTAGAATATATTATAACTGACTTAATTAGAATATGTCCCTGTGTGGCTGTGGGATGCAGCCTGTGACCCTCCTACGCTACTTCCTTCTCTCTTGGTGACAATCCTTTCATCCCAGGGCTCCCTAAATGAGTGCATGTAACATTTACTTCAGCCACCAATGGGAGCCAGGGCAGCACTGGGTCTACCAGTACTAAATGAAGCAGCAGGAAGGGCGTAATGATTAGTGATGCCCCAATGGGGACTAAGCATTAAACAGAAAACCACTTAGTTGCAGAGATGGAATTTGAGCTTGAGTTTCCTGTCTTATGGCTAGGCTGACCATTCTAAAACATTCTAAAGTCACTTCAGAGTCCTGAAGGAACTGCCATTTAAAAGATCAGCACACTGAGGGGAAAGGGAGACAGCAAGAGCCATTGGAATAAAGCGACCAAACAGACCTAAGAACAGCGGAGCCCGAATATCTTGAAGTAGCTCAGTAGGTCAGACAGCATTCACCGCCTTCTGTTCTGCCCCAGAAGGGCAGCATCAGGATGGTCCCGGGAGGATACGGGTGACTTAGCTACAATGCTAACTTTAAAAATGTAGAAAATGTCCCGAGTCTCCTTTAATAACCCAGTTTATAGCTGTCATCCGTGACTTTCTCTGAAAGTTCATTCCTGGGGTCTATTTATAACTCCAGCCCATACTGCCTCTTAGAGGAACGATTTTCACACGCTGACTACCTGCGGCGTAAAGTACTACTTCCTTCTATTTGGCCTTAAAACCATCCAGCTCTCTGGTTTCGCGCAGCAGGGCAGGATGAGGAGCCATTAACATCCTTCACCTGAAGAATTATTTTTAAAGAAGCTAATTAAGCCGACAATGAAAACAGGCATAATACTATGCAAACACATTAATTAGGCCAATTTTGAGGTTCCAACAAGTGTCCTGGAAAAGTTCAGCCCGTTTACACGGTCTAACTTTCCCTAGCTGGTTTCTCGTTGGAACCTACTTCAGTACGGGCCTAGTTTACCTCTGACCCAGAAGAGGAAAAATGACATGGAGTGGGGCAGGGAGTCAACATAGCTAAAATATACTGGCGGTGACTCCTGAAGAGGAATTCTTTTGTTTTCAAAGTTCAGAGCTCTCAGAACAACTCCACTTTGGTTCATACTGCATAGAGCTAGCCAACTCCAATATCTAAAAAGGGCAGATGGACTGCCAGGAGCCACGCCCTGAACGGAAGGCCCACCCAGACTCCCTGCTCATCAAGTTTGGTTTCCCCTGCGGAGGACTAAGGCTCAGTAGGGTGTTGGTCTACTCGGCCCAACAGCCAGGGACACGTTGGGTGAAAATGTTTTCCTCATTCACGCAAAGACAGAACAGTCAGCAGACATTCTTAAGTCTTAGTGTGCAGTCAGGGCAGGAGAGGGATGGAAGCGGATCCCAGCCAGAGAGAATTCCTAAGGGAACCGTTCCCGTCATGGTCTGCTTCTGATTCCCTGCCTCACCCAGTGCAGATGCAGGAACAGGGTGTGAAACTCTGTACTATGACTTTGCCAAGTGAAGAAGGGAAGCCAAGGTATAGATGAGCTTTCTCCCCACTGAATAGATATGTTCTGTTGGAGAGAGAGAGAGAGAGAGAGAGAGAGAGAGAGAGAGAGAGAGAGAGAGAGAGAACAAAGGTTAACATTCAACTATTTTAGAATCAGTACAGAGAAAGCCTATTATCCAAGGTTGGTTTTGATATATTAAAAGATCTAGTCTCCCAAGACCTATGAAATCCCAAGAGGTCCCTGCACTCTCAAGCTGTAGAGGAAGGGGTGTGGGAACACGGCAAACCCTTTTCAAAGGGCTTTTTAAAAGGAGTCTTGTCACTCACCAATACTCTAGGTATGCTAAGTACAGTGTCTTAACCAGAGTTTGCCAGTAATTTGCTTGTCTACGGGACCAGCTGGGAACTAACCCAGGACACTGGAGATGTAACAGCGAGGGCTGTAAGAATTCTGATGCATGCAGGGCGTCAGAAACTTAATAAGAGTTCAATCTTTTAGCAAGGCCTGAATGCACAGCATGGCTTTTCCCAAGGAGCGCCAAGTGCTTTAAAGATGACACGTTAATCTTCACAGAGCCTGGTAATGGAAAGCCTGCGCCTGCAGGGACAGGGTGAGGGCTGCGGAAGCTGACTTCTCGCTGTGTGCTGACTTCTAAGAGCGCGGCAGTGATGTGGAGAGCAGGACGGCTGTCTGTGTGCTGACTCCTAAGAGCGCGGCAGTGATGTGGAGAGCAGGACGGCTGTCTCCAGGCGCCCCGTCTCTCTGGTCCCTCTCAACCGCTGCTGTCCCTGCCAACTCTCAGTCCCAGAGCAGTAAGAATCAGACCCCCCACGCTTCTCCCCTTTTAAGCAGCATCACCTTATCAGTAAGCAAAGTAAAGCATAAAGAAGCGAAAGAGCAGATAAGCAAGGGAAGGGGAGCAAGGGGATCTGCCGAAAGAAAGATGACGGACAGGGTACAACATGGTCTGCCCAGTGGGCCATACTCCAGGCACCTGCGTGGCCCCAGAGACAGCTTGGTGGGACCCTAAGGCCCTGTGTGTTAGCACAGAGCCTGGCATAGAATGGGCACACAACCAGGTCTGCACTTTACAGTTTAGAAAAGTATTCATCCACTGTAACTGTATACTTTTCCCAACTATATCCCCTGACACATAAGGAAACGTAAGTTTCTAATGGCCAGGAAAGGGGCCTGTCCTGAGGCCCTCTCATTCCCAGGCTTTTATAGAAAAGAAGCATTCTAGAAAGACCTGGAGAAAGTGTGAGCTCCGCTTGCCTGTTGTCACTTTTCTCTTCCAGCTCACTTCTGGTGGTTCTCAACCCAATTGTCCAGCTCTTGTGGTCTCTTTCTTCAGCCTGAGACTCACAATAACTTAACATAAAATCAATTTCCTCAAGCCAGGGATGGTAGCACAAAACCTTTAATCCCCAAAGAGAGACAGATGGATCCCTGTGAGTTCTAGGCCAGCCTTGTCTAATAGAGCTCTCTCTCTCTCTCTCTCTCTCTCTCTCTCTCTCTCTCTCTCTCTCTCTCTCTCTCTCTCTTCTACATTTTGAGATAGAGTTTCTTCGTGTAGTCTTGGCTGCCCTGGAACTTGCTCTGTAGACCAGGCTGGCCTTGAACTCACAAGATCCACCTGCTTCTGCCTCCCAACTGCAGAGATTAAAGTGTGCACCACCACCGCCCAGACAGTGAAGGATTTTTAAAGGATTATTTCTTGACCAATTTCACAACAGCATTTACCTCAATGAGATGCTGTCCAGAGTGGAGGTCATAATTTGAGCTGGGAATGTTCATCTGAACTAGTCTTATACGCATGCAATTATAGGACTCACAGGAACTAACAGGGTTGTTTGATCTAGCCAGCCACTAGAAATGGGTCAATAAGAAGTAGATATGTCTTTGAACACTGTATGGTTTGAATAGAAACTATCCCCCTCCCACAAAGATTTGTGGAGTGAAGGCTTGACCTATGATAACATTTCCCAGGGGGGGTCTGGAGGGGAAGCTGGGAAAAGCACTAAACTCATCAGTAAGATCAGTGAATTGAGTTCATAGCTAAAGGACAGGAGTAGGTCACTGGAGGCATGCCTTTGACGGGATTGTTTTGCTCTCTGTCTGTCTCTCTGTCTGTGTCTCTCTCTGTCTCCATCTCTCTCTCTAGCTCTGTGTCTCTCTCCTCTCTGGATGCCATCAAGTCATCAGTCTTTTCCATTACAAACTCCTGCCACCATGACAGTCTATCTTGCCTCAAGACCAAAGCAACAGAGCCAGCCAACTGTGGATAGAAGCTTCTGAAACTAGGAGCCCAAATTAGAAAATTAATCTCTTAAATAATACTCCTAGGTAGTTTTCACACTGAGAGAAAGCCAGTACAGAAAGTTGGTAACAGGATCAGGGTGGTTGCGGTGATAGTATTACCTGATGATGTGTAAAGAAGCTTCTGGAACTGGCTTGTAGAAGACATTTGGAAGTTTGGAGAAGGTGGCTAAAAATGTTAAAATGCCATTAACAGAACTTAACAGTCTATTCTGATGGCACTCAGGTCAAAATTCTGAGAAGAATATAAACAATAAAGGCTGTGCTCGTAAGATTTCAGAAAGGAATATGGACTTTATTGGAAATTAGATCAGAGGCCATTTATTTTATAGTCTGAAAGACATTTATCTTTTATTTGTGTCCTCAGACTTTGTAAGGTACAGAATTTAAAGATGATGGACTGGCCTGATAGAAGAAATTTTAAGACACCAAAGCATTTAGGCTGTGGCATGGGTATTGCTAGCTGCTTTTAGCAAGATTTACAATGAGAACTGAAAGCAAAATCAGAGCATAAAAAGTAAAAACCTTACAGTTTGGCTAGAGGAGAAATACCAGTAATATTGGTGCTGAAGAAATAGTCCACTGTGAGGAGTCCAGTACTGTGTGCCAGGGCACTGGGCAGGACACCCGAGAGCATCTCAGCAACTGCTAAGCCTGGACAAGTATAAACTCTTTAGAAAGACTGTGAGAAAAGTGCTTCAGTAGTTTCCCTAGATGGAGTGCCTCAAACGATGCTACTGTAGGATTAATCTCACTGTGCTACCATTCTGGCACTTGTAGGCCCCTATAACCATGGACCAAGCAGATCCAGATTCTGCATAAACTGGAAGCAGACCCTGATGCCATCCTCCCTGATGCTTGTTTGGTAGGAAAACAGAATGCAAGGCTTATAGCAATAATGGAGGTTCTCACCCGGGTTTCCGAGTGAGGCAACATGCAACATGATTAAAGTCCCTGATAGAAGCTCCTGAGTAGACAGGATTGAAGCTGAGGCTGCAGTGAAGACCCCAGGGAGTTAAGGGATGCCAGGAGCTCATAATGTCTCTTGAGAAAAGCCACAGGAAGCAAAGGGAGCCAGTCCAAAGCAGTCAGCAAGGCTACATGGGTGTGGCTGTTCAAGCACTTTGCAGTTTATATCACAACTATATGTTGAAGCTTATATCACAACTGTATATAGGATTATTGTTTACACTGTGTAGTCTAATTTTGCTTTGGCCTTACTTTTCCTTGCTGTTTTCGCAGTCTTCCCTTTGGGAATGGAAACATTTACCCTGTATCTACTGGGTCTATCTGTGGTAGTCTGAATGAGAATGTCCCCCATCGGCTTCTGTATTTGAATGCTTGGTCCACAGTTGGTAGAACTGTTTGGAAAGGATGAGGAGGTGTGGCCTTGTTGGGAGAGGCATGTCACTGGGGACAGGCTTGGAGGTTTCAGAAGCTCATGCCATTTCTAGTCAGCTCTGTCTCTGCCCTGTTGTTGTCTCAACAGGTGAGCTCTCAGCTACTGCGCTAGCGCCATGCTCACCTGCCTGCTGCCATGTTCCCCATCATGATGGCCGCGGACTCACCCTTTGAAACTGTAAACCCAAGGAACCATTTACTCCTTAAGTTGCATTGGTCACAGTGTCTTAGTACAGTGGTAGAAAAGTTACAGGTACAAAGGTAATAGTCGCCATGTGTCGCTAAGAAGCCTTGGACTTAGGAGCAAGGCTGGAACTGTTACACCTTTGGGGACCCTTGGATATAGGATAAATGCATTTTGCATTATGAGATGCCATGAGTCTTTGGGGTCCAAAAGCAGATGGTATAGTTTGGATATAAAGTATTCTCCAGAATTAGGTAATTGAAGGCTTGGTTTTTGATGCAGGAATGTTCAGAGAAGGGAAATTGAAAATGACTGGATCATGAAAGCATTGATCTCATCACGGTATTAATCTACTGGGTTCCAAGCTGGACTGGCTATTATCTGTAGGGTCTAGCTGGAGGAAGCAGGCCCTAGCGGCTGCCCTTAAGGAGTGTATTTTCCTCCAGATTTGTTTTTTTTGTCCTTTTACTGCTTCCTGGCTACAAGGAAGTAAGCAGTCTCTTCCAGCTAAAGCTCTCATCACCGTAATACTCCACCTTGCCTCAGACTTACAGCACTGAAACCAACTGATCTTGGGCCAAGCCTGAGAAACCACAAGCCAAAATAAAATTTGGTTAATAAAAGTAGATTTCTCAGGTTACAGCGACAGAACATTGACTAACAAGCTCACAGAAAGCCCACGCTGAGGGTCTGTGAAGTTTCTTTCCACTGGGTTCATTCATTTCTGGATAATCTCATTTCATTAAAATGTAAATTCCTAAAAGGTAAGAATTTTTTTGGTGTTTTCCTTATATCTTCCTTGCTATTGCCCAGAAGAGTGCATGATGTGAAAGCCACTCAAAAAATATTTGTTGAATGAATTAATAATTGGTCTTGTATATAGTCCTTGGGGCCTTTCAAAAAACCTAATCCTTTTCATCTTCTACATGACAGTCCCTAAAATAATTTGAGACAGCTGTCATGCTCCCCAAGCCATCTCCTTCCCTGACAAAACATTTATAGTTCCCTGAAAATTATGGGAAGAAAATCCAGACCCTCTGTCTTCTTGGAGCTTCAGAATCACAGAGCATCAGGGGACACCGGGAGGCTTTCTCTCGTCAACACCCTCATTCTGAAGAGAAGAAAACGGAGCTGTATCGAAGGAGAAGCTTCCCTAGACTGACTGCTGAGGAAAAGATGGGGCAACACAAGAAACAGCTGCGAGAAGCTCCACACTGCAGAGACTTTGTAGGAAAAACAAATCTGAGATCAACGCCTTTATAATCTTTGTGATGCTGTTCACGAAGGTAGCAGAGTTCTTTAATATTGCCCAAACCAAACCACTAGAGGTTTAGATGCAGTCAGGAGAGAGAGAGAAAGAGAGAGAGAGAGAGAGAGAGAGAGAGAGAGAGAGAGAGAGAGAGAGAGAGAGAGAAACACAGGACCCTGCACATGCCTAGCACACACCCCACCACTGAGTTACACCCCCAGTTCAACGTCGGATTCATTTTTATCCATCAGTCACAATAACCACATACTATGAACCACACTGGACTTTCAGAAGGCCAAGTTGAAAAACAAAAGTCTCTACAATTTGGTACTGACATTCCACAAGCCCACAAACTGACCATAATGGTATGAGGATGCCAGAAGGTAACAGAGGAGAGGTCCCTACGTCAGACAATGTTTCCTGGCAGAGGCAGCTGCATTTGAATTTGTGCCTAGGATAGTGGCCTGGCTAGTTTTATGCCAACTTGATACAAGTTAGAGTTATGTGAAATGAGGGAACTTCCATTAGAAAATGCCCTCATAAGACCCAGCTGTAAGGCATTTTCTTCATTAGTGATTGATGGGGTAGAGCCTGGCCCACGCAGATGGTGACATCCCTGGGCTGATGGTCCTGGGTGCTTTAAAAAAGCATGCCGAGCAAAGGTATCAGGAGCAAGTCAGTAAGCAGCCCTCTTCCATGGCCTCTGCTTCAGCTCCTGCCTCCAGGTCTCTGTCCTGTTTGAGTTCCTGTCCTGGCTTCCTTCAATGATGGACTGCAATGTGCAAGTAGAAGTCAAATAAACCCTTTCCTCCCCATGGAGTTTCACTGGACAACAGAAACCTTAACTAAGGTAGGTCTGTGCATTGCTTTTATATGCATGTATCCAGTGTGCAGCTGGCAGAGGAGGCTGCAGGCTGGCCTTAACCAGACTAGTGAATCCAAGAGGCTACTCTTCTATGGACACCACCAGCCGGGTCTGAGCTGCCTCAGAAGTACCCAAGTATGGTCTTTCTGAGGGCCCTCCCTTTCCGCTACATCTCTATGGAACATCAAGTTGGGCCGCTCTGTTCTGGGGATGGAGGAAAGAGGTGATGAATTTTTGCCATTGCTGGGGGCCCCATGAGGGGTGGGATATGTTGAAGGCCATGCAGAATGAGGGGGGTAGAAGGGGTTTCTCCGCAGTTGTCTTTGGAAGACTGCTTTAAGTAAGTAGGAAAGAGTTTAGAGTACTTCTGACACATACTGGTGGGGCTGCGCTCTTCTGAGTTGTGAGAGCCTTTCTAGTGGCTCTGTGGCCATTCCAGGAGCAGATGCACCACTCTCTCCCCTGCCAGCCCTCCACTGCACAGGTTGCATGCCGTTCTTTCCCCATAGCCTGATCCACCGCTAACCTATGGCTGTGAAGTAACACGCTCTGCAGGACGAAGAAAGTCGACTCGCTAGGAAGGGGCCACCCTCTAGCATGACAGTCACTCGTGCGGATGAAGACTGAACAGGGGCGGTGGACATGCAAATCCAACTGCAGACATCATTAGTGGCTAGAAATGGTGACTATAAATCTCAGGATCCAGACAGCCGCTGAAAGAGCTCAGGGCTTTCAAGGAAAACAGCAGTTAGGGCTACTAATAAATCTGAATCTCGTCTTCTTAACTAAGCCAGAAGACAGACAGAGGAGCCACCATCTACACCAGGAAGAATGATGGGCCTGATCTGCAGGGGACCTCTGTCTTTGTACCCTTAACGGATGCTGTCAAGGCACGCATCCGTATCTTCCAGTGCAAGTGCTGGGAGAATGACTAATTAAAGTATATCGAGGCGCTCTCAGAACACATTTAATGGTAAAACACAACAAAAGAGTTACACGGGGCATGAGCAGTATCGACCCTAACCACTGAACTTCTGCTTGTCTGTACTATGGAGGGGAAAGGTCTTGGAGTTTACACAATGGCTTCTTATGGTTATGTCTGCTTTTAAAACAACCCCATGAGGGAGGTGTTGCCACCATGCATCCATTTTTTTTTTTAAGAGACCATGGTTTAGAGGAACCAAGCGGTTTACTCATACGTCACAGGCAACTAACAGGCTACCTGTGACTATAATTTACTCTTTGGGGAAAAAAAACCCTCTTCTAAGCAAAAATGAATTAGGGGAACATTAAATTTCTAAAAAAACATGGGTGCCCTTTCAATAGTCAGGCATGCTCCCTAGACACAAACAGCTGGTGCAGAGATGAACAAGCATGAGAGGGGTCCCTGCATGACACCACCAGCATGGTCTACTCAGGGTGAGAGGCTAAGAACTGAGGTCATCTGTCACTAGGGACACAGAGCTGATGATCTCTCACAGCAGACACAGCCAACATGCAATTGTGTCACAGGGAGACAAACACAAACAATGGGACAAGCGGTGGTGCTGGGGGCATGAACATCACACGACTGTACTCTGCTTATGGAGCAAGATGCCCTGCATGTTCTAGTCACACAGGTCAGCCAGCCACTGGAAGAAAACAGAACAGCCTTCCTTTCCTGTGTGGATATCACACGACTGGATAGCCTTCAATAAGGGAGACTTTATTAATCTACTCTTAAATATTTACTTTGTGATGGGAGCTGGGCTCATAACAGGCACTTAAGAAGCATCTTTGCAATCTGTACATGTAGGATCTTTATTCCCACTTTCCATGGCAGAAAAGTTCCAGCGTGGAGGTGTTATGGTGGTGTAGATCAAGGTGAAGTGTGACTGACAGACACAGGACAGCTACCTCTGACTACTCTGGCTGCTACCTGGATGCACAGTTTGTGACAACCTGCATTGTCCTCTGTGGACACCTGATGGGCACAGCTGTCCATGCTAGGTACATCCAGCTCTGGAGGAAGGCTACTGCTGTGAAGATGGTGGGGAGGAGGGGAGGAGGGGAGGAGGGAGGACGGGAGGAGGCAGGTGAGCAGTGGCTGGTTGCCTGTGAAAAGCTGCATTACTCTCTGCATGACCCAGCAGGACAGGCCAACAGGGACAGGTTTTGAGTTTCCCTGTCCTTAGCACATCTCCTTAAAAGGTCAGACTGGCTTTGGGATGACCAGCTCTGCTCTGATCTGAGTCATGTCGCATGGAGGAGGTAAGGTGCCCTATGTGTTGTATACCTACATAGGTCACTAAGGGACACTGTGCAATGAATGGAAACAAACAGGTAGGGACTAGACTTCATTTAAGGAAAGTTCCAATATTCTGAACAACTCAGGTCTATTGGGGTGATGTGGCTCTTGGCTTGAAGAAGTGAGGTAGCCTTATGATTGATTTACTGAGCACAGCAATCCAGGAAAGATGGGTGGACAGAGGGCTTCACTGAAAAAGTGATCATGTTTGTGACCCCCATCAGGCTCCAGAATCCAACCTGGGTAGCAGCACATGTTCTCTGAGTCCAGGAGACCCTCTAGAATAGCTGTGGTGCTGTTTATAGCACAATAGTATCTGAGGGTATAGAGCACAGGAACTCCAAGAGTATGTAGACTTTGGAGTCAGATCATTGAATTTAGGCCCCAGCTCTTAAAGGTTGAAAAGTCTTAGGCAAATCATTTAATCTATGTGTGAATGTGTGTGTGTGTGAGTATATGTGCATGCACATGCGTGCATGTGTGTGTGTGTTGGCCCTGTGCCTAACAGCCCACAAAGCACCTCTGCAGTCACTATCCAAACCCTTTAGTGCACGTGGTAGAGGAGGGCTGGGAATGATGGAGAGGGGGCAGTGTGCTGAGGAGCTGAAGCAGATGGGCCATAGCCTGCCCCTGCCCCTCCAATAAAAATGAAAAGGGTGCAGTTTCATTAAGAGGCAATGATGAGGCAGACCAAACAGCTAAAAAATGGCACAGCAGAAATCCTTGGCTCAAACAGAAGTTACAGAAACCAGGTTTCTCAATGGACCAAAGAAGAGATGACACATACCCCCAAACTCAAGATTGCCTGACAGTCGAGAGAGGAGAGAAGGGGGGGGGGGGGGAGAGAGAGAGAGAGAGAGAGAGAGAGAGAGAGAGAGAGAGGAGAGAGGAAGGTAGGGAGGGAGAGAGAGAGGGAGGGAGGGAGAGAGAGAGAACAGAGAAAAGAGAGAGAGAGGGAGGGAAGGAGGGAGGGAGGGAGAAAGAGAGAGAGAGAGAGAGAGAGAGAGAGAGAGAGAGAGAGAGAGAATTTTTACAGATCCGGGCTTAGTTCTTTTGAATGGGAGCAAGCTGTGAGCAAGGGAGGAGGGTCTAGGAGTGGTCTAATCCTTCTTATGAATGATCCTGATGTGGGTGTCACAGAAACGAAATCAACAGATGGCAATAAATTTGTAGGAAATGAAAGCCATTTAAATCCAGAGTCACAGTAACCCTTAAACTACTTCTAGGCAAGGGAGGCACATGGGCACGAAATATCTCTGAAAGGATTAGCCCAAGTCTGACCTGCCTCCTTCCAAAGGTGAGAGGCAGGGATGGAGAGGAGGCTGCTGGCTGTCCTCCTGAGGGAGCAGGAAGGATCAGAGAGCGGGTGGGGCGGGGAGTTGAGAAGAGAGAGGTCTCCATTCATCTTAACAGGCTTCCCTCCTGATAGACAGGGAGTGGGTGGCTGTTTATCTTTGAAATCCCAGCTATTTTCTTCGGTAAAGAGGTGTAAACTAACTTCCTCCAGGGCAGTTGCAGTAGGGCACATCAAAGGTACAAGGCGTGCCTCACAGCCATTTCTTCCTAGAAGAAACCTTTCTCCCTTCATCCTGGTACTGACCCTGTGGACTCATTCTTCCCATAAAAAGGCAACCCCTCTTCTTGTCCTTGTTCATGAAGAAGTTTGGGGTTTCTCTGAGGCTTCAGGAGTAGAGTGGAGAGTGGGAGAACTACTTAATTTCATTTTGAGGGCACACGCCTGCCCTCATACCCACTTCTTTGCATCTCAAACCACAATGGTTAATTTTAACTGTCAGCTGGTTGGGATCTAGAATTACTATGGAAATAAACCTCTGGGCATTCTGTGAGGGAGTTTATTGATTCAGTCAACTGAGGTGGGACGTCCCACCCTAAATGTGGGAGGGGCTATTCAAGGGGCTGGGGTATTGGACTGAAGAAAAGGAGAATGCGAGCCAACAATCAGCACTAGGCACTTTCTGTTTGTTGCTTAGGTTTTTTTTTTTTTTTTTCTTGATGAAGGCTCAAGTCATCTGGAAAGAAGGAACCTTAACTGAGAAAATGCCCCCAACGAATCAGCGTGCAAGCAAACCTGTGGGGCATTTTCTTAATGGTTAATGATGGATGGGGGAGGGCCCAGTTCACTGTGCATGGCACCATCCCTAGGCAGGTGCCCTGGGTGGTAAAAGAAAGCAGGCTGAGCAAGCCACTTGAGGAGCAAGCCGGTGAGCAGCATCCTTCCATGGTTTCTGCTTCAGTTCCTGCCTTCAGGTTCCTACTTTTGAGTTCCTGTCTTGGCCTCCCTTGGTGGTCTGTGACTCAGGATGCATAAACCAAATTGCTTTTGGCCAAGTTGCCTTTGGCCACGACCTTAGTCACAGGAACAGAACGAAGACTAGGAGCCTCTGCTTCCCGAATTGTCGATGCGACATGAGCAGCTGTGTCAAACTCCTGCACCACCATCTCCCTACCGTGACAGACTGTTCCGCAGACTGTGAGCCCAGCAACACCTTCCTTCCTTAAGTCGCTCTGGTCAGGTATTTTGTTACTGATAAGAAAAGTAACCGAAACACAATCTATACCAAAGAGAACAGAAAGAAGGCTGGAGAAATGCTCTCTAACGGAGAGAGTTCACCATAGTGTCGCTGCTAAGGCCAGCCCCAGGATACTGAAGCTGAACTGCTCTCCGACACACACAGATTCAGAACGCCAAGACACAGGAGTCACCAGCTCTGCTCCAGACTCCTCTCACTTCCGTCGAAGCTGCTCCAAACTCATCTACACAATTTGGAGGGCTGCCCCATACAACATAGACCGGGGTGCAGATTTTACATTGAGGAACTTGTGTTATCCCACGTCACTGCCCAATCCAGCTTTCTAGAGTATGCCTGGCATCTTCCATCCCAGTACTCTGCAAGCTGATGCCCGAGGCCATCCATACACTTTGTCTAGCCTTTCAACAGGGAAGAAGGTTTCTCAGTAGACACTGGGAACGCAGGCCTGCAGGGTAGAGACATTCATTGCCTCTGGGCTGCAGGAAGGAAGGGAAGACATGAGTCAGATATTTCTCTAAAGTCCCTTCTAGCTGCTTTATGAGGCGAAGGTAGGCCACGATGTATTTCCTTAGCCAAAGTCAGCAAAATGTCCAGTCTTGCAACTTCTACAGATTCAGAGACAAGCTCAGGTCAGACACATTCTTGGCATTCAGAGGAGCCCATTCAAGTTTTCCAAAGAAAAGGTGACTAAGGCCTTTTTCTTAAGCTGGTATTCAGACTCAGAACCTGAAGGGTAGTGGGATAATGTAGGCAAGCGATGGGCAGGGAGTCAGAGACACCTTGTTAGTCTGTTGTCTACTCCCCCGGGTCTTGGACAAATCATAAAACGTCTCAGAGCCTCAGCCTCATTTTCTTCATGTACAATAGAGATGTTACCTTCCCTAAGCTTCTCATACAGCCACTGAGAGGAGCAAAGAGAAGGCAGTAGATGAATGCATGCTATAACACAGGTGAAGGACAAGTATCAGCAGGGGGTTTGGGCCTCAGAGTTCACTATGACTACCATTTTTTTTTTTCAAAGGCTTTTGACCCCAAGGATTAATTTCTGTTCTTCATCATGGCTTTATGGGTCTTGAGGACACCAAGTGCTACATTTATCTACCCCTGAGTTAAATTTACAGATTTCCATTGTTCCTCCTCCCCGCACCATGCTTAGGATAGTGGTTACTATAAATCTTAAAGATATTTGATAAAATAATGAATAAAGACCAACTGATAGGTTACTTAGCACACTTAGGATGATGTGGGTTTTGGGGCATAAACAGGGATGGAAAGAAAGTACGTTGTTTTTATTTACTGGTGTTAGAAGATTCAGTGACCAGCAATAGTGCTCTGAGATCTGTGCTTCGCTGTGCCAAAAGCAAGGATACAAAGTTAAGAGGGTGGGAGGCTGAAGCCTATAAATTTCCCAGGATGGTTTAGAAAGGAAGTTAGAGAAGACACAGTGTGTCAGGGTGTACATAAGCTAATGCTCACACTCAGTACCTAAAAGGCATCAATCCTAGGAGACATCAGTCAAGTTCTTGGCCAGTGGTTCTCGACCTTCCTAATTCTGTTACCCTTTAATACAGTTCCTCATGGTGTGGTCACCTCCAACTGTTGTGGAATATTTGTGTATACTGTATAAAGATGTGTCTTTGTCTAAGGTGCCTTCTGATTGGTTCAATAAAAGAGCTGAATGGCCTATGGGTATGCAGGAGAGGATAGATGGGATTTCTGGGGAGAGCGAGGAAGAGGAGGAGGAATCTAGGTGCATGGATTTCTCCAGCAGACTCAGAGCAAATCGTATGTGCTGTATTGAGGAAAGGTAAAAGCCACCTGACAAAACGTAGATTAATAGAAGGTTAATTTCAGTTATAAGAGCTAGTTGGGGACAAGCCTAAGCTAAAGGCCAAGCTTTCATAATTAGTAAGAATTCTCTCTGTTGTTATTTGGGGGCTGGCGATTCAAAGTCCAACGAAAAAGTTTGCTATGCTCAACCATAAAATTATTTTTCTTGCTACCTCAGAACTGTAATTTTGCTGTTATGAATTGTAATGTAAATGTCTGATAGGCAGGATATCTAGTATATGATTACTGTGAAAGGGTTGTTCAACCCTCAAAGGGGGGGGGTCATGACCCACAGGTTGAGAAGCACTGCTCTTGCTAAAGGTAACAGCAATTACCTTTGGCTTGGGCTCCACTCTGATCCAGAAGGAGGTACCCAAGGTCATCTTCATCATCCATTTCAGAACTCTCTCTTCTCTCTCCTCTTTCCCCCCTCTCTCTCTCTCTCTCTCTCTCTCTCTCTCTCCCTCTCTCTCTCTTTCTCTCTCCTGTACTTAGGCTCAGTTTGCCACTTTATTCTTTTTTATGGCCTATAATTTCTTGTAGGTCTGATGCCATGGTCCTCACACCACCACACATTAAAAACTATCAGGGTTCCCAGAATCCTGAGCTTTTAGTGGATTCTTGCCTGGCTAGATTCAGGAGAGAACAGGTCTAAGATGTTCAAAAAGAGCCCAGCTTTGGAAAGGTGCTTAGCAGGGAAGAAAGCTGAACTCAGTATGACACAGGGAAGTCTGCTAGACATTAGGGCAGGAAAGTCTGTGCCTGCACGGTGGGTGATTATGGCAGATAGCCTTCGGGCTGTCGATGGTCAGAAATGAACTCTCTTATTGGCATGATGTGGTTTGCCATGCCAGGATAGTAACTTCTAGGTGGGATTAGTGAGCAGGGGGAGTGGTAAAGGCCTTCCAGGGATGTGGATGGCTTAGGCTTGAGCTGTTGAGCCAAGTGAAAATCATAAGAATATTGCCAGGAACTGGCAAGATTCCTCTTGCAGAAGGCTGGATGCAAAGGTATACATACATAGTGTGTCAAGGTCTTCACGGCTCTATTGGGTTATCTTGCTCAGTTAGGGAAGCCCACAGTGGATGTGCTTGTATTAAGTACTTGGGTGCATACCTAGATAATTCCAAACCAGTTAGATGATTCATAGCGTGAAAATTTACCCAACACTGTTTCTGGAATATAACATATACACAATATATTCTTGTCTATCTATTCTTTTTTAGGAGAGAATGGTGCAGGAGAATTGTCTGTATTTTGTCAATCATGTTTTAAATAAAATGCTGATTGGCCAGGCAGGAAGTATAGGCGGGAAAACCAGACAGGAAGTAGAGGTGATGCAATGAGAACAGGAGTATTCTGGGAAGAAGGAAGTTGATTCCTCCCACTCCTGCCCAGACCACTGAGAAGCAGGATGTGACCTGCCAGCTGAAAAAGGTACCCAACCATATGGCTAAAATAGATCAAAATAATGGGTTAATATAAGTTATAAGAGCTAATAAGAAGCCTGAGCTAATGGGCCAATCAGCTTATAACTTACAGAGATCTCTGTGTGATTTTTGGGGGAGCTTGCTGGCTGTGGGGTACCGGTTGGGACAGAGACCCCACAAGCAGGCCCCTCATGTTACAGGAGGATGTGGGAGATTATTTTCTAGAGCATGGACAACTGAAGAAAATGACACCCCTTGGTGTCCATCTTTTCTTTAAAAAGTTTAACAAAACATTGCCTCTACAGTGTCTCTGGTACTGTTTGAAGCACTTTGTAAATGTTGATTCATTTAATCTTGCCAACAAGTTTATGAAGTAGGACCATTACTATTTATTCTTCTAGATGGGAAAGCAAAGGCAGAGAGGTTAGTAAGTAGTTGGGGTCAGGCTTCGAACCTACTTACTGGGATACCTTGGTTCATGCTTTCTATATGTTGTCTTCTATGAAGGAAAGTTAGGGGTAATGAATTCTTGACTGTTGGCTTCTGGATCTCATGCTCATCCCTAGCTGAACCACACCCTTCTGATAACTTAGACCTTGGACTTTAACAGTGGGTGGCTACTCAGCACTGTGTTCTGCCTACCAGGAAACCTCTGAGGGATACATGGGATGCTACGAGGGGCCCAGAGAGCTGAAAACTTAAGGAACTCAATGCCTTAGTGTATTTTGGAGCTTTTGGCTTGTAGATGAATCTTGAATACATTTTGTACAGTTTCAATTTGGGAAGAGTGTTTGTAATGGTTTTGTTTGAAATGTTCCAACTATTGGCTGTTTACAGTGTTTTCAAATCTTACTTACAATTTGATATTTACTTTTTTTTCCCTCAAAGATAAACACCCATATGCTTGGTGATCCGGTGTTCATTTAGAATTCTTTCAGTGCAAGTTTGGAAAAATTACACGATCTTTCAAAAGCCCCCATTTCTTTGCATATGGAATGGAGGTACTATGAATTTGAATGAGCTTTAAATGAGTTAAAATTTATGTAAACAGTTAGCATCTCTTTCTCTTCTTTCCCCCCTCTTCCTTGCCCTGAATTTTGCTTGTTACTAAGTATTGGTGACAGATACTTGACAGTTCAGATTCTTTTAATGGAGACTAAATGAGAGGAGACAACCCATTCTGTGTCTTTGAACAAAGAGGCACAAACAAAAATGAAAATGGAGCCTAAGATCCTTTCTCCCCATACAATTAATTGTTTATTAGGCTCAGTCATTCCTACAAACTTGGCATCCCATGATAGAGTGGGTTTCTAAGAGATATGCTAACACTAATGAAAATGAGATTAACTTAATTAAATATTTCAAAATACAGACTTTTGCTAGAAGCTCCATCATTTGAAAATTTCTTAGTTTTTTTGAGTGACCTTGGGAAGTTCACCTTCTTTTCAATCTGTTTCCTTACCTTTGATATAAGGGAATTGCACTAAGATCTCTGGACCTTTAGCTTCTGAAGTGCCCCCTCCCCCACTATCTATTTAAGGGAACACTCAGTGTGGAATCCAATGGGGAGTGTGAGTACTTCCTCACTGCATAAACCTGTCTGTTAAATTCTTGCTGAACCCTGGTTTGCCCACCGGTTCTATGGAAAAAGGTAATTCCATATCCAACCTCTAACAGTGAGTAGGGGCTCCACTGAACCAACCCATGCAAGCAACTCTATGAGTCCTGGTTACAGCCTGGCCTTTTGGCTTGTTCCTTTGCCTGTTTGTTCATTTGTTTATGAGAGTGTAGGTTTATACGGCTCCAACAAACCTGAGATCTCCGCATGCATCCCAGAATAACCCAGCACAGGATTCTTGTGCTCTGCTCCCCTGCACATAGAGACAGATCATCAAATGCCAGGCTGACTTTAGGCATGTGTGCCTCCTCAGGGGTCCCTGGTTGAGTCTTCCAAAGGGCAGGGAATTTGCCTCCTGGTCCTATCTTCTTTCTCCACCCCACCCCCTCCTCTGCTGGTCTTTCTCAGAGCCATCTGGAAAAGAAGGAAGCAGACAGGCTCCTGCCTGCCTGAAGCCAAATGCCAGTGCAAAATGAGCCCTTGATGCAAGGCCAGAGAACAGGTGCAGTAGAATCTGAAGCCAGCTGCTGGTGTCTCTGACATTCCAGGGAGGCACTGAGGGTTGCTGGGCTTCAGGAGAGCCTGGAGGCATCTTAGGAATGCAGGTTCCTTTCTAGAAGAATCTTCTGACTTGCCATAGTAGTCCAGGCCTTACAGTGTGTGTACAGTTGGGTGACAAAGATCATTGTCATTCATCAGAGTACTTTGTAATACTTCAGCAGAAGTAGATCTGCTGAGGCGTCAGTATGCCTCTGTGGGTTGTGTCAAGTGCACGGTGGGGTAATTTGCTGGGCTCCCTTGACCTTGGCCTCAGTCAGAAGTCTCCTGGTACCTTGGCTCTCATCTCAATTCTGAATACAGAATGCTGAGACACAGTACTTCTTTTAAGAGTGCTGCCAAACACAAATTTTATTTGAAAAATATTCACTCAATCCAGAGAGAGTAATCACTAAAAGCCAACTTCTGCCCATAACTGAGTAATGACGGATCTAGTAAGCAAGTCATAATAAGCTAAATATCTTGGAAAATCTTCCCATTACAAATTTCTTCTTAATGCATGGCTAAGTTTGCAAAATAAATTCCTTGGAGTCAAAAGTGAAGCAAAAACTGAAAACTCAAATCATAAGACTCATCCTAAAAAAAAAAAGTAAAAACAGAAAGAGGAGTCATGAACACTCTAGAATAGGGAGACACTTCACCAGATCTCCATAACTGACAGTCCAAGAAGAGAGAATCATCTTGAAGATAGAACATCTGTGCAGAGCAACATTTTCTAGACAGAATCATCTAGAACACAGAACACCATGGCAACACTTTCAAGATAGCATCATCTAGAACATAGAACATCTGTGCAGTGCAACATTTTCAAGATAGACTCATCTAGAACACAAAATACCACCGCAACATTTTCATGATAGAATAATCTAGAACATAGAACATCTGCACAACATTTTCAAGATGGAATCATCTAAAACACAGAACCCCTCTGCAATATTTTCAACAAGTTGGATCTTACACACAGCTTCTTTTAAAACATCCACAGAAACAACTCAGAACCATGTGGAAGGTTAATGGTGTAACCCAGAGGCAAGACTGTGATCTAGTTTGGAACCTGGAGGCCAAGGAGCTCCATCAGCTTTTTGTTGGGTCACGTGAGTCAGCTTTAGACACTCAAGACAGGAAGCACTCAGGTTTTAAAAGCCCTAGAGTTTAAGTGCTACCTTGTCAACTGGTCTTTGCTCTTGAACTCCATATATATCTAGCTCTTGACTGGTCCCTACGGGCATAAAGTGAGTGGAGCCCCAGCTACCCTACATTTGTTTCTCTTCTTGCATCTAAGAGCTTACTTTTGATATCCAGAGCTTTCTGATGGTCACTAAGAGGATGGGGAAGCAAACCGTGTTTCTTTCCTGTCACTCTCTTTGCCAGGAGTTTGTGCAAAGGAACTGCTTTTTGAAGCTTGACTTAATTCCCCTCTTCCTCTCTGCCTTCTCCTTGGATTCCAAACCCTTCCTATTCCGAGTCCTCAATACTATGGTCCATCCTGGGGGGATTCAGAACTAGAGTTTCACGGGTAAATTTCTTTAAAGATCATTCAGGAGTGAGTTTTCTTCTGGAAAGCAGCTGCCCACCAAGGCTACAAGGGAACGTGAGGACTCAGTAGTTCATGGGCTCCCAGCAGGGTAGGAGATCCTGCTTTCAGGGTGTGTGGTGTTGCTGCTTGGGTTGTGGCCCCCTCTGCATTTGTCTCTCAACCTCAGGTGGGTGAATCCAAGGGAGGGAACCAATGAAAAGTCAGAGGATTCAGGAGACCCAGTAGGCCTAAGGGTCTGAAAAGGTGACAGGTCCGAGGAAAGCGGCGGGTGGGAACTAGACAGCGAGAAGTTGTGACTGACACACACACACATACACACACACACACACACACACACACACACACCAGATTGAGCAGATCTTGACAAAAACGTTCAGGGCCTGGCAGCAAATACTAGCAAATCGTAGGCTAACCAGATTTCAGGGTCTCTTGGAGTAACGGGACCTATAAGAACTGTGTTGCATAGGTGGTGTGGGTGGGGGTCTAAGTTGCCCAGGAGACCTGAGACTGCCTCCTCCTCCAGGGAAGGCAGGAACCAGGACTTAGCGCAGATGCTGAGAGTGGAGTGGAAGAGGGTCAAGGAAGGGAGGCTGATCACCTGCCATGCCCTGGATTTCTAGCATCCTCATGAGATGTGGCCTGAAAAGGCACAGATGACAGTTTGGGAGTTGGGATATGCTGCCGGGAGGGAGGTCTCTACTTTCCCCTCTGAAGGGGTTCCTCTATACTCATCTTAGGTCCCCAAAAGACCAAAGCACAAGAGAGTGGCCTGGACCCATATTTCCCTGTTCTTCCTAGCCCCCCTCCATTAGAGTAAGCGGACACAGCATTATTAGGTCCCTATGCTAAAACCCCTTAACACAAAAAGAAAAATGTTAAAAAAATAAATAAATAAAGCCCAACTAAAGTCCACAACAGAGACAGAGTCCCCAGGCTGCTAGGATATCCCTGTCCGACTACCCTCCCATCTGTTCTGCTCTCCAGAGCCTCCCAGCTGAGCCCTGCTGTCAGGGAAGGGCCTTTGGCCCCCTCACAATCTGTCATCTTTGACACCACTTGGATCTTGTTTCTTTTGGAGCTGCCAGGGGACATGAGGATACCATGCCTGTCTGTGGGCAGGGAGCCAGGAGGAAGGGCCATGATCGCCATCAGCACCTGGGCTGGGTGGGGGTAGCTATGGGACGGCTAGAGAACAGGGGTTCTGAGTTGCTGGGCATCCCAGCTGAGTCCCAGTCTCTCCATACGTCCAGCCTCTCTTGGCTGCCAAGACCTCCTATTTCCTGCCATCTGTGATGGGTGTCTCTGGGGAGACCCTCTCCTTTCTAGCTTGCTAATCACTGTGTACAGACACTGGCACGAGGCTGGTCTCTGCTCCTGGCAATTGTGCAGACATCCCTTGGGCCGATCTGAGCTTCCTTCTGTGCTGCCAAGGGACTTGACTCCTCCTCTGCTCGGTCTGCTTCCTCTCTGATATAGGTGATGCTTCTGCCAGCTGACCTGGACTCTCCTCAAACAAAGGTGTGTGTGTGTGTGTGTAAAATCAGAAGGTAAAAACCTGTTTGCTGATTTTCACACTAAATGAGTAAGCAGTGGGGAGGCCCAGGGATGGGAAACATCAGCAATGGCATCAGACAGACCTGGGTTTGAATCCTGGTTCTGCCACTCACTCACACTCTCACACTGCTCTTCTCTGGGCTTCAGCGTGCATGTCTGTAAAGTGTGCTTCTGGGCTACATGATTTACTATGCTGTCTACCACCTGGCCAGGCAAAGAGGATTCTGCTGAACCACCACTTGCATGTTTTCTAGTGGTTTCCCTGTTTATCAGTTTAAACCTGGCTATGAACCAGAGCTCACTGGGGTGGGAGGTGGAAGAGCAAGGAGTACTGACTCAGGTGCTCACATGCTTGGGTCTCTTCCTAAGACCTTGATCTCATTAACAACAGATCCTGACCAGCTGAATGAACCAGGCAGCCAGATGCAAGAACACTAGTCATAACCAATTTGGTTTAAACATTTTGTTTCTCAAGTTTCCTTAGCAAGCAATCAGACAATGTCCAGGGCATCCAATGTTCATTCATCCATCCACCCATTCACCTACCTATCCACCCATCCACCCACCCACCCATCCATCCATCCATCCATCCATCCCTCCATCCATCCATTTATTCAACTCTTCCAAACAGCTCATCACAGTCATTAGAATTAGTTTTATCTGTTCCTAATTATGCCTCTTTCACTAGTTGCCTAATGCTAGACATGACACCTGAACGTCTTTATTCCTATTTCATTATTTTATTTCGAGGAAAACAATGGTTTTCAGAGGTCATGCACATCAAGCACTTGGCACTATGGAAGCCTTCAACAAATGGCTCTGTAATCATTAAGTTGGGTAAGCTGGTTATGGTTGCACAGGGATACACGCAAGGGAGATACCTGTCAATCACTCAAAGTGTACAGGCGTCCATATAAAAGACTGGCTCCCTGGTTCCAAAGGCCAAAGTTCCTCCTCTTCAGCAGGAGCTTTAGGTTTGGTTTGGTGGCACCAATCTCTTAACTTCTCTAAGCAATGTGAAGATGGTTCGTGGAAATTTGGAAGAGTTGAGTCATTTAAAACAATAAGTTCTTGAACCGATTTCCCTAGTTCAGGTGTGAAGACTGCCATTTTGGAATGGAGGCCCATAGTCTGACTCTCATGGTAAAACAAAACAAAACAAGAGAATGAGCAAATCTGATCCTGCTTCCTCATAGAACCAGCATCTCTGGTCCCCATGAAGCTTCTCCTTCCTCTCACAGTCCAGCTCCTGACACCCCCTCACCCCTCACCCCATGGCAGAGGGCAAGGCAAGATCTAATTCACCAATCTCTGGTAGCTCTCAGCTTTGCCAGAGCCTGTTCCCTGCACCACTCATTCCCTGGCAGCCCTGGCTTGTCTGCCCCTTCAGGATGCTGCCGTGGCTGCTGACTGAGGATGTCGATTTGCTGTTTCCCATTAGCCAGACCTCAGACGGCCTTTGAGTGCTGGAGCCTGACACAGGCTCACAAGCCATCTGGGAGAGGTCGGGCCCCAGGGGTTTAAGTCAGTGGAGCCTCCAGAGACAGGACTGACACAGTCACCCCACTCATGGACCATCAGACCATCAGGCAGCCTTATTTACTTTGTGTTTCTCTGACAGCCTGAAATTCTTCGTTGCATTTGTTGAACACGTTTAGATGTTCCTGTTTTCTGCTCTCTGGTTTTGCTAGACTATAAATGACATCTCTAAACATGCTCAGAACAAGACACACACATACACATGGTGCTGAGGATAGTTTATCCCGAGCCTAACTCCTGTGTACTTGTGGGAGGATGCTGGGGAAGAGTGTGGAGGATCACACACCTGGCCCTGTTCCCCCAGTACTTGCCAAGATGACATTGGACACATTATGGCAGCTCTCTGAGCCTCTATTTGCTTGTCTAAAATAGGGAATAACTGTTGTCCCCAAATCTGTTTCATGATTATTGTAAGGTTAATTATGGGACAGCCCCTGACAGATAGATGAAATTGTGCAAAGGGCTTGGAAAGAATGACAAACATTAAAAATAGTTTAAGACATAAATGATTTCAAATGCTGTTGTCTCTCTTCTCTAAAGCAGAGCTCTGTCCCTAACTCATTGCATGGGGTACACTGTAGCTTCTTAACTACAAGGAAGTGAAGCTATGACCAAGGGAGGCTTCTGGGTAGGGCCGGAGGCCGTCTTGAGGATGTGGCTAAGCTTTGGGGTTCAGGCTCAGGAATCAAAGCAGGGTCCTAAATGCTGTCTAGAGAGCAACTGGGAAGTGACTTTTTGGTGGAATGGGGGTGTCTTCTTCACTTGCCTCTCAACATGAGTGGAAAACATGGCCTTTGAGGTATGAAATGAGCCTTTCCCCCTTCCTGTAGGTCTGGAGAAGACTTCGAGGCAGACACCCATGTCGGGGATCCCCTCAAAGCTCCAAGTTATTCTCTCTGCCAAGGGCCCAGGGCCACAGTTCCATCAGGCTTATCTGGGGTCAGTGACTAGTATAACATGAGCTGATAAGCTATAATCAAACTAACGTGTACACAGCATACCACAGTTTGGAATCCCTTTCCACAGTTTTCATCTCAGTTGATTCCTAACTCTAGACATGATTGCTCATTTATGTACAAGCAGACGAGACACCAAGTTTGGAGGATCCTGCCAAAGGTCTCGGAGCTGGCGCTGGAACCCAAGTTTTCTGACTCAGGTTCTGTGCTGGAGAGCCAGTAGCTAGATCTTAAGCTGGCACGGTGGATAGTTCCAATTGGTATGTCTCCTGGAGCTTAATTAGAAGCAGGGTCCACCCACTAGCTCTGGGCTGATGGGCTTTAATGAAAGGAATAGCCCAAAAATTGTAGGAGCCAGAAACATGTCTGAATGCCTAGGGGTAGAGTCACCAGAAAACATTCTCTCCCCACTTCTTCCCCCACTTATCCATAGGCCCACAGGGGAGCTGCAGAGGCGTAGGCCCAGAGCTAAACTCTGCAGCCTGGCCGCTGTGAGGAGTCTGGGAGCCCGAGATGGTACCTCTGTTCCCAGAAGATGAGCTCTGGCAGGGCTGAAGCTCCCACCCTCCTATGAAGCTGCGATTCTTACTGCTACCACAACTTTCTCTCTGGGGGCGGGCGAGCATAAGATGGAGACTCAAAGATATTTGCTACCATGCTCTCTGAACTCAATTCCAAATTATTGAGGAAATGCACAAATCAGGAAAAAAACAAGACTAAGTTCAGTATTTTTATTTAGTAGAGCAAGTCTGGAGAACCTCCTTCCTGGAGGGCAAAGTGGTCCATTAGAAATGGAAGGGCCAGGGAACAACAGGCTTGCTTCCTGGCTGGGCCTCCTGCTGATACGAGGTCTCAGGCAGGTTGTACCTTGTACTAGGAGACCCTCCTTTCCAGGATAAGGCTTATGTGAGACTATATATGAAAGACACTCAGTATCTGGCACATACACAGGCCTCTAACATGTGAACATGTGTTAGTTTGTGATCCTTCCCTTCTCAAGCAAAACCACCAGATTTTCTAGGCACTCTTCCGTGTGGACCATTCTCCCCACACATCATCACCTGCTTTGTACTAAAATCCATCACAACTATGGGATCCGTTCTTAAACACCATCTTGATTTGAGTCTGAAAGAACGAGAGGCAATGTACCCAACGATACCTCTGTGGGTGCCTATCTCACAATGTATCTCTGCTGTTGGAGTTCAGGCTCCGGCCCCTCCCTCCCAGAGACTCTCAGCTCTATGTGCGCTCTTCCCCTCTCTAATACTCACCCGGATGCTCTTCCGCTTATTTCCTATTGCTTTTTCTTCTTAAAGGGATCCCACAATACTCAGCTGCTAAACTGTAGCCACTTCCTGCTTAGTGTTAACACAACAGAGAAGGTGGCCTCTGTCATCCCTGGCAACTTTCCCTAATGCAACAATGTAGACAAGAGAGGGAGCCTGGGAAGACAGAACCTGATGCCTTCTCGGACCTGCCCCAAAAGACATCATGTACTCCTGCTGCCCAGTGGAAGATCACTTGTGTCCTGCAGTCCAGTACCCTCAAATTACCCTCTCCCTGTTCCCCCCTTCCCACCACAGCCATGCAGCCACAGTCTGGCACCCAGGCACAAAGCACACCTTGTTTCCTTCCTTCTACCTTTCCTCTAATCACGAGTATACTCTATCCCTTTGGGAGTTGTGCTGCTTTATCTCCAGTGAGCTTAATGCTTTGCTGATAAAACCAGTTAATCCTCTGCTGCTCCTCTTTTGCAGAGATGGAGGAGATTAGAGGAAAAGGGCTAGGCCGGCTCCCCTTCAAGGGCACTCAGGACGCGCATCAGGGAGCTGGAGCTTGCTTTCCACCTGATGCTCTAGACTAGGGACTCCAGCGTTTTTTCACTCTCCCGATGAGACTGTCATGGGAAGGGATCATGGGTAACGGTCCAGCAGCCCGGAGGAGACTCACTAGATTCCTAGACAAATGACTGATCTGGTTTTGAAGAGCAAAATGCTCAAAGAAGAAGGTATGCCTCTTAGCCTCTCAGCCACGTTGTGACAAAAAAGCAAGCACTAGGTAAGGGGGACACGATTCAACCAGGCATGACCTTTATGTCACCATTCCCACAGATCCTGGGATGTGCAGAACCAGGGGTTGACGTAGAGCAATGAACCCAGGGATTCCATGTTATGCTTCTGTGGGTGGGCACCAAGTGCCACTTTGTAGCAGGTAGGTGACATGAGAGCGAGGCTTCTGCATTTGATGACCAGGACACAGAAGGGAGGTGGGGGAGGTGAACAATAGAAGGCACATACTGAGAAGCAGACCTTCCAGTGAAGTCTAACAGAACACAATGGGCACCAAAGCATGGGGGAGCAAGGCTGTGTGCTACATGCTTTCTGACTATTATCTATGGTCCAGGCAGTTTCCATGGAGGACACAAGAGATATAATATCTACTTTCATGATACATGTAGCAAATTAAGTGAACCGCTACACTCGCCCTTGCTGTAAAGTATAGGAGCAGGGCATTATGGAGGAGCAAAACTGGAGAACCTCTTTGAAACTGTGAAGTCAATGATGGATTCTGAGGGGCAGTTGAGATTTGAGTGATGAGCAGGAACTAGGTAGAACAGGGTAGGCAGGAGGAGCATTTCAGACAGAGGCCAGCCTGGGGTGAGGCTCTGAGCTGAGTCAAGTTAGTTCCACTGAAGACCTGGAGATGGCTGACAGGGCTAACATGGCTGACGTGGTTTACAAACAGAAATCCCGAGTGCGAAGTGGTTTATATATTGTATACCCACTGTGCAAAAAGTTACTAAAAAGTTTAAGCAGGAGAGTAATAACACCTGTGTTTATAATGTATCTCTGCCGGCCATGTGGGAAGAGACTGGGGGGAGGGGAGGAGAACAAGGATGGAGGGGAAGTTCATTGGAAAAGCACAAGATGGCAGCCACCAATACACAGAAATGGCTGCATCACAGGTATGGAGAGTGGGGTCAATAGGTCTGACGGTAGCCTGGATGTGTGGAAGAATATCTGGAATGATACAGAGATGTTCTAGCTTGCTGTAACGCAGGGAGTGGAGCTATTCTTTATGAAGACAGGCAAGGATTGTGGATGCAGAAACTTGGCGAATGCTTCAGTGGAGCTCAACCATTTATGAGCGAAGCTGAGTGCGGTGCAGCCCTGTAACCTCAGTGTGCATGAGGTCAAAGCAGGAGGATTGCCACAGATTCCAGCTTGGGCCTCACCGTGAACGCCAGACCACGTAGGGCTACATGGCACAATATTTCCCGTAAGACTAAACAACAACAACATCAAAAAAGATCAACAGAAAGGAATTTAAGTGTAGAAATCTTAAGCCTGAGATACCTTTCCAACAGTCAAGCAGAGCCACACACAGATACACGTACCTTGCTGCATACCAGAGATGAAGCATCTCTGCCATCAGGGTGGATGGAATTACTGGGAGAAAGCACAGAATGAGAAGAGAAATATGTATTTTGAATAACATAGAGTAAGATTTATAAGAAGACAGAGGCCAGAGCAGCTGGAAAGAGTGGGGAAGCTAAAATCTGAGAGTAGTTAACTATGACAGAAAGCTGTCAGTCACGTGGAAAGGTGAGTGTCTTTCAATAGCAGGTCTATTGGAGTTAGAAACATGGACATTAAAAACTCAAAAGAAGTATGTTTCTCAATGGATAGAGAGCAGCTTGGATGGGAGCGAACAGGTCTAGATGGGAGGCTAGTGAGATGCTCGCCAGCTGCAGCAATGACGGAGTGGAGAGCAAGTAGACTCTCTTGCAGGTGAGATATGACCTCCTTAATTTCACCCAAGCTAAAGCTCTCCAGATTGGCTGGTCTGAGCTGACCATGGAAGACTCCCTTTACAATCCTAGAAGACAATGTAGGCAAGAGGCTCTCTAGCCACAGCCATTCCCCCATTTCAGCTCCACCTCACCCATCCTGGCAAGACAGCTTCTTCCTGTTCAAACTTCACCCAGGAAATCATTCGGGTTTTGAATTGAGCATTTGGGGCTGTTCTTCTGCCTCTGCCGGACAGCTTTTGCACACCCAAGAGGTATGAAGAAGACACAGAGAAACTCCTACCAACCCCTAGTGATGAAGAGCTGACCTTAACTTTTCCTTTTCTAGACGTTGCGTGATGCTTCCCAAGAGGCCCCAACCTACCTATGAGATTTCAGCCACTCCCGTCTGTGCACACTCCACACAGCCTAGTCCTTGCCCTTTAAAACACTTTCTTCCGCTGCCCCTGAACCTCTTGTTTCTCTGTTTTGGAACTAGTCCCCTCCCCTTGCCTTGGTGGATGTTCTCCATATTGTAGAGACCATCTAGAGACACTGTGCCTTCAGAAAACCCTTCCTGGTTCTTCTCAAGACGTTTTTCTCACCCCCAGCACAGTACTGGTTTCCCTGCTGCGAGGAGGCAACTACAAAAGCCATTGTTTGCTCTGTGGTGCTTGTAAGTCAGGACACATGGTAAGTTTGTGTTCACTGAGGGCTAACTGGGAAGCCAGCCGCTCTTCTTCATGGAGGAGGAAGACTTTGAACATTCTGCTGAAGACTGCATTAACCAGACTCAACTCAGAAAGAAGGAAGTGCCGCAAGTGGTCACCTGGCTCATCATAGTCACTTGGGGAAATACTAAATCACTTACATTCAAGTTCGAATTACAACATCATCGCCATCAACAACTTCAAATGTTCCTTTAGAAGTCTCCCCTTCAAAATGGAAATGAAATCCACGTTGGGATTCCATCCCACTCTGGTCAGATTGGCTATGATCAAGGGAAAACAATGACAATAAATGCTGGCAAGGATGTGGAGAAGGAAGACCCCATATTCAGTATTGGTGGGAGTGTAAACCTAGTATATCCATGATGGAAATCAGTATGACACTGTCTAAAAAGAATAAAATAAACTACTATATGAACTACCATACCATACAATACCACATCATACCATACCAACCATACTATACTATACCAACCATACCATACCAACCATACCATACCAACCATACCATACCATACCACAGAACCACATCACTCCTAGGCATATACCCAGAGGATTCTATATCCAACTACAGAGATATCTGCATATCCATGTCTGTTGCTGCATTATTCACAAGAAGAAGAAAATGGAACTAGCTCAGAATCCATCAGCAGAAGGATGGAGAATAAGAACGTGGTGCATAGATCCAGTGGAATTTTTACTTAACCATTAAGAGAATTAAAATGATGAAACCTGAAAGAAAATGGATGGATCTACAGAGTATCACCTTTAAAGTAAGGTGTCCTGACCTCAGAAAGAAAAAAACAAAATGAAACAAGCCTCCAGAACAACTACAACCCCTCCCCAAATTCTCATGTTCTCTCTTATAGACTATGAAACCTAGGTAGGAAGCCACAAGAGGGGAACAAGAACTATTGAGAAAGAGGGGGAAAGGTCAAAAGGTCAGATGTAACAGGAAAGTAGAAAGGAGGCTACAGGGGTCAAAAGGCACAGGAAGGGAAGAGGACTAGTGGGGGGGGCGAAGAGAAATGAGAACAAAAGTTTTGTTTGAAAAATGCCATAATGAAACCTAATTCTATGCTCTCCCTCCCTGGAGGAAGTTCAACATTTAAAGCACAAAGCCATGTTCTCTTTCAATCCTGAAACCAGCCGTTTCTTGCTGTTTTAGCTGCGGATTTAGTACTGCACAATTCCTTCGAAAATCTTGAAAAGGCACCTTTCTCACCCAAACTTCGCTGCGCCGCATTTTTGTGCCAGAGCGCTGGACTGGAGTGAAAATCCAGCCTGCAGTGTCTGCCGCTCGTGGCACTGGTGAAAGCAGTCAGGACAATCAACCAGCGGCAACAGAAACTTCTGTGCCATACGCGTTCCCATTAAAAAGTTTACATTGGCAAAGTTTTCAGTGCCTAAACATTCTGTAGAAACTGATTCAGGCTCCAAAGTGGCCCTAAACACATAGCAATTATTACAACCACAAAGAGATCGCTTGACTCTGGATACAGATCTATAATAATGCAATTTATGATTTCTTGGGGACTGTTCCTGCTTCCCTGCAAGAACAACACAGAAACCAGCAATCTTAAAATATCAGAACTAGAAGTTAAATGAAATGAGCGAAATTGTTCCAAACCCAAATGTAAGAATTCAGTAGGGTATGTCAAAGCACTATACTGTAAGGAATTCACGCCTGTGCAAATTGATTCCAAGGTAGACACACCCTCCCCTAGATAGAAAAAAGTTCTGCTATCATATGTTTGCAGCTCAACTTAACTTCTTTGGCAGGATATATTTAATAGAAGAAATTAGCATATATATGTATATTATATTGTATTTACTGATTTACAAGGGACTTGAGGCCAAAGAGGTCACTCCTGTGTAGTCATGGGAAATATGGGGCTGTTCCTGCTCAGTTCCTCCATGCTCCGTTTACTAAGGGATTCAGGCTTTGTGACTGTCTCCCGAAAGATTACTGCCTGCCCTGCCCCCGATCAGGGTGAGGCCAGGGGCATCAGATAGATGCCCTCTTCCCTAGCCAGGTTTTCTCTGACTTGGGTGAAAAGAGTGAGTTTCAAACAGGCCCAAACAAAACAAACAGTTCTAACACACACGTGTAAAGAAACAAAACAAACAGTTCTAACACACACGTGTAAAGAAAAAAAAAACCAGTCATTTCAGGTTGTATCTTTTTAGATGGAATGGTTCACCCAAAATACTATGTCCCCCATTTCTCTCACTTCCAAAAAGACGAGAACAAAGTGTGCTTAGGCGTATTGCAAAGCAGGGTTCACATTTCTTCACCACCAACCACTTTTCTCCACTGAGCTTTTATGCTTAAAGAGCAAAGTGCAAACTCTGGGAGGAAAAGGAAACAAAACGATCTGTCAAAATTCCTTTTAGCACCTATGACTAGTGTTAACTTACATGCTCTGAGAGTGCAAGAAAAAGCCCCAAGACGGCTGCTAAAAAGATGATTTGACCTTTTAAAACGAGAACTCCCCCATCCCATATCCATTTTAAATAGGTAAATCTTGAAAGCACCATAATTTTAGATTTAAGAAGTGAAATGAGGTTGAATTTCCAGAAAAGGGGTTTCCCTAAAGGCTACAAGCTGATAATTAGGGTGTTCTAGACTGACGCTGTAATAGGAGGCAGAATGCAGGCCCCAAATCTAGCCACCTATGGTCGCCAAGTGCACAGAGTCTCGTTCTGAAAAGGGACAGGCGGGCAGATGAAAATTTAGTAAGTAAAAAAGTCCGGAAGGCGACCTCCCAAAGCCTGCGGTTCCAGGGCAGGATGTCCGCCCCTGGTGGCGGCAGAGCCCTGGCGATCTAGGTGCACCGCAGCTGCCAAACCCTCAGCGCGCACCAACCAGCGCTGCTGAAGGAAGTTGGAGAGCTCCCAGCCAGCTGACTGGATTCGGCGGTGGGCGCCTGGGAATCCCTTCCAGCGCTGCAATTAGGAAAGTTTTGAAAAGTAAAGACCCCAGACAGTTGAAGGGACTCATCCTTTCCTTGAGCCTAAGAAACATCTCGTGCCGCACCAACCGGCTGCTAGCACAAGGCCACCAGTTCTGCCTGGCCCGGGAGTCTTCCAGCTTCCCACCACCCCAGAACTGGTCCTTGGGGCGCATCACTAGAGAGGCTCTCTGCCCGGCTGGAGGTTCCAGACCAAGATACCGCTATGCTCTCTGGCCTGGAGGGCGATAGCAGAATCTCTAACTCCTACTCGGACACCCTGTACCTTCTCTTCCAAGCCGGCTAGGTTTTCTCCAAAGGACGCACGACACAGACCATGCGCCCCCGGCACTTCACTCCTCTCCCCAAACTCTTCCAGGGGAGACCCACAAGCACAAACTGTGCCCCCAAACTCCCATGACACTCGCCAACCACCCCATCTTTGCCTCTCGAGCCCTCCTAGTTGCGTTCTTCCTGCCCCTCACTATCCTCTTCGCCTTTCTGAGGAAGTCAGAAGCAAAGAACAAGAAAATGCCTTCGCTAGGAGCCTCCCGTCACCCGCCCTGTCACTGAAACAAAAGCGCAGGGAGGAGGGAGGTGGGTGGGGAGGCGAGAGGAAGGTTCAGAGGGAGATGGGGACAACGGTAAGGGGGACTGGGAAGGGGACCGGAATGGAGAGCGGAGAGAGGGGCCAGGACCCCGCTCCCGCGCTGCGTGGCGTGGCCGGTCGCTTACATGCCCAGGTCGCTGTAGGTGTTGAAGAACTCCATCTGGTTGCACGCCTGGATCCAGCCCACCACCCAGGTCTCGTGGCGGGGGATGGGGGGCATGACCACGCGGGCCGAGGCTTTGAAGTAAGGGGTCTTGTAGCGCAGGACGATGGGCGAGGTCTCCTCGATGCGCGTGGGGCACTGGTCGATGGTGGCGCACACATCGTACACCACGATGTTCTCGCGCCGGATCCGCGCCTTGCAGGTGATGCTTTGGATACAGCCCATCCTGCCGCCCGGCGCCGGCGCGGCGCGGCGTGGGGCAGCGCGGGGGCCCGGCGCGGGCAGCCGCGGGCGCCCGTCACGCCGGCATGGCGACGCGCCGCTCGCTCCCGATCCAGCTCAGCTAGCGCCTAAGAGCGAGGAGCAACCGCCGCGGGGCATCCTCCGGGGAAGCCCCCTCCCCTTTCCGCGCGCTGGGTCGCGGCTGCCCCGACGCCCGCCCACGCCCGCCTCCTCGCTCTAGCAAGGGCGCGCGGAGCGTGCGCTCCTAGGAGGCGGCGGGCGCTCTCGCCGGCTCCCGCGCCCCGGCGGAGGGCAGGGAGGGGAGCGGCGCTGCGAGGAGTGCTGCCCACCCCGGGCCGGAGCCCCCCGCCCTTCGCCGGAGAGGAGGCGGCGGTGGCGGCGGCGGCATGGAGCTGCGAGAGGGTGGCGGCGGCAGCGCCCGGTCTGTCTGTTTCCGCGGCGGCAGCAGCAGCAGCCACCGCCGCCGCCGCCGCTGCATGAACCTCTGCACCGCGGCTGCCCCCCGCGTGCAGCGCACCCAGCGGCGGGCGAGCGGGCGGCCCGAGCGGCAGGCGGAGGCAGGCGGCGGCGGCCGAGACCGCGCTCTCTCCCGCCCCTCCCGGGAGTCGGACAGCGCCCACACTCCTGAACCCAGCCTCAGGGGTGTGGGGGGCGCCAGGGCGTCGTAGCTCTGGGTGGAGAGCCTGGCGGGCTAGGGCTGCGGGGGACGCGCTCCGCGGAAGAGACTGGCTGTACGCCATGAGTTTGTCCCTCTTCGGCTGCCGTCCGGGTTGGGGGGTGTGTGTGTGCAAGGGTGGGGGTGTTTAAAGGGCCGCTAGCTCCCGGGCGGGGCCCAGCACGTGGGGCTGAGCGGGGCGGGGACCCCGATAGGTGGCGCCCCGCGAGTGGTAGTGGGGTGCAGACACGGGACCCTATGTGTTGGGTGGGGCCGAGAGGGCGCGGCGCCGCTGTTCAGAGACCGGTGGGAAGCACAGCCGGGTTAGGGACTCCTGAAGGAGAGAACGTTTGAGGCAGCTGAGGAGCTGGAGAATCAGCTTTATCTGAGATTTATTTGTGATACAATTTGCTATAGTTGGGCGTGACCTCCTCCAGTATCCTATGCCGAGGAAGGCTGAAGTGTGGGCTCCAACAGTGGCACTAAATGGATTTACCTCTCTCCCTGGCCCGCCTTTCCCTCTAGTTATTAGAGTCTAGGAGCTTTTCTTTACCCCACTGTATTGAGAGTGGGTTCCTGAGAAATCCCGCTGGAGGCTGACCCAAAACCACGCAAATGCCAGTGCTGAGTCGAAGCGCGAGCTCAGCTTCCTCGTGGCCTGCTTTCATCCAACGTCTCCACACACCCTTAACACACTCTTTCATCAGAACAACACACACCGGGGGGATTGAAGCTCCTTGGGAAACACTGTCTTTTCAATGTCTCCCATCCCGAGATTGGTTGTGCTTAGCGCGATCATTTAGCTGGATCAGAATGTTTAGCTGCCTTCCTAAGGTTACCTAGGCCTGTTATGTACAAGGGGAAGTTCAGGACGGTATGGAACCGGGAGCATTAAAGAGTAGTAAACCATTCAGACCACAGAAAGCTGGGAATCTCAGGAATCCTTTCTTGGTTTTGCTTCTCTGGAAGTTGCATAGTGACCAGCACATGGACACTGTGATCTCAAGCGTCAAAGAGGAAGAATATTTAGCAGATTATTTTATCTATCTATCTATCTATCTATCTATCTATCTATCTATCTATCTATCTATTAACTTATTTATTTATTTTTACTATGCGTCTTCTCACATCGTTTAGAACCAGCGGCTTCTTTTAGCTTTTTTCTTCTCTCTCATGATCATTGCACATCTCCTGGATCTGGTACTCAAGTGAGGTCCTCTAACAGGCCCCCGGAGCCTGCTGGGGTTAGCCCTTGGTTAGAACAGGATATGATGAGTAATGGAAAAGTTGCCCGAGATCTAAAAGCAGCCTTCATCCTCGTCTTAGCTTTTCTGATACTTTGTTTTCTTCTTTGATGACATGGCTCATTTTATGATGTAGCCGAAGACCTCAATCACTGGTCCTTTTATTCAGCAAACATTTCCTGGTGACTTGGTGGAAGCCAAGTATTGTGCTAGGTACTAGAGACTCAGAGCTGATGGAAAGCCCATGGTTCACTTGAGAAGGTAAATCTGCTAACAGGTTGTTACAGTCGTCTGTGAGCCGCTGTAATGGGAAAATATACCCAGTGCCTTGGGGGGCCAGACAGGAGAGATTTGTACATGGCTCTACTGAAAAATGACAATTGAATTCGCTCCTGAAGGACTGATGGAGGCTGGCCAAGAAGAGATTAGTGTGAAGGGAGACAGAAGAGAGTGTCAAAAGTAAATGCATTGAGATGTGAGAGAACCGGGGCGCCCTTGGGGAGGAACGGCTAGTAGTCCACGTATTTCTCAGTGTTATGTGTGGGCCATGGGCTTCAGATCTCTGTCCCCAAACCAGTTATTGGTACAGAAGCTGATCTTCAGAAGGAGCCGATGAAAGCAAGTTCACAATTTTGGGCGGGGTGGGGGGAGGTGACGACTCTGTATCACTGTGGAGACTAGATCCAGGCAAGATTTTAGTATCTGTGTTGACAGATGATTTGGCCTGGAGTTAGGGGAGAGCTATGGGGCTGCAGAGGCCTGGCTGCATCTGAGAGTCATTAGGAGGAAAATTTGATTACTCAGTGATTGATTAGTGTTAGAGAGAGGTCTGGGCCACCTATTGGGTTTTCCAGCTTTGGCAATCAAGCACGTGATCAGAAGACAAAGGTAGGAATATGCGGGGGGTTTTGAGTCAAATCCTGTTAGGTTGGAGGTGCTCCAGAGCCTGTTTGGGGGAGGGAGCCAGAGTTGGAGTTTCAGTGGTTAGTCCCTTCTAGGAAACAGACTCAAAGGAAAACACGTAGCTGGAGAATCAGGTTATCATTCTCATTTGAATAATTTGTCAGTCTGTAGTTGTGCGGATAAATGTCTCCATTGTCTTCTGGCAGCACAAGCCAAGACGCCATAGATGGGAAGGGCATGTTAGCTGTCTTCAACTTGTAGAAAAATTGTGTAAGGGGGAATCTTTTTATTTTCAAAACCCAAACTAAGACTTGGTTGTATCTAGTAGAGTGCCAATAAAATCTACTATCTGCAGACTTTGATCCAGGACTCTCTGGAAGCACTCACCAGTGACCTTGGTGAGTTTCCAGAATCATGAATGTCATCATGACATACACTTTCAACCATAAATACAGTAAGCTGTAGTCATAAAATGTAAGGAGTGCTTTCAGACTCTTAATGGTTCTATAAATATGGGATTATGATATTTTCTAAAGGTATTTAAATAAAAATTGCAATTTCAAATAAACTTATTTCATTACATTGTATCGTTACCTTATCAACCGCATCATTAACTGAGTCTGCAAGAAAAAAAAAAGACTCAGTGTGCGACTGTACTGTGCAGATGTCAACAGAAGAGCATCGTGAACTGTAGGGAGACACAAATGCCAGGTGTTGAGTGTGCTCCCCTCGCTGCATATGTGCCCGGCAGGGACTCCTCAGCCTCCTGGAAGTCCATTTAAATTTATGTCTCAGCAAATTACTTCACGACATAGACCTTTCTGGTCATCCAGTGGGGACCGTTACCCTCTCCCAGCTGCCGGTAGTGCAGATGGAGCACTCACAGGTTCAACAGCTTCTCTGTGAGACTCTGCTGTGTTTCCCGCTCCCCATTTTCTGGTGTTGGGGATCTACTCTAGGACCGCTGAATTCTAGGCAAGTGCCCTGCTTCTGCACTACACCCAGGCCCTTCCGTGTTTTCACATGGGTCTCCCTTGCCTCCGGCAGCGCCACACCTACCTTTGCTGGTGGCCTTCATGTGGTTCATAGTGTTTGCTCACACCATCTTTTGAAGTAGGCAGTCTCCTCTTCAGGAGAAGGTGCTCTCATACTCTGAAACCCAGTTCAGTGTCTGGTATTCAGTCAGCATTTACAAATTAAATCTGTTCTTGGAAATACAATGAAACCTTATTTCCCATCCCTCCTGGACAACCCCTGCAAGCTGCTCTATTACCTACAGTAAGGATGCCTTTGGATCCTGATTCTTTCTCATCCCACTGGGTTTTCAGTATGATCGCCTGATGTTAACTGATGTAAGTTGTCGGGAAGATTATCAATTCTGGGTCCCCAAACTTGGAAAAACTCCAATGACAAGACTGTGACAACAATCACTCCTTATGCATAACTTCATTGGAGCTTATTCTCTGGGTGCGGCACACAAACGCTCCTTTGTAGTCCAAGCTTGTCATGTCCCGGGTAGGACAGAGCTCCTCAGTTCCCTAGCTGGGGCCCTCCAGCATGTTCTGAGGGATTCCAGCTTGGGTTCCTCGGCCGCAGTGACCCTGTGCTCTGACTTTTCCCAAGGGGGAGATCTCTGACTTTACTTTTCCTATTGATTGAGTCATTGCTCATTGTCAAGCATGCTTTTTAGAAATTACGGGTCACAAAGGCCTATCTTCTTGTGAACCTTGGCAGGAATTTCCAGAAACTGAAGAACAGACTACCAAAAGTTGAGGAATTGTCTCTGAAACTGTTAAAAAGGGAGATGGATTCCAATCTGGTTGAGACGGCCTGAAGACAGGCAGGCAAGGGGCTGGATGAAGCATAGGGAAGGCGAGTCACAGTTCCATTTAGGTTTATTACTTTGTGGGCTGTGACTTTAGGGCCAGAGTGATCAGATTTTCTTCCAGGCAGGGTAAAAAAGCTCAGCATGGACTGTCCCATGATCATAGGCTTGGGCTTTACTGCATCACTTAACCTGAGATGCAGGGCTGCTCAGTCTCCAGGTCTCTGTTACCCTAGGCTCTGTAAAGCTCACAGAGATGTGATCTGACTTCTTCTTGTGCTGTCAAAGGTCCTGTTTCTGACATTTTTTTTTTTGAGGCAGGATTTTTCTGTAGCTTTGGAGCCTATCCTGGAACTAGGTCTGTAGACCAGGTTGGCCTCAAACTCACAGAGATTCGCTTGCCTCTGCCTCCCGAGTGCTGGGATTAAAGGTGTGTGCCACCATCACATGGCTGTTTCTGACTCTCTTAAAACCCTTTTCTTAGTTCTTATCTGTATAACATTATCTCTTCCTCCAAGCCCAGACTCTTACTCCCTGTTGATTTCCCTCGGTTTCTGACAATTTCCTAAGGGGCTCTCCTGGAGTCTCTCAGGACTTTCAACCATGATATTGGATTTGGCTGTTACTGTCATGGGTGTCTTTTGTGTTTGTCCCTCCAGCCAGGCATTTCTTTTCAATTCCAGGCAAGTGCTCCACTCTACCTGCTAGATGTTCGAGTGTCTTGACACTCCTGCTATATTACTGAATTGATATCCTCTTCCAGTTGGCTAATGCCTCCTCTGATAACTGTTTCTGGCTGAAGTTCCCATTGTCTCCTCAGTATTGAAACCCTAAACCAATCTAGAGTTCTCAATCTCCATTCCCCGACTCTTTTCTAGCTCATCAGACTTCCACCAGGGACAAACGAGACACAGGCTGATTGGGATCCCTCAATAGGACACTGAGAACCACCCTGGCTTTCTGTCTCTCCATTTCCCACCCGCCCTGGCCCTTGACTCAAGCAGATGACCCACCTTTCCTGTAAGAGCCCCTTTCTCCATTTTCGCCCTGTCCTTTGACTGTGTGCTCCAATCCTAGCCCGTGAAGACTGCTTGACTGAATATGTTGGGCGATGTGAGGTGTGGGCAGGCGGAAAGCCCCCAATCCCTGCCTGTAGGAATGTCAAGAGTGATCCGACCACCCCAGAGAAGAAGCCTCCAGCAACAGCTGCTCCATTTTTTTTTTTTTAAAAAATATCATTTCCAAATTTGAAGGGGTAAGCTATAAACTAGTTATACAGGTGTGGCCTCGGTGGGACGGCCACTTACAGATAGATCTAGGTTTGTAGACAACCTCAGTAGAAGGTAGATACCTTCTCTAAATTCCCTTGGGCTGTTCACGGTCCCTCCTCTCATCATTCCACCCCTCTTCCTGCACCGTTAGGTTTTTCAGCCAAACACTCACTGTGGACAAGTAGGCATTGCCGTGACTGCTCCTCATAAACCAGGTGGTGAGATTTAGCTTTAGGATTTTCCAGCTCAGTGCTCAGCAATGACACCTCTGTATCTGCTCCTCATTAGCAGAGGAGATAGGAGGCCACCCACTCCTCCGACACTTAGCCATGCCAGGGAAGCCTCAATTTCAGGCTGAACATGACCTAGAGCCTCACAGACACAGTGTTCATTTGAGTCTGGTCCTGGCCACGGTCTCCATCCCTACCTCTCACCCTCACGTCTAGGACCAGCTTCTTTCTGACTCTTCTGAGCCACTCAGTTGGTTTTCCCTCGTTTCTCTTTCTCCAGTACCCCCAAACTATTACCCGTATGTGCAAGAGTACATGTTCATACGTGCAACATGAGTGTGCACATGCATGTACGTGTGTACATGTGAATACCAGAGTTCCATTTGGGGTGTCTTCCTCAGTTTCTCCCCATCTTATTTTTTTGAGACAGGATCTCTTACTGAACCTGGAACTCACTGAGGTGGCAGGATTGGCTGGATAGCGAACTCCGGGATCAGTTTCTGTCTCTATAGTGTCAAGGTTAGCAATATGTGCTGATCCGCCCAGCTTTATCCGTGAGTACTGGGGACCTGAAGGTCTTCACAATTGTAAGCAGATACCTTGCCAACTGAGCCATCTCCAGCCCCCTGAAACTATTTTTTATACTGTAACTGACAAGGACCTTTTTAAAAACAGTTCAGTTTTTAAAAACAATTACATTGTTTATTTTGAAAAAAATCTACAAATACATGTCAATGATTTCCCACTGCTTTGGAGACCTCAGAGGACTGTGACTATGATGAGATCCTTTATGATGTGGCTCCTGGCTGCCCATCTGCCTCCCCAGGCACCATCTTCTGTCTTTTCTACTCCATCTGGACATTTTCCCTAGTCCATGATGTTGATTGACTCAAGCTGCATCCCTCCTCTAGGCCTTCGGGAAGGTTCTGTTTCCTGATAGGTCATTCTTCCTTCTTGTCCTTTCCAATCTCCGACCTCCAGCCTCTGCCCTTCACTTAGCTAACTCAGCCTTTGAAGCTCAACCCACCAATGCCACACACATTTTAATTTCCTAGACCCAGCTTGGAGTCACCATGGTGAGCTTCTGATGGTCCCACATCTCTTCCTCACCTCAGCATCCTCTGGCTTGATTATTTAATTATGACTTACCTTTCTTGCAAAATTAGAAGCTCTGTAATGGTAGGGACAATTTTTTTTAAAAAAAAATCTTCTATTGCTTCTCTAGCTTTTATAACAATGATGGGTAAATAGTCGCCAGTCTGTGGACAGCCAAGGCTATATCATGAGACTCTGTTATGAAAAAAAAAGTCCCACATGGACCTCAGTCTAGGTTAAGTAAATACAGCATAAAGGCGACAATCTTTGTGAACCTTTACCATTGGTGTTTGTAATTATATTTTATTACTGCTGCAAGCAGTTGATTTATGAACAGAAAGAAAACCCAAATCACATTATAATAAAGGAAATGAGCAGTGTAGAGAAAAAAATACACAGAAGGGAAAGAGAAAACCCGAGATTCTCTTTAAATTAAGTATTGTATTTACCGGAATAGAAACTAATTTTATCCGAATCAGTTCAATAACTATCATCTACAGTGGAGGCGAAATATCATTAGTGTTCACACTTCCTGAGGAAAGTGAGGAGAACGCTCAGAATCCTGTACTGACACAAGACAAACCCTGTGCAGGTCACACATTGCAATTCTATTTCACAGACCTCCCGTGGAGCTGTATGGAGAAGTCCATGCTGTTTCCCTAAAATGTTCGAAACACAATTGATTGTATCTTAAAATAGGACCGCAGCCCAGCACCAGGAACGGTAATGGAAAATGGTGTCTCGGAGGCTTTGGGTCTTTCAGTTAACAAAGAATCAGCGGTGACATGGCCTCCTTTGGATGCCTCAGTCCCCTCGTTTGTACTCACAATTAAAAATAGCCATCTTCATGGCTGTCTCTGGATCCCCCCCATTTTGTCATGGGAAATGCCTTGACAGCTACTTGGTAGCCTGCTGAGGGCCCCAACTCTTCCAGGGGTGCTACTCTTTCTCACCCACGGCACACCCGCATTCACTGACAGTTATTGCAGAGAATTTAAGACCCAGGTTTGTTTGTTTTAGTTTCTTTAAGCTGCTACTAAGTGTTCCCAGATGAATTTTGAGAGTGGGACGAGAGCAGAGCAAGAAGACAAAGGAGAGGTCACCAGTATTGTAGCAAATACTGAGGGTCATCAGTTCACAAAAAGAAGTTTACTTCGACTCAGGATTGGTTAGCTTGTTGTTTTTGGTTTAACATATCAGTATATGACATATTAGCATGACATATCAGTAGTGTATCTTGGAGCAAAATCAGGGACTCAAGATTTTGGCCTTTGAAGGGACAGTTAAGATCCAAATATAGCTTATCCCAAAATGAATGGGGAAACCCACTCCTTGCAAAGAAGTTCTGAGGCTCAGTTTTAAGAGGTTTATTTACACACACACACACACACACATGCACAGAGACACACACACACAGGAGCTACTCTGTTTCTCCAAATTTGAGCCAATATTCCTTACACTAAAAAGTGCTTCCCCCTCTCTTTCTTCCTCCTGCCCTCTAGCTTAAAGAATAAGATTGAGTTCATGTCTGAATCGATTTCAATTCTAGGATAAAGATGTGGGAACAATTATGACTGACAGTAGAGTTCAAGTGTTGAGAAGTGACAGGAAGACAGATTCAGAGGAGACTGGAGAACTGAAGTTCCCTAACAGCAACAGAAATCTTACAAAGGGGAATGGGTTTTCTGTGGGCTTGTGTTGGGCACTTGAGCCAACACAATTCTTCCTCCAGGTGAAGGGAGAGACACAAAGCAGGGGAAGTACAAAACACAGCACAAAAGCAGACTTCTTGACAAGCACTTACTCTTGGAGTGAGTACCTTCATTACCACAGGCAACTGCCTTGGGATAATTTCTTTCTGCGGCTTCTTTATACATATGACACATGTGGAAGGCTTTATAAGTGCTACGTGTCCCCGTTTTAAGGAGCTTTAATGCACGGTCTGCCGTGTCCCCAGACTTGGGTGTTAGTGATGGTTAATACTGCCTGTCAACCGGATGCATCTGAAATCACCTGAAACACAAGCTTTGGGGAACTCCCGAGAGGGATTTTCTTGATCATGTTATCTGAAAGCAGGAAAGCCACCCTACATGTGGGAGGTATCTTCTATGGTTTTTCTAGATAGAAAGGCATGAACGAAGGAAGCTTTGCTCTTCGCTTTTTGCTTTATGACTTTTGGCCCTCACTCACACTGTCTAATTTATCTGTCCCGTTGCTGTGGAATTCATTCACCAATACCAGCACTATTTTTTGGGGGGGCGGGGGAGGTGCTAAAATAAACTGAAGCCCAGTGGCAATCCAGGAATCTTCCAGGCCTATAGTGTCAGATTAGGACTTCCTGGCACAATGAGAGACACATCAAACAAGAACAGAGGGACCACTCAGGAACACCGGACAGGATCAGGGATTCCCCACCATCACTGAGGTGGATTGCATGATTATGGTAGACCTTGTGGGCTGTGCCTTGAGTTGAGAGAGTGGCTAGGATGTGGAACAGGAAAGACTCAGTGGGTAGTTGGCCTGTTTATGATGCGGGAGAATTGTCTGTATTCTTTCAATCATATTTTAACAAAACGCTGATTGGTCAGGCAGGCAGTATAGGTGGGAAAGCCAGACAGGAAGTAGAGGTAGAGCAAAGAGACTGGGAGTATTCTGAGAAGCAGGAAGCTCCCTCTCCAGTTCTGCACAGACCACCGAAGAGGCAGGATGTAAACTGCCCAGCTGAGAAAGGTACTGAGCCGTGTGGCTAACGTAGATAAGGATAATGGGGTAACTTAAGTTATAAGAGCTAATAAGTAGCCTGACCAAATGGGCCAATCAGCTTTATAACTTATAGAGAGCTCTGTGTGATTGATTTTCTCTGGGACTTGCCGGTTGTGGGGTACTGGGCGGGAACAGATATCCCAACAAGCCGGCCCTCATGTTACAGATGGTGCCCAACGTGGATAACTGAATTCACAGAAAGTTTGGGAATGAACAGAGTAAAGCACGGTTTCTTGGTAGCAGCAATTTCTCAGGTCTGCTCTGCTTGCTAGAGGCAAGCAAGCGCTCTCATCTAAGAGAGGCTTCCTGACTCAGCTTTAGCTGCAAAACCTTGCAGCTCTTTTAAAAGGTCCTGCCACAAGACACTTAAATGGTGTTGATGAAAAGCTGAACACATGCTTTTCAGTTTTCAGCCATAGTAGGAAAAAAGCTGCGCCATTTTAAAATGCTGGCTTTCTGGGCTGTCCCGCCAGGGCAAACTCTGACTCTTTCAGGCAGGCAGTCTGACTGAGTGTGGTCTGTGAGCAGAATGCTGCAGCTTGCTTGCTGGCAGGGACCTTGAAACGCCATAGAGTTGTGGCAGTGAACACAGCTCTGGCTGGTATCTCCGCCATGAGGCTGGAAAGCTAAAGAATGGGCTGGATCTAGCCGACAAAGCCACGGCTTTCTGTATTGTTTTGTAAAATAAAGAGTCATGTGGTCAGAAAAAGAGAGACATACAGTAAAGAGAGATTCAAAGACGAAGAAAACCTCTAACTGGTTTACAATGTGTTAAAAATATATGCAGGCTAAAAGTTAAAGTTCTTAAAGTTAAAAGGAAAGAAAGAGAGTAGTTGGGTGTGGTGGTACACATCTTTAATCCCAATGCCTGGGAGGCAGAGGTAGGTTGACCTCTGTGACTTCAAGGGGCAGAGGTAGATTGATCTCTGTGACTTTAAGGTGTGGTGGCACATACCTTTAAACCCAATGCCTGGGAGGCAGAGGCAGGTAGATCTCTGAGTTCAAGGTGTGGTAGCATGCACCTTTAATCCCAGCACTGGGGAGGCAGAGACAGACAGATCTCTGTGAGTTCAAGGACAGCCTGGTCTCCAGAGTTATTCCAGGACAAAGATATACAAAGAACCTGTCTCAAAAAGTAAAAGTAAAAATAAAATAAATACAGGTTAAAGACACATAAAGATGGAAAATACACAGAGAATCTTGATACTGTATGTCATTATGCTCTCTTTGAATTGTTTGAATGCTAAGGAAGGAGAAACAGCTGCTAAAAGACTTTTGTTTATAAATGCTGCTGAACTAACCCAAGGTATTTTGAAAATACCTTGGCTTTAAAACTGAAGTCAAAAGGTATGTTACTTTGGAGAAGAGATTTTGCTTTTGTTTGCACAGAAAATGAGAGACTGTGGATTCATTCTGAGTTAAGAAACATCCAGTTTGACAAAGGATGGCCACCCGAGAAATCCCCAGTAGGAACAGATGACCCAGATGTCTGAGTTCTACATCCAGAACAGATTCAAGACTGCTGCCTGAGATGATCAAGACTCACAGGATACTCCAGTCAGGACTTGATTATAACTCTAAATTTTCTTTAGGTCCACATAAGATTATCAGCGCCCCCAACCAGCAGGAAGTAGCCTGAAATACTATGCCCACATTCCCAACAAATGGACTATGGATATTTTCCTTTGTTAAAAAAAAAGAGGGAAATGATGCGGGAGAATTGTCTGTATTCTGTCAATCATATTTTAACAAAACGCTGATTGGCCAGGCAGGCAGTATAGGTGGGAAAGCCAGACAGGAAGTAGAGGTAGAGCAAAGAGACTGGGAGTATTCTGAGAAGCAGGAAGCTCCCTCTCCAGTTCTGCATAGACCACCGAAGAGGCAGGATGTAAACTGCCAAGCTGAGAAAGGTACTGAGCCGTGTGGCTAACGTAGATAAGGATAATGGGGTAACTTAAGTTATAAGAGCTAATAAGTAGCCTGACCAAATGGGCCAATCAGCTTTATAACTTATAGAGAGCTCTGTGTGATTGATTTTCTCTGGGACTTGCCGGTTGTGGGGTACTGGGCGGGAACAGATACCCCCAACAAGCCGGCCCTCATGTTACATGTTTAGTTGTACCTAATCAATTTTAATTCAAATACTCATTTTCATTTTCTTTAAATTAGCATTTAAGGAAGGGAATAAAAGAGGTAGCCTGCTTGCCTGGAAGTAAAAGCAGTGCCCAGAAAGTCTAAGGACCAAAGGGTTAACTGGGGTTATTATGAGCTGAGTAGACTTGCAGCAATTCAATTGTTGCAAAAGTCATGCAGAGGGCAGAGAACAGAAATAGAGATGGAATGCACAGAGCCCAAGGCAAGTGCAAAAGTCCTTTTAATTTCTGTTCTCTGTAGGTAGGGGTGGGGCTGCAGCACATGCCGGAAGGAGCAGATAGTGTGGAGGACCAGCGACCACTGGAGATGGGTCCAGCTGCCCTGCTTTATCCCACACCAGACTCTTGGACAGATATTTCTTCCTTCGTGGGCCTCAGTTTTCTCACCAGAGAAATAGAATTGACCACACCCTCCCTAGTGTCTCGGATAGAATGGAATATTACAAATACTTTGGCATGGTGAGCCTATGAACTCAGGCAAACTATGGGATGTATTTTTGAGTGGGAAGGTGACATGTTTGGTTTTGGAACCCTTCCAATCTCCAGGGAGGACTGTTTATTTCTTTTGAATTAGCCCTCTCTGTGGCCCCAGAACACTGGATTTTATCTCTAGAAATTACCAACTATTCAATAGATACAAATTAATAAATGCATATGCAGAACCTACCATATGCCAAGCACTGTGCTAGGCATTTAGTCTCAAAGATGCCGTGAGTAACACTTTCATCTTGCTGAAGTTCACTGTCTAGAAAAAAGGAATAGTTAGTAGAAAGTGATGCTATGGTAGAGAAGTCCTAATAGAGGGTGGTAGCAAGATGGGGGAGGTGGGGAGGAGGAGCCTGAGGCAGAACCCCGGGCACAGCTGATCCAGATCAGTGAGAGATGTTCCTAAGAAACGGAAAGAGAAGTCTTCTATGGCAGAGCCTGAGCATGTGGGGGTGCTGTGTGAGGTAGGAAATGGAGAGCTAGCAACTGTGGGTGAAGCCTGAGTTGAGGGCAGAGTGGGAAAAGATAAGGGAGACACGTGGTGTTGTTGGATGTCAAACCCATTAGAGGAATTTGGGGCACGGGAAAGCGCTGGGGTTTGAACACATCATAGCCTCCCTGGGATGAATTGCACTTAGTCATGATGACTTGTCCTCTCCTGTATTGTTAGAACGGGCTTGCTAATTTGGTAATGGTTTTGTGGGTTCCTTTATGGTAATGTTATAGTTTGTTTGGGCTGTTAAGTTAGTGCTGGCCCCCATTTTTTAATTGGGTTAATTAGAGTTTTAGTGCCTAGTTTCTTGAGTTCTTTGTATATTTTGGAGATCAGACCTTTGTCTGATGAGGGGTTGGTGAAGATCTTCTCCCAGTCAGAAGGCAGCCTTTTTGTCCTACTGACAGTGTCCTTTGCTTTACAGAAGCTTCCCAGTTTCAGTAGATCCCATTTATTCATTGTTTCTCTTATTGTCTGTGCTGCTGGGGTCCTACTTAGGAAGAGGCCTCCTGTGCCTAAATCTTGTAGACTACTTCCCACTTTCTCTTCTATCAGGTTCAAAGTGGACGGATTAATGTTGATGTCTTTAATCCATTTGGACTTGATTTTTGTGCATGGTGATAGATATGGATCTACTTTCATTTTTTTACAGGTTGACATCCAGAACTGAACAGAGAATTCACAACAGATGAACTTCGAATGGCCAGAAGACACTTAAGGTCATGCTCAACCTCCTTAGCGATCAGGGAAATGCAAATCAAAACCACTTTGAGATACCATCTTACACCTGTCAGAATAGCTAAAGTCAAAAACACCAACGATAGCCTATGCTGGAGAGGATGTGGGGTGAGGGGAACACTCATCCATTGTTGGTGGGAATGCAAACTCGTGCAGCCACTGTGGAAATCAGTGTGGCGGTTTCTCAGGAAACTGGGAGTCAACCTCCCTCAGGACCCAGCAATGCCACTCTTGGGAATATACCCTAAAGATTCCCTAACATACTACAAAAGCATTTGTTCAACTATGTTCATAGCTGCACTATTTGTAATAGCCAGAACATGGAAACAACCTAGGTGCCCCTCAATAGAAGAATGGTTAAAAAAGGTGTGGAACATATATACATTAGAGTTTTACTCGGCGGTTAAAAACAATGACATCTTGAATTTTGCATGCAAATGGATGGAAATAGAAAACGCTTTACTGAGTGAGGTAAGCCAGACCCAAAAAGAGGAACACGGTATGTATTCACTCATAAGTGGATTCTAACCATAATTAAAGGTCTTTGAGCCTATTATTCGTGATCCTAGAGAAGCTAAATAAGAAGATGAACCTGATGAAGATTATTTAGATATCCACCAGGAGGTAGGAAATAGACAAGAGTCCCAGGTAACCTCGGGTGCATGGGGGGGTGGGAGGGTCGATGGAGGGGGAGAGGGCTAGAGAGAAGGGAGTAGGGGAGGAAAGCTTGGTGGCCGGGGATGGGGGGGGGAGGGAGGTAGGATGAATATGGGATCAGGGAACAATATATTTCAACTAAGGGAGCCTTTTAGGGTTTACAGGAGACTTGATTATATATGGGATCCCAGGTCCAAGGAGAAATCCCCCAGATTGCTCTCTGGACAGAGGAGAGGGTGCCTGAATCGGCCGTGGCCCATGACCATACTGATGTATATTTTGCTTATCACCATAGATCCTTCGTCTGGCGAAGGACGGCTATGCAGTCGGAGGCCCACATTGGAGCAACGGATTGAGCCCCCCGAGGTCCGGAGGGGGAGCGGAAGGAGGAGGAACATGAAAGACGAAATCAGTACTGCGAGGGATGCTATCACCCACTGATACAAGGGAACGGATCTGATGAGAATTTACCGGGGCCAGTCGGACTGGGACTGAACGAGGACGTGATCTAGCCAGATTCTCGGAATTTGGCCGGATTCTCTGACTGTGGCTGGCCCGGGGTCTTTCTGAAAAGCCATTGACTATGACACTGGGACCTGTTTCCTCTGCATATGCTGGATTTTGGGGATCCAGTCTGTTTGGACACTCGCCTTCCTGGACCTGGAGGGAGGGGGAGGGAGCTGGAGCTTCCCACAGGGCAGGAAACCCTGACTGCCCTGGGGGACGGAGGGGAAGGAGGGGGGAGTGGGGGGAGTGGGAGGGTGTTGGGAGGGGGGCGGAAATGGAAACTTTTATAATTTAATAAAATTTACTAAAAAAAAAAAAAGATAGTGCTGGCCCCATGGAACAAGTTGGAAATGTCCTTCCCAGGTATTAGTTTTGTACTGTTGCTTATAACAGATTATCACAAATTTAGTGGCTTCAAACAATGAAAACATGCTAGGTGTGGTGGCGTGAGTCTTATAACCTAGCACTGGAGAAGCTGAAGAAGGACAACTAGTTTTGGGCCAGCCTGGGCTATACTCTGAGTTGAGCCTAGACTGTAGTGAGCTCGAGTTCTTCAAACGCCTACAGACCTAAACAGAGAACTCTCAACAGACAAATCTCAAATGACTGAAAGACACTTAAGGAAATGCTCAACATCCTTAGCCGTCAGAGAAATGCAAATAACAGCAACTCTGAGATTCCATCTTACACCCATCAGAATGGCCAAGATCAAAAACACTGGTGACAGACTATTCTGGAGAGGATGCAGAGGAAAGGGGAGCACTCCCCCATTGCTGGTGGGAGTGCAAACTTGTACATCTGCTTTGGAAACCAGTATGGCGATTTCTCAGAAAATTAGGAAACAACTTTCCTCAAGACCCAGCAATACCACTTTTGGGTATATACCCAAAGGATGCTCAATCATACCACAAGGACATGTGCTCAACTCTGTTCATAATATCACTATTTGTAATATCCAAAATCTGGAAAAAACCTAGATGCCCCTCAACTGAAGAATGGATAAAGAAAATATGGTACATTTACACAATAGAGTACTACACAGCAATAAAAATTAATGACATCTTGAAATTTGCAGGGAAATGGAAGGCTCTGGAAAAACCATGTTGAGTGAGGTAACCCAGACTCATAAAGACAAATATAATATGTACTCACTCATAAGTGGCTTTTTAGACATAAATCAAAAACCAGCCTACAGTCCACAACCCCAGAGAACCTAGACAACAAAGAGGACCCTAAGATAGACATGCGTGGAACTGCATAGGACGGAGGAAAAGGCAAGATTTTCTGAGTAAATTGGGAGTGTGGGGGGGTCACAGGAGAGGGTAGAAGAGGAGGGGAAGGAGGAGAGGGCAATGGAGAAAAATGATAGCTCAATAAAAGCAATACAAATTCAAACCCCATGCCACCAGCACCAGCACCAGCACCAGCATCAGCACCAGCACCAGCAGCACCAGCACTTTCTGAAAGTAAAAACTAAAAATGTGTTATCTTGGGGTCCAGATTTCAAAGTGACTTTTAATGGGTGAATATTGGTGCTAGCAGAGTGGAAATCCTTCTAGAGACTCTAGGAAAGATTCATGTCCTCATTTTCTCCAGCTTCTAGAGTTCTCAGTTCTTCCCCTCCTGGCCCACTCCTCCATCTTCCTATTCATAAGAGCCAGGGGCTGAGATCTGAGCGTCTCGTTCATTCTCGTCTCTGCTTTCCTCTTGCAGTTAGGGAGACCTTTGTCATCAGTCCAAATGGATAATACAGGACACTCTCCTATCTTTAGTGACATTTGCAAACTCCCCTTCCCCACACAAGACAACACATTTCATAACTTCCAGGGACCACAACATGGGCATCCAGAAGAGACTATTATTCTGCCTGCTGTAATAATTTTCAATTTTTAAAAGTGTTTGTACTGTACAGAACTGGTAGCATTAGCCAGTGAAGCTACTGGGTCTGGAGTTTGCCTTCTGGAAAGTTTTGTTTCAAATGTGATTCCTTCAATATCTGTAGGATTAAAAAGAAAACTTGAATTTGAGACAGGGTCTTGTTAAATTGTCCAAGCTATCCTCGAGTTTGCTCTCCTTTTTCCCCAGCCTCCTGATTAGCTGGAATTATAGGTATGCACCGTCATACCCTATTGTATTGTAAGAACTCGTTCATGACTCTTTTCTGAGCTCAGGATTTTGGTTACCCACTTTACCAGGCGGGGGTATCATTATCATAGGAGTACCATGGTCCTTGTCTCATTTTGCCATCCATACTATTTCCAGGTCTGTCTCTGCTGATGGATGTTTCCCCTGTGGATGGTTGTTTGCAGTTTGTATGTCTGACAACTTTTCACTGGGTGCCCAACACGTTATACTTGAGGCTCTTGGGTGGGTGATGAAGCTTTGTGCTCCTTTCATGCCCCCGTGGTATGTTCCAAGCAGCTGTTAGAGATCAAATAGTACCATGATCCTTTTGAGGCTTGCTTTCAGGTTTGATTGAGATCAGTTAACATTCAGCATAGGGCTAATTTGGCAATGTCCTTACAGCCCGTGCTTTGTAGGGTTCTCTGCTCTGTTTGAAATATAAATGAGTCCCAGTCCTGGGTGAGCTTCAGGAATTTTTTTTTTTTTACCATGTTTGGGCCTTTCTCCTGCCTCAGGTGGTTTTCTCATACACAAATGCTAATTAGCACAGGCAGCCCTCTGTATCCTTCATTTCCATGTCTACAGATTTATTCATCCTTGTATGGAGCATATTCTTAAAAAGTTGTATTTATATTAAATTTTGTAGTGATCTTTTGTTCCCCTCTCACCACTCCTTAAACAATTCAAAGTAACAGTGATTCGCGTAGCAATTGCGTTGTAATATGTGTAAGTAGCCTAGTAGTGAGCTAAGCTGATCAGAGCATGTGTGTAAGCTACACTCACGTGAACTATGCTATTTTACATGTCGGACTCAAGCATTCTTAGATGTTGGTGCCTGTGGGGTTTCCTGGAACCAATTCACCATGGAGACCATGGAGCAACTGTATTCAGTCACCTATCCAGGAGAAGTCCTTTGTCGATCTCCACTGGTCTCTCACCGAGCAGGTAAATTGTGTTAGTCAGTCACCTATCACTGTAATGAAAAAGCCTGAGATAAACCACTTACAACGAGGGAGGATTTGCTTTCGCTCAGAGTTTCAGAAGTTCAGTCCACAGTCTTTTGGTTTCATTGCTCTTGGGCCTGGAGCGAGGCAGAATGTCATGGCGGGGAGAGTGTAACCACTCAGCTCATGCTGGCCAGAAAGTGGAGAGAAAGGGAGTAAGAAGTTGAGTGAAGGCCCAATGACCCCTTTGTAAATATAGGTCTTTGAGGAACATTCTAGACACAAACTCTATACCATCTATTCTCTCTGACAGCTTGCTCAATGAAATCTCGCTGCTTTGGGCTTCTTAAACACATGACTCCACCTCTTTAGTTCAGATAAATCCCTTTACCCGGGAGATCTTCAGTAAACTTTCCAGGCCTGGACATAAGATTATTTAATGCTCATTTATTTTGTTCCTCCTTTCTTTTTTTTTTTTAAAATTGTATAATGCCTGAAAAAATTTTTTTCAATAAACTGTGTTCAGTTTTGTTGTTTCATAAGGGCGGTGATTTGGGTCATCTTTAGTCCACCTTGTTGGAAGCAGAAGCTGATATAAAACATCTTAGGGCGAGATTACTAAGGGACCTCATTTAAAAAGAGTGTCAAATTCAAAAGAACAAGGCTATGGCTGTAAGAAATGGAACTGTGGAGGCCTGGAGTAGGCGGGGAGCATTAAGATACCTTCAATGTGCCTAAACTGTGCACACTCAGCTCCACCTGCCTCACGCCAGAAGTGCACACTGGGCCCTGCTGAAAGTTTGCATAGAGCCAGGCAGGAGAGTGTTAGCTCCGCTGGAGGCTGCAGCACTACCTTACTCAGAGTTGTAGGGAACCAAGTGCTCACGGACCCCTCTGATCATCGTGTGTTTGCCTGGTTTCTGTGAAGACCACTTCTGCCCATGTTTCCAGGGAAACAGACCCAAACTCAGGAGGCCTCTTCTCACCTAAACATTAACCCATGACTCAGACAAGAAGCCATTTTGCCAGGACTCGCATATGCCTCTTAGGATGACGCTTAATTCTGCAGCAAGATGACTTTCTTTCCTCAGGATGATTCAGATTTTTCTGGCATGGAGAGACTCTGGAGCTGGAGAATAAGGACCAGTTATCTCCCTGTGCTGCAGAAGGTTGGAGAGTCCAGTGGGTTGAGTGTCCCCAATGACTGCCCCCAGAGAGAAAAGATGGGAATGGTTATCAAGAGGGGAAGCTCTCTCCCAGACTTGGGTTCCTAATTTGAGGAGTCTGGCTGAATGGCCTAGAGGATCGTAACCTACTTCTCCTTGACCCCATGCCGCTCCTTCGTGGTCTCTTTTTACTGAGGCAGTCTGGAGTAGCTGACTGGAAGATGTAGAAAGGGTGTCCGGCTGCACCTGCCAAGCAAGCTCTCACATTCCCGAGTGACCATGAAGGTCTTTGTGTCATGGCAAACTGTAATTGCTTCTATAACAATGACAGATTGTCACAGCCATGGCAGACTCCAGGTGTCATCTCTGTGAACATGACATGGAGTGATATGGGCACAGATGTCCCCAATACTTCAGCCCAATTGACTTTAATGCCAAATATAGGTCAGGGGACACAATCGGCACACAGTCAGTACTCTCTGAACGCATAAGTTTCATATTGCCATGGTCTTGGAGAGGACCACATGCCCAGAGGCTGTGCTGGATGCATGTGCCAACAACGGACTGTACCAAATTGACAATACTTCACTTGCCACAGTGGGTTCTCCAATCCGGGGAGACTTAACCTACAAAGCATGAAGTCGTAAAGTTTTCAATTATCCCAGGTCCCAAGTTATAGGAACAGGGGGTTTCTTAGTTCTAGCTTTGTCGTTCACAGTAACCCTCTGACACAATATTGGTTTTCCTACTTATGGGGTGCTTCCTGCACTCGTGAATCTCACCTTCCCAAGGGGAAAAAACCAGATTCTTACATTTTCACCTCTGGAAATATCTGTAGAGTCAAGTTCTACCAATTACATCCATTGATGGGAGAGTTTGGTGGGGAAAAAGGCAAGGGAGGAAATGAGGACGGAGACTATTTTCTGATCAATCAGTGTGACTTTTCTGATCAATCAATATGATTTTCTGATCAATTCGCATGAGCTGTAAGCAACGGATGCAGAATTTTAGGCTTCCAGAGCCCGGCATCAGTGGCCTAGTGTGGTCCAACTGTCATCCCTGGCCATGACGCTTCCAAGCCTGGCCTCCTGGGTGATTTTTATGAGCCAATCATATATTTTAATAATTTCTTTTCTTCCTTGACTAAAGCAGCCAGAACATTCTGCTGTGTGGAACTGAGACCCTGACAGAAACCGTTCTCAACTGCTTCCTTTGGCCGTTGACTGCAAATCGAGCTGATTTCTACTGTGGCTGAAAGTAAGATCTCTGAGGAGTAGCTGGGTCAGAATGAGCGAGCAGATCCCAAACCTGCAGGTAGGAGTGAGTGGGGATCTCACTCCTAAAGCCTGTCTGCAGTTTCTGAATACTCTGGCCTCTGGAAGTCTGTCCCATAGCGTATTGCTTGGCTGTGTTGCGTCTCTCTCTTTTCTTCCCTCAGGACACATGTATGCTGAGGCCAGAGATGTGTGATCTTCCAAGATCTTTCTCTCTCTTATCTCATAGTCACCAACTTGTAGAATTTTACATCACCACTATTGTGTAAATCCTTTGCCTTTTCTTCTTCCCCAAAGCTGCTGTCCTGGTATTGTATTTGTCTCTAGTTCAGTTCCCTGCCCTCAGCCCCAACAGATTTTGGACCATTTCCCAGGATACCAAATTTCATCATGTCCTTGCCTTATTGTAGCTGTTTGAATAAGAATGGTTCACATATTTGAATACTTTGCCTCTGTGTACTTAAATCTTTGATTCCCTCCCTCCCTCTCTCCCTTCCTCCCTCCCTCCTTCTTTCACCACCTCCTCTGCAACGTGAGCTCTTAGCTACTGCTCCAGCACCATGTCTGCCTGCCTACTGCCATGCTCCCCACAATGATGGCCATGGATCCACTCTCTCAAACTGTAAGCCTCCATAAACTCTTCTCCAAGCTGTTTTGGTTTTAGTGTCTTATTACAACAATAGAAAAGTCACTCTAGGATGAAATCCTTCCACAGAAAATGAATGCCCAAGCTGCATTGTGGTCTTGACACCATAAATGTTTTCAACTAATTTCCTACTCGCTCCTCATTTGCTGTGTCCTGCCACCCACCAGCCTCCAAACACTTGGCTCACATCACTGCCTCACAGAATGCATGACTGTCTCTTTTTGAAAGGTCCTGTATGACATCATGCATTTGACACATACCTACTCATTCTTCAAGATTTCATTAGAATACCGCCAACTCTGGGGAAATGCTCTTTCGTTTCCAGCAAAGGGTGGTACTTCTTGTTGCGTTTCCCAAGTGCCTTTCTATAGCACTGTACTTCCGTGTTGCTGTGACTGCTGTTTACACACGTATCTCCTCAGTGTAGACAGAACATGTGAGACATAGAGCCAGAGTCCTCTTCACTTTTGTGTGCCTGACATTTGGGGTTTCTACAGGTGTTTATAAAATTAATCAGTAACAAAAACAATAGCAAGAGAGAACCATGAAAACATTGGTAACTTTCATTCCCCAATGTTAACTGTTATTAAAGATTTATTATGTGCAGAGATGTTTTGTCTACATGTATGTCCATACACCACGTGAATTCCTGGTACCTAAGGAAGCCAGAAGAGGGCATCTGTTCCCTTAGAAGTGGCATTACAGCTGTCATGTTTGTGCTGAGAACTGAACCCAGGCAAGTGTTCTTAATCTCAGAACCATTTCTGTTGCCCCTAGAAACAACTATTAAGCTCACACGATTGTCACATTATTAGCCACAGTTGTCTCTTCTTTCCTGGGCCACCAAAAGGATTTCTTCCTGCACAGGAAGCTAGAGGTAGACCCGGGGAAAGAAAGCAAGCACCTGCCACTTTACACACACCTAAGTATCTGGAATAGCAATTAATACAGAGCTCACTATAGTTAGGAAGTAACTAACAGCACAGTGTTGGCATCTCTAGCACAATGATGCTTTCCCCCCTTCTCCTATGCAAGCAATGGTCTTTAAGTTGAGGATGTTCAAAATGGCTGGAAACTGGGAGGGAGGCATTTCAGACACCACGTGTGCTTAAAAGGCACTGCTGCTTGTGGGCAGCCTTCATTTCTATCATTAACTAGGATGGCAGAGGCAAGCATTTGCCAACCCCTGCCAGCCAAGGCAGAGTCAGAGAACTGAAGGCAGGTCTACTTTCATGCACACACACAAATGTCTTGGAGGAAAGGAAATTACACTTGGAAAGCAAACAAATTTAGAGGAAGCAGGTAATCATTCACATTGCAGAAAATACCCTTCGCTGTACAAAAGGAGCCCCCACAGGGCAATTTTAAATGGGAAATACCTTGGGAGTGCTTAAAATACCATTGAGTTGATAAGGAATCGATTAAGAACTAATTCATTTAGAAACCAATCTATTGCACAATGGGGGCACCTTCAAGCAGCAGTTCCCTCCTTTGTTTTGGTCTCAACTTTTTTGTTGTTAGAAACATCCACAGAGTAATAATGTTCAAAGGAAGGTGCGTAGTTAGGGTCACGAGATAAGGGTTTGAATTGGTTTTGGGCCATGCTGTCTGAGCCCAGGCAAACATCAGCCTGTGTCCATAGCTGGAACTGGGGCCAGCAATCTTAAGAGTAAGAAGCAAATATTGGGATAAGTGTGCAGTGATCGGTAACACGGGTGATGAGTCACACATGTGCTCATTTTCTAGGACCACCATAACCAATGGCCACAGGTTGGATGGCTTAGGCAGCAGAAATGATTTGTCTTGTATTTCTGGAGAGTAGACTTCTGTGTCAGCCTATCCGTGCCTCTCTTCTAATTTCTGGTAGTTTGTTGACAATCCTTGGTGTTCTCTGGCTTCCGCTGGGCCACCGCAGTCTCTGATGGCTTCATCATATGCCGTTTTCTTTGTGTGTATTATTGGTATAACTCTGTTTTAACTGATGGCATTTGCAGTGACCCTGTTTCCAAGGAGGGCCACATTCTGAGCTACTGGGGTTAGAACTTTGGCATCCACCTTTGGAAGCAGACACAACTCAAACTAGCAACAGTCTGGTCTAAAGTCACTGAAATGGGTTGTTGCTGTGGTTAGACATTTTGTTAGATATTGTTAAACGAAATGTGTTTTTCTAGAAACAATAAGCCACAAAGAGAAGCCCTTGTTAGTAGAAACTAAGGCAAAGAAGAAGCTTTAATAGAAGAAAACCTGGGTAGCAGCTTGGACAGTAGCGCCACTGATTTTTTTTTTTTTTAACCTCGCTGTCTTTCTGTATTCCTCCCACTTTAAGGGCCAGAGAGTCTGCACTCAGCTGGCTACATCCTCTGTTGTGTGACTCTGCTCCTGTGGAGATGTCAACAAACATCTACTCACCCCAGATAGGGAACCAAGGACAGACCAAAGTCAGGATACCACCGAAGTCCAACTTGGTGTTGTACTGATCCGGTGAATTTTATTGGGGTTATTGAAAAAATTTGGGTGAGCGGTTACTTATAAGAGCAAAATGACTCAGACAGATACAACTCCAAAAGCTCATCCCAGTGTGTGTGACAGCTAATGAAAGCTGGAAACCTAGAATGCATGCATAATGGGTATGAGACTGTCCCTTTCAGGAACCTCAGCTTATCTGAGCTCCTTCCAGGTAACCTGGCAGGTCTTGCCTCTTTCCAGGTAGCCTGGCTGGTCTGACCCTCTTTTAGGCAGGTCAGCTTGTCTGGGAGCCTTGTAGACAGCTCAGTTTGTTTGGGATGGTCTCTCAGTAGTTCTTGCTGCTTATATATGCTTGGGGAGGTAGGGGCCTAATAAACCTTGTCAGTTCCAGGGGTTTCCTGAAGTCTGTGAGAGGTTTACTCCCTCAGCTTAATGAGCTTCCCTCCAAGATGGAGGGCTCTGTCTCAGGAAATTGCTACACAGCATCTTTGCCATGTGGAGGAGGACAAGGAGGCCGGGTGCTCATTACCTCACAATTCCTTCTTTGCAAGGAGATTTCTCATATCCTGTGGAAACATGCTTCAATCAGAGGGAGTTAGTACTCTGCCTCCCAGCGCCCTCCCAAAACACTAAGAGCAATGAATCGGTCACTTCTTTTCAAGTGTAGTTTCCAATAAACTCCAAAAAAAACAAAACAAAACAAAACAAAAACAACAACCACAACAAAACCAACCCCCCCCTCCCAAAAAAGCCTAACTGATAATTGGTGCTGCTGTCCTGAAGATTCTGTTATTGTTGTTAGCTGAAGATTTGAAGGTCAGAGGCCAGAAGAAATGACACTGGGGACATAGCTGTTGGCACTTTGGTCCCTATACAGTGATCCTAGGAAGTTGCAGCAGATTGGCTATAGTAACCTCTCTGCTTGTGTTTTCTCATGCATTTGATAACGGCCTCCCACACTTTTTCTTGTCATAGCCATCGAACCTGCTTTGACCAAGTAACTTGACAGCATGCAGCTTTGTTCTCTTGCTGTTCTTGCCTCCTCTGCCATGGCCACCAAGCTATCAAGCTCAGCGGTCTACTGGAGGAAGAGATGCTCCAAGTGGAGACAATTGGCTCAGTCGTGCTTACTTCCTCACCCAGCACCCCTCAGCTGCTCAGATATCTGGGTGAGCCCAGCTGATATTAGCAGAGCATGGGTCAGGGGCAGAATGACCCAGCAAACACTGTAGAGTATCAAACTTGTGCACTGAAATATGTTGGGTTTTTTGGGGTGGGGGAGGGGAGGGTTTGGTATTTATGCAGGGCTGTTTTACTGTAAGCTACTTGGTTTGGGGGCAGCTTGTTATGTAACAAAAACTTTCCCATGATAGTATTTCCCCAGATTTTTTTTTTTCTAGAAAGCACGCGCGTAAGGTGTCTTAGCGTCAGTTTTCTAAACAGCAAGGTGACATTGGGAGAACTTCACTAGGACATGGCATTCATCACCTGCCTTGCTTTCTGCCTTTTGAAAGAACAGGATTTGGAATTTATTAAGAACACCAGTGATAATATGTAAAACTCACAGTGTCTTCTCACAATAAGGATGCATTTGTCTCCCATGTTGTAGTTTGTGTATTTTTTTTTTAATCTTGCACATCTGTGGTCAGCTGCAAAGAAAGCTGAGGGCTGGCTAAACTTAGCTGGCTCAGTAGAGATGGCTCATTTCAATTCCATCTTTCAGAAAATTTGTCTTTCAGATTAGTTTGAACTTGATCATGCTTACACATATCCATGAAGAGATCCAGGGATCGTGATGGCTAGCTTCATGCTGTCCACTTGATTAGATCACAGGATGTCCAAGAATCTCATTAAATATTATTTCTGTGAGTGTGTCTTGAAGAGACCAGCAAAAAGAAAAAATGTTATGTTGAGGAAGAAGTTTACCCTCCCCAGTGTGGGAGGGTCTTATCCCCAGTGTGCGAGGGTCTTATCCCCGGTGTGGGAGGGTCTTATCTAATCTGCTGAGGGCTGGAGTTAAAGAAAAGCATGGAGAAACAGAAGATTCTCTGGCTTCACACCTGAAAGCTTGGCCAGGAGCATCAGTCTCCTGCCCACGGTTCTCCGGCTCTCAGGCCTTTGTACCACCAGCTTTGCTGGATCCTACCTTACAGGTCTTAAGACTCCTCGGTTTTTGTAACTCTGTGAGCCAAGATTGCATAACCAACCTACTCACATGTGTGTATATATGTTTTTCCAGTTTATGGGTGTGCGCATTCACTTATATGTATATTTACATGTGTGTATATCCATTCCATTCCATGTCTCTCTGGAATCCTAGTACAGGGGTCCAGGCTCCTTCCTCTAAGTCTTCCAACACACTCCCTACATTCTGCATTCATCCAGCAGACACAGAAAGAAAACAAGTAGGGGCAATCTGGCGGGACTTGTCTCAGGCGCCAGTCGAGGGTGGCATTAATCACTTTCTCCTCTTTCCACTGGCAGTAGTTAGTCTAGATGCAATAGAGTTAAGATCATGATCTAGCAGTGTGTCGAAGAAAAAGAGAGAGAAAGGGATGGATACTGTGGCGAACTGGCAGTCCAAGCAACAGCACACTGACTCAGTCCTTGGGTGACCGGCTTGGCTTCTCCAAGCTTATTTAACTTGCTGACAAAGCGGGAGAGATGGAAATGCCGCGGACCATTGCTGTGAGAACTGTGAGGTTCTCATGTAAAGCCCCTCATGTGAGACCTGGCCTAGAGGAGGTGGTAAAAATATTAGTTCTTGTTTTGATCATTGTACAAATATGAGACTGTGTGGGAGAGGTAATGGGAAGGAACGTCGCTCCACAGTGGTTGTTCAGCTGTGACTAAGAGAACTCCAGTCTGTCTCTTCATTCTGACTGACAGCCATTTACTCTGGGGAAACGGAGGCACCTCGGTGTCATCTCACTGTGCGGCTGCCTTTGAGACTGTGTCTGGCACAGCAAGGGCAATGGGAATGGTTCACCATGGGCAAGACGGTGATTGGACACATTTCTGAGGAGAATTTTGAAAAAAATTTTTGAATTTTTTCTTTGCCTGCAAGTTTTTATAATAAAATTTCTTGAAAAGAAAAAAGATTTAAAAAGAAAGTGAAACCAGCTGAAAATTGGTATATTTAAAAATTATCAATATGTGCCACAATAGTTTTAAAATGGCCCACCTAAAGGAAAATACTTCGTTTTCTGAAGAACAAACAATTACTAGAGAGTTGTAATGGTATAATATAAACTATAGTTGGCCCCTAATAGGAGAGGTATCAACTATATACTTTGGTTTTGAAAGTACATTAAAATAGATAAACTGTGAAGCTAACCTAGGTGTCTAACAGCAGAAAACGGACAAGGAAAACGTGTTACACATGCACAACAAGTTTTCTCATAATCCATAAAGAACTAAGCTATGCTGCCAGCAGGGAAATGGGTCTAACTGTAGATAATCATACTAAGTAATTTAAACCAGTCTTATGTATATATCAAGAAGGGAACATCAAGGAAGAGGCGGCGGAAAGATCGTAAGAACGAGTGGACCAGGGCATCTGTTGTAAAGATGGTGTCTTGTATAAATGACAGGGATGCTGGGCTCGTAGGATCTCAAGTATATGGTCACCTAAATAAGATTGGCACCACTGGGCCAGCTGACATGCCAACACCGCTGAGGGAAATCTCACAAGGCCCTACACCTAGATGAAGAGATAAAGTCTGTCGTGACTGTGGAGTGAGGGAGAATCAGTCTTGTCCAGGGATGAGGCCCCTGATAGGTTATTCAGTCCCAAAGTGGTCAGCTCTAATCACATATACATAGGAGCAAATATTTATATAATATGTAATGATAATTAAAAAGAAAGAGCTCATGAATTTGAGATGGAGTGAGGAAGATACAGGAGGAGTTGGAGGGAGGAGAAAGACGGATGGGCAGAAATGATGTAACAGCTTTCTTGTGTAAAATTCTCAAAAAAAAAATTTAAAAAGTTAGCTGTTAAAAGTATTCTAAAAAACAGTCCTTATTTCCTTTTTCATTTTCTTCCCCGTTCTGCTCCTCATTTGGACCTTGGGGGGCTCAGTCCGGTGCTCCAATGTGGGTCTCCGTCTGTATCGCCATCCATCGTCGGATGAAGGTTCTCTCTAAAACAAATTTAAAAAAAAGGCAAAAACTGTTTATCTCATTTGTGGTTCCCAGATTTTATGTAAATACACAAATCTCCCCCTCCCTCACACATGCATGCACACATACATGACATGGGAGTAGAAGTAAAATTGTCTGGGGACCAAAGGAAACCAATAGTAAGAAGGAGGGGCTGAGGGAAGGGAGGACAGGGGGTGCAAGGATTCAATATACAGAACACAATATATGCAAGTAAGCAACTTGGAGCAAACAAAAGAAATGATAAAAATACATTAAAGAGGCATCTGGATCTCAGATTCATTTGAGCATGATTTTCAAATTCTGTTTTATTGTTTTAAACTTCGAGGCATAAAACAATAGGTCGCTCGGCATGACAGAACCAAAGCCACCCAAGCATGCTTTCATTGTCACAGTATTGTTCCTTTCCAATTTCTGGCTTAAATACAGGACTCTCTGGACCCATGAGTGATGAAAGACAGACGCTTCTTCAGAGGGCTTGAAGGATGCTGAGATTTTACCAATTTATCGGTGAGGCACCAAGTTCATTTCCATATGCAGTGCCTGTCTGAAGCTTAAGTAATGGAATTTTATTACTTTGCTTGGTGGGTAGGCGATAATGAATCTCCGGTGGGTGTCAAATTAAGCATGGTGTCTTGTGCTCTATCCCAGGAGCACTTCCTCTCTACTGTGGCTCTTGGGTTGTCTAGAAGTATGATGACAGCCTCAGGAAGAAGTCTGATGAGGCAGTTCTCTGGGATTCCAAGCCTCAGGTGCAGACTTTTATCATGGGACACACATGGATGCACATGGAGGCATCCTGGATTTGTACCTTCCTGGGTGATGTGTCTGCTTCCCAGACACTTATTTGCTGCCAAGAGCCCATACAATAGCCCTGTTAATTTATCCTCTGATCCAAACGAGGAAGTGTAATTCTGGGTGGATCTTCCATCCATTACTGCTTGTCGAACTGCCTCACAGTCCTACGTTTTTATGTTAATGGAACCATTTTCTCCCAACCTCGTTATTTTTCACATTCTATATTTCACCCAGCTCTGTCCTTTATGTCCACCTTGGGTTAGACTCAGATCAGTTCCCATTCCACCCCCCCACAGCCTGTCTCTATACTCCTGCTAAATGAACACCTCAAGCATCACTTTATCATGTCACGGGTCCCCGGAGCAGAGGCTTCCTGCCGCTGTTGCTTCAAGGCCACCTTAAGGATGCTAGAATAGATAGTGTGGAGATGCCTAGCTTTCAGCTAAAACTTTTCCCTTATGTCTAAGGGTGAGCCTGATTCCCAGGGGTGAAACAGGTAAGTGGACAAAGGAACTCCATTTTTCCTCTATGCCAATGCAGGGACTCAATACACACTCCTTGGATTGAGACCAGACCTTTGTATTGACGGTGGCACTAAAAGATGCACAGCAATGTTGATGGTTATGGCTTCTGGAGGTGTCATTTCCAGAGACCTCTTGTGAGGTGCAGTTGGAATTCTTGCTTTAACAGCATAGAGAAGAATTTCAAAATGACTCAATTGCTGCAATTAATTGAAAGAATTTTATGTATATTTAAGCTCAGTATTTGGGTGGGGGGACTTAGGAAGAGGATAATAATGTGGATCCTAGAGTGGGCACAGGCTTTTCAATAGAGTTGCATTTAAATCCTTCTCTCTCTCTCTCTCTCTCTCTCTCTCTCTCTCTCTCTTTCACACACACACACACACACACACACACACACACACACACACACACACAGTACAGGTCTACAAGACGATGAGATAAAAAAACAAATTGGGAAAAAGGTCAAAGGAATTCTTATTATCTATAGGCCATAAGGACGTTGAGACATGTTTTGACTATAAATATGGTTCCTAATTTGTTTGTGAGATTCTCCTGATTTTAGCCAATGTAGATGAGAGGTTTCTTTTTCACATCATATTGTCACACATATTCTTGTGTTTCTAAACTGGCTTAGTATATAAAAACATAACAGCAACCTTTAAGCACCATATTTTGCCCATGATCACACACTGATTTTTGGCAGGGGGTTGCCAGCATCTGTGTTAGTAAACTGTCCTAAAATTCAGTGGCTAAAACCACATGTTTTATTGGTTTCATATGGCTATGGTTGAACCCGCTGACAGTTTATATGCTGGTATCTCTGTGTTCTCTTGGGTAGGGGTGGTGAGTGGAGTCTTAGCTGGATTATTAGATCTGCCGGGCCTCTTCTTTTCCTCCTCTCGGTCTCAGGACCTTTCCCTCTCTGCATGGACTCTTCATGCCATCCTGAAGGGTGGCTTCTCAACGGTGACTGCCAGACTTCTTACCCAGAGGCTCAGTATCTGGAAAAGTGAATCAAATGGAGGCTTTCAGTGGTGGAGTGTCAGTCCCTCCAGGTTCAGCCACATCATTGCACCAAGTCCTAGGGCAAGTGGGAGAGGAATATGCATAAAGTGATAGATGTGGGGGTCATGACCTGTTGACACCACCTTCCTGATTCATGTCTTCTCATACGACAAGTTCCCTCAGTTACGCAAACCTTGTGCTGTGTGAAATCAGTCGAAAGTCCAGGATCACAAAACAACATGGTTGAGACTCCTTATGTGCACTTCCTCTTGGGGACAAAGATCAAGGAAGGGAATAATCCATGTGTCCCCTTTTCACCACTGCCGACAGTGAAAGGGTCAGGAAACTACAGTGCTCACTCTTCCAAAGGAGGAGGAAGGGGATTACAGCAATTCTGAAATTCAGGCTGGCGGAGTCCCTGATTTCTTCCACCTTAGTCAAGGGATGCTCTGTGTTCAAACCTCCCTTTTGTTTTCTGAAATTATTTCTCTCAGCTCTTGGTTTCAACCTCTGGACTTTGGGTCTTGTGTCTGAGTCATTCTTCCTGTGTCTAAAGAATTGTACGTGCTAGCAAGTAGATGACTCTAAGCCTGCTTGCTCCACAGGAAGAGGGAGGGCAAACTTCAATGAACCATCTCTCCTCAGACTCTTATTCTTTCGTCGCTGCCTCAGGCATTGAGTCATAGGTTTGCCCTGTGATCTGCTTTAACCAGCAGACTATTCCAGATGTCCCAGCTCTAGCTCAAAAGCTTGAGAAGACCTGATAGCTTCTGATTTTGTGCTTTGGAATATTTAACCGCATGTGAGATGTCTGTCCACCTCACTGGACTGACTCCATGGAGAGTCCACACAGGGGGTGGTGGTGGTGGGTGAAAAACCACGTGGAGGGAAAGTTACCATAGCCCCTTGGTCTCCAGATAACTTACTACTAACTGACATATGCTGCTCCTCACAAGAGAGAAGGAAGAAATGCCAAAGAGCTTCCTATAGGACACAGCCATCCCATGGAATGATGAGAGAAGAAAGTAGCTGTTGTTTGAGACTATTAATCTGGGATGCTTTATTCTATACCAACAGATGATCAAGATTTATGCATGCATTCATTCAAAATTACTGTGCCTGGTGCTGTTAGGCTCAAGTGGATGCAAAATTCAATAGAGGTCCTGGCCTCCACCCTGTTGATGTATGCTAGTGATGAATTTGGGCAAATAGAATTATTTCAAGTTTTTTAAGGACAAAGGGTTTTTGCACAGAATGTGTTTTTGTTGACTCTTTGTTGTATTTTTCATTTCCTTCAAGTTAGGGTTTTAGAACAGTAAAGCAACCTGAGCTTTTGCAGATATAATTCGATTTAACAAATATTTTCTGAGGGCTTACTATGTACTTCTTTTGTGTATTTTTTTAAAGTCTGTCTTCTCAAGTGAGATTGGCTTGAAAATCAGGTGCTGTTTTCCATCTGACATCCATTAGCTTGCCTGGGCATTGCTGTCCCGAGTCACTCAGGGATCCTGTTTTTGCCTATTAGCATATATTCTTGTACCGTTATGCCTCCCCTGGCTGTTCTCTTAATGCTTCAGAAGGAATCACATTCAGTCGTTCAGTGTCTAAATGACCTAATTAGCAGTAGTTTCCCTACTTTTGCTTTATAATCCCCTGTCTCCGTTTGGACGTCCTCCTCATCGGCCTCGTCTTTCTCTCTGAGTCTTACTCAACACTCTGCTAATGAGTTCGTGTTCCATTGCTGGCCCTCCGTGGATTGCTGCCAGGAAGCTTGGAAGTCTCTTTGCCTTAATTATAGGGTACGGGTGTCTCTTCTCATCGTTCCCTGCTCAACTCTGCTATCTCTGAAGCTCCAGTCACTTACCTTTTGTCTTGTTTTTTTTTTCAAGGACAGAAGCTATGAAGCAGGAAGTCCAGGTGGAGACCACCTGGTTCCACAGATGGATGAACTTTGGACTAGAAAACCAAGAGGCTTGTTCAAAGAGTGTCAACCAGGGCCAGACCCACATCTCCAAACCAAGAAGATTCGACTTCAGTACTTCGATAGGTGCACTATAGAGGTGCAGCACACTAATGCGACTGCCCAACTGAAGATTAATAGATGATCTGATTAAGCTTTAATTAATGAAGTACCTGCTCTGTTCTTAATCTTGAGATAAAAAGTGGAGGAAAATATGAGAAAAAAGGGAAAAATAGTGGATTCAGAAACTGTACTATGCATAGCAATTAGTCCTATTTTTAGGGTTTAGAATGTTGGTCAATGCTTTCACACTTTTATTAATTTATGCAATAATCATTGTTTAACACCAGCTGTATACGTATAAAGGCATGTACATTCACACTGTGCCATGTCCTTATAAATGTCTTTATTATGCACTTAGCTTCAAGTTTTATGCTTGTGGCACCATACCATAGATTGATAGTTTTGGAGGGAAAATTGTGGTGTAGTCTTTAAATATAAACTTATCCTCACAATTGGTTTTGTAGTCCTTAGACTCATCAGAACATAGTACGTAGTAGGAGTCTTTAGACCCAAATGCATTTGGGGGCCATGCAGTTAATACAAGAAAATAAATGAGGCTGGGTGTTACACGGATAAAGTGCCAGGTCTGTGACTGCCTGGAGACCACACATCACCTTTAAAGAAGCAGTGGCCAACCCACGTTAGATTATATTTCTATGTAAGAATTCCAAGGCCAATAATTCCAGAACTTCTGAATTTTTAAGAAATGCTATATATCTCAATTTAACTTTTCGAAACATTGGTAATGATTTGGAAGACTTAAAGCCAAGTGGTCCACATTAAAGTTATTTGCTTGATTCATAAGCAGTTTGTCCACTACTTGATATATATTCCTTCCCCATCACTACTTGGTATATATCCATCCCTCCCCCATGTTCAGAGATGCTCTCATATCCCAGTAATTCTGCAAGTAAATGACAGGGGCTATGGTTCAGGCAACACTCAATTATTCGCCTTATCAGTCTCTACCTGATGTCTCTGAGAAAATCAAAGTTCTTTGTTATGGTCGAAGAGGAAACAACAACTGCTTTTAAGAGAACCACAGAGGGATTGCCTTTGCTTAGTTTGTGTTATTTAAAAAAAATCTGTTAATTGAGGATGGAGATATGGATTAATGGTTAAGAACACTATTTGCTATTTGAAGACCCAGGTTCAATTCCCAGCACCCACATGACAGTTAACAACTGTTTGCGTCTCCAGTTTCAGGGAGTCTGATGTCCTGTTCTCGCCTAAACAGGCACTGCACAAATGTGGTGCACAGACATTCAGGCGAAACACCCATACACACAATATTTTTTTTAAAAATCAATCTCCAAAGTTGTATTGGTTATCTCACATGCTGTCACATGCTTGCAGTTTCAGCCTCCGGGAGGCTGAGGAAGGCTGGGAAGGAGGAGCTAGACTTTGAGGCCAGCCTGGACTATGTACAGGTACACTGTGTCAGAACCAAGACATGTAACAGGAAAACAAAGTATCCCATCACCAAGAAAATTATCTATTCTGGAAATTAACTACTCTAGAAATTAAAATTTAGGATTGGTTTTTACCACTTAATGAGCGTGGTAGATACGTATTATTGTATGGACCATGCTAATGAACAAAAACCTTTTATCTTGAACCATAGTCCTATTTTAAATCCTAATAAGAAGCCTCTGGTGTCTACTCAAGCTGTGCAGTCCAAGGCTAACAATTGTCTCCTACACTTCAAGTCTAATTTCATGGTCCTATTGCTTGTCTTACTTCATTTCCTTAATTGTCCAATATTTACAGAGAACATTCTAGGTGTCAGATAGGCTTGAAACCCTAAAAATACAACACTGAATAACACAAAGATGGTCTATTCTTTCACAAGATCTTGTTTGGGGCTAGAGAGATAATAGCTTAGCAAGGAGTGAATAAACTTCTTGGTTTCAAATGTAGACAACGCAATGAACAGAGTAAAATACAGAAATAACGAGTGAGGCAAGGCTTTTCTGCAAAGTCATGGGGCGGAGACCTGCGCGATGAAACATGCATAGCAATTCAAAATTATCTGGACAGAGGAATCCAATCAGGGAAAAGCCTTGGGGCCAAAGACTTGAGGCAGGGATGGTTGTGATGTGCTCCTGGGTCAGAGAGCAAACTTGCTTGAGCAGAATGGCTAATCTGCCCTCTTTGCAGCATTCCACAGTGGTTACAACTCTAATACTGGCTTGCTTTCTGAATATTTGTGATTCTAAACCAGGGGTCCTGCTTGCTCTCTCCAAGGTGCTGAAAACAGTAGTCGGTTCTAGGAAATCTTACTGTCTTCCAGAGCTTTTTTCTTTCTTTTTCTTTTTTTTCCTTATTTATTTATTTAAAGAATTTCCGCTTCCTCCCCTCCTCCCAAAACCCTACCGCTCCCCCCACTCCCTCTTCTCCTCCCTCACCATTCCCAAGAGCAGTCAGGGTTTCCTGCTCTCCAGCGTTATGTTCATGAGCGCGGCAGCTTACGATGTCTTGGAAAATGTGATATGTATAGAGGGAGGAAACTCATTGAATCTGTAGTTTTCTTTTTCCTGAAACTCCGGGATGTTTTTCAGTAGTAGTCAGAAAGATAATTAGCTGAACCAAAGTGACCAAGGTTATCATTGCTACCTGATAGCCTATACAATGGATGGGTAGGGTGTATATATGTATGTACACACACACACAGACACACAGACACACAGACACACAGACACACACACACACACACACACACACACACACACACACACACACACACAGGAGAGTGAATATAAGAGTTTAGGGTAATGATGCCAAAATATCAGACTAGCCTAGAATAGCTGGGCATGTGGTCCCACATACTGAGACTCAGGAAACCAGAGAGCCAGGAGGCATTTGGGTGCAAAGTAGAGTAAGTGGGTACTCAGTGAAACGGGGGTTAAGGAGTTCTTGTATCCAAAGATGGATTCTACCAGGAGAATTCCTCTTAGTGCTGTCTAAGATTGGAATTCCAAATAAAGTTCCTGATTAGACATGATTGCACTGAAAAAATGGTCCTAAATTGTATTAGGGTTTTCTAGAGGAGCAGAACTGATAAAATGAACACACACACAAACACACGCACACACACACACACACACACACACACACACACACACACACGCACACACACGACTTATTAGAGTGGCTTCCAGGCTGTGGTCCTGTTAGTCCAACAATCACTATATATCAACAGAAGATCCAAGGCTGGATATCTCAGCTGGTCTTCATTTTTCTCCAGAATCCTGAAGAAGTAAGCTTTGATACCTGCAAAGGGATAAACCTGCCAGTGAGCTTCCTTCTTCAATGTTCTTTATATAACCCAGCAGATTGTGTGGCCAAGATTAAAGGGGATCTTCCCATTTCAAATGATTTAATTAAGAAGATTTCCTCACATGTGTACCTAACCACTTGGGTTTTAGTTAATTCCAGATGTAGCCCAGTTGACAATCAAGGAAAATCATCATATAAGTGGTATTGGCGACTATCATTCTTAAACACCAGATAAAAGGATTTTAATACTTAGTCTAGAAACTTATCTATGCTAACAGGATTACTTCTTAAAGTCAGAAGGCTCCAAAATGTATTAAAGTCAAATGTTTAAAAAGGTAAAACCTGAAGCAATTCCCTGAGGCATGTAGAACAGTATGATCCAGGTAAGTGGATTTTGTGAGCGTATCTGGGTGTTTGAAAGATCGGAGCACAAGTAGTGGACACAACCATCATTATATACTGGATAATGTTCATCAATCATTAAACAGAATTTACTGGGCACTTACCATGTGCCAGGTATTGTTCTGGGGCATAGGGGTATTGAGATAAATGAGACATAGCTCTTTCCATTGTTTTGCTTTAAGCTACTGTATTTTTTCTAACTGATAGACATTAAAAAATTATCTGTTCATGTTTTAGGTATGTGTATGTATGTTCTATTAGCAAGTCACTATCTCATCAGAGAGTTCTAGGACTTGTCAAAGGACAAAGTTACAAGTGTCTTATTTATTTTTCTGTTCCTGTGATGCTTTATCCTAATGAAAGCAATTCAAGGAAGTAAGGGTTGACTTTGGCTTACAGTTCAAGTGAGGGCCATCATGAAGGGGAAGTCAAGGCAGCAAGAGCTTAAAGTAGCTGGTCCCATTACATCCCTCGCTAAGAAGAAGAGAACGACAAATGTTTGTGCTCATCTCCCATTCTCCTTCTCACAGAGACCAGGATCACATCCAAGGGATGGTGTTGCCAACTTTTAGTGTGGGTCCTTCACATCGATTCACCCAATTAAGACATCCTTTCCCAAGCAGGCCAGAGACGATGAAGTTGACAACTAGCTGCTAACTATTATGAGTTAAAGGTGCAAATGGCATAGACTCTTTTATTCTGGAACCAGGAAACCATTTAACATATAAAATAGAACGAGTGTTCAAATGGGACAAAATGGGGTTTAAAGAAAGTAGAAACAAAACCAAAAGCAGCTTGGTTATTTCAAAGTCATTTTCCATTTAGTGAGAGGACAGAGACTTGAAAAATAGGAAGTCATGGTAGTATTTACTGTATTATTTCACACCACTCTTTGGGGACATAAAGATTAAGGAACACGGGACTTCATTATCATATCAACTAAAATTGCCCTGTATGGGAAATTTGACTGCTGTGTCTCTAATCTCAATTTCAGCCTGGTGCCTCAAAACTTTAGCATTAGCATCTCCATCTTTATTTCCAGTCTGCCCCCCCAAAAATGGCCTGAAATTTCTATTAAACAGATTTGAAGAGGCTCACTGTAGGTCACTTTGAAGAAAAAAGTTTAGCAGCAGCCACAAGCTGCTTTATATTGTTAAGAATTTGTTCCAGTTGAAACAGTTTTCTAGGTTATTACTTATGAATCCTGTCACTGGGATCTCTGATAACGCAGCTCCAGGGCCCATGTTCTGGCATTTTGATGGAATGACTTTATTTTCTCCTCCCTGGGCACCAGGTGCCACTTGCTAAAAACAGCAGAGGATTGAATCTCTCTTGAAGGCTCCTGGTAACCCTGCAGAAAATATGACCCAAGCTGGCCTTGGCTCTTCCTCCATAATTGTGTGTGTGTGTGAGAGAGAGAGAGGGAGAGAGAGAGAGAGAGAGACAGAGAGAGAGACAGAGAGAGGGGGAGAGAGACAGAGAGACAGAGAGAGGGAGAGAGAGACAGAGAGAGACAGAGGGAGAGAGAGAGAGAGAGAGAGAGAGAGAGAGAGTCACAGGAGTGGGTTCTTTCCTCCCACCATGAAACTCAAGTACAAAACTCAAGTTGTCAGGTTTGTGCCACACATGTTCTATCCATAGAGCCATCTTGCCCACCTAAGTCATGATACTTTTGTACATTACTAAGTAGTGATATTAAATCAGGCTTACTCTTCATTGCTGTGAGATAGTAGAATTTAGTGGTTAAGGCTCAGATCTGTTCCTTGTTAAGTCAATGGTTTTGGACAAGTTCATTAATCTTTTTGAATCTGTTTCTTTACTCACGAGAGAGATACAAAAACATTACCTATTTTACACAGTTTCTGAAGGGGCAAATAACTATCAGTAAAGTGCTTCCCCAGTGTTTATTGTATGAAAAGCATGTTCCTAATCAAGTGTTTGCTTCCTTGTTCCTGAAATGGCCACATTAGCTTTGCAGCTCTTTTCAGCCTTGTTTGTACAGTCACGGCACCTGAGCCAACTGAAAACTATATTTAGCAAATGGAGAGATAGCATGGACTCAAGTATACAAGGAATTGAAGAACCTGAATTTAAAAAGTGGGTTTCAAGACGGGGGTTTCTGGGGTTTGTGTGTGTGTGGTGGGGGGGTGCAAGTGCACATGCCTGTGAACACACGTGGCTGTATACAAGCACTCACACATACACATGTGCAGAGGTCAGAGGATAGCTTGCAGGAATTGGTTCTCTGCTGAATTTATGACCGAGATTTTGATTTCTTGACTAATTGGTGACTTTGGATGGACTCTTTATTGATGGTTGCATTAGTGATGCTGCTAACCAGATGAACATGTAGAAGTCCCATTTATACTCACAAGCCAACAGAAACTCTCGAGTCTCCCACCTTTAAAACCAACAAGGAGACAGCCAACTAAACATTTCAATAAAATTTTTCTGTTTTGGGTCATAGTCAAATTTCTTAAGAGTTGTTCACACAGCCAGATGTGAAGGTTCATACCTTTAGCCCCAGCGCTTGGCAGACAAAAGTAGGCTGATCTCTGTGAATTTGAGGACAACCTGGTCCACATAGAGTATTCCAGTATAGCCAGCGCTACACAGTAAGATCATCTCTTGAAAAAGGTTGTTTAATTAAATTTTAATACATTTTCACGTATATTTACTTAATAAAACATAAAAACAACTCTCTGATCTCTACTCTTGATTACACCATCTGCTTAAAATGAAAGTTACCCATTTGTTTAAAGAGAGAGAGAGAGAGAGAGAGAGAGAGGCCTTTTGGACCTCTTCCTTAACTTTTGGCCACCGAGAGAAGACAAATGACCTTCATGAATGACGAGTAATTCTTTCAAGTTTGAGGCCAGACAGAGTGATTCTTGATTCAAAAATCAAAATCTCCATTCAATGAAGTTTTGCTCTGCTGAAAACATCCCATATTCAGATGCAAAATGTGAATTATTCACGTAATCAGGGAAACTAGGTCTACTAAAATATCTTGCTGTGACACAAGACGCCAAAAAGTGAAGTCTGATGACAGGAACACAATGAGAGCATGGAGCAATCTGTCGCTTTGTTCTCATGCGGAGCGGTGGTGGAGCGCACACCTGCGGCCATCCACCTGATGGGTCTTGATGCCATCCAGACCATTGTCTAACCCTTCCACCCTCGCCCAATCAAAACGCATTTGTCCTGTGTTATGTGCCACCAAACCTGCCTTCGTTTAGAGCCTTCTGCAAGGATCCAAGGAAAACGCTGAAGATAGTCATTTACATTCCAACAGACATGTTCATGGGACACAGGCAATGTCTTTGGTAAGGGGAACATTTTCCTTAGATGCGCTCCCACCCCCCCAACCCGTTGGAGTTGCACTACCTAGTGATATGGGGTTTGGGATGAAGTTGCTCCCCTGAGCTAAGATTGTTCGTGGAGGTTTATCACCCACAGAGGATGTCAAGATCACTAAACGGGGGTAGTATTGAGTGGGAATGCTGTTCAATGGATCCCAAACAGCAGTGGCAGTGGAGCAGAGTGAACACTTGTTTGGAAATCGGGGAACTTAGTTGCCCTGGGTTTTGTGACTCCGGGCAAGCCTCCTTCTTGTAAAATGAAGAACTGGGGACTGGGTTAGACTCCTCCCTTCCTCCCTCCCTCCTTCCCTCCCTCTCTCCTTCCCTCCCTCCTTCCCTCCCTCCCTCCCTCTGTCCCCTCCTCCTCCTTCCCTTCCTCCCTCCATTCCTCCCTCCCTCCCTCCCTCCCTCCCTCCCTCCCTCCCTTCCTTCCTGCCTGCCTTCCCACTTCCTTTCCATGCTATGGATCAGAACTAGGCAAGTACTCTTCTACAATGAGCTGCACCCTCCCCAGCCTGCACTAGATAACAAGTAAATGATGTCTAAGGTCTTCTTTAGTGCAATAATTCTAAAAACCATCTTTTAAAAATCTCTCCTGACTATAGGTCTTTCAACTTCTGTGACTTATTATTACCTTGCCCAGTTTTTCCTCTGCTTTGGTTCTTATCTCTGTAACTCTTTGCTTACTTTCTGGCCTGTTTACTCTGAGTTAACTTCAAGAAATATGTATCTTAGAAGCAAGTCATCTTTTTCTTTGGAGATAGCACATCTCCCTGCTAGGTCATGGCAGAGCAATTACGTGGCAAGCTCAAAATGTATCTAGAATATCCACTCATATAAAACCAAGCTTTCTTCAGTTTGAGCCCTCGGCTCCCTTCAGAGGTTGCTTACTGACGCTTGTGTGAAATGTCAGTTGGGTAGCCAGGTTTGAAATCAGATCGTTTAACTAGGCTACAGGGCCCTGTGGGGAGTGGGCTAGTCTTCCCAGGCCTCTGCTCTAAGAACGAATATCTCTAGAGCTGTTCTGACACTGTGGTTAATGTAATAGAGCACTTTTTTTCTTGCTGTAGTCCCTCAAACCCAAGCTGTCAGGGGGTTGGGGCCTCTGCCAGGCAAAGGTGATCTGCCAGTTGAACATGCCAACAAGAATCATACTTTTTCCCCTTAGTGTTCAATTAGCATTAACACCATGAGTTTTTTTCAAAACACAAAAGAAAGAAAAGTCCTGACTAGTAATACTAGTAATACTAAAAATAGACCAAGTAAATTAAGAATATAGCAATGGGGGCCTCCGTAGGGCCGATAGAAAGAACACTGGTTACATTTAATAGCAGAGATATTGGGTAAGTTTTGAGTATGCCCCAGATATTTCACAGGGTATCTGAAATGTGAAATTAATCAGGCATCCTGTATTCTCTTTGCTAAATGTAGCTATCCCATTCCTCAAACTAGAGTTAGATCACCGAAGCTTCTTATCAGCAAAGGGGATGGTAAGAGGCATTCTGAGGGTGCTTTCAAAACCCTAAGCTGCTGCGGTCACCAACTCAAGTCTCATATCTACCCAATTCATCAGAGAAGTTCAAGGGGAGAGATGAAAAGCACTTAAAGACATTGAAGGACCCACAAAATATGTTCTTTATCAATTTCATAAGCAGTTTTCCAGGATGTGTTCCAGTTAAAGCATGGAGTGCCTCAAAAGGAGGCACAGGGCTCATGAAAGGGCCATTTGGGTCCAGAAAAGCAGAAGGTTCTGTAAAGGCAACTGATACAAACTAGGTGTGTTTTTGCATGCTTACAACCTCAGCACTGGAGAAGCTGAGACAAGAAGGCTGCTATAAGTTCGAGGCTAGCCTGGGCTACACGGTAAGATCATATGTTGAAACACCAAATCAAATCAAACAAAATGACAACAATCAAAACAAACAAAAAACTGAACAAACAAAACATGATGGGAAATGGCTTGCACTGGGCAAAGCCAAGATAGCCAGTAAGATTCTTTATTGCAAATAAAATAATACATTCAAATCAGCCTAAATACAAGCCAAAGATAAGGAACACTCCCTGACTAAAGGGTTCAAAGATTAACAAGGGTCCAGACTCTCAATGTCTTCCTGGCCTGACACCCCTGACATTGAGTTTGCCCCAAGGTTATTCCTTTCTGGCTCACAAGATGATTGATAGAAGCAACCCGAGAAGCCACTTCTTTTCTCGCATCTCTGGAGAGACTGACTGACTGACTGGATTTCTGTTCATGTAGACTCTCCTCACATCTCATTCGCCCCATTGGCCTTGGGATGCCCATTCCTGGAAGAGTCTCTAGCAGAGGAGATGCGGTAGCCTCAGTCCTTTGCCTTAGTGCCCACACTGTGCCAGGCATTATCCTAGGCACTGAGGACAAAGCAGAAGACAAAAAAGACAAAATGGTCCATCTTAGCAGGTGGGTGGCTCACACCCATAAATACAGCGCACCCGAGAGAGGCAGAGAGATCACACGTTTGTGGACAGTTTTGTCTATTGGGGAGTTCAAAGCCACCAGGGCTATGTAAGAGCCAGTGCCAAATAAACAAACGAATGGATAAGTGTGAGTGGACATGAGGGAGTACACATCACACACACACGCACACTCACATGCACCCACCCAATCCCCCTCTCTTTCCTTTATAGAGCTTGCACTGAGGTTAGATAGTTCATCAGGTATGTAGGTGAAATGTCTGTGTGTGGAGGGGTGGTGTGTGCTAATTAGCTGAATCAACAGAGGGAATGGATAGTGCTGGGAAAAGGTTAGAGATTATTCAGTGAGAATTTAAATCTTGTGTCTCTCTGTTTATCTGTTATAGAAGGGACCTAGGAGCCAGCCACACTCTTCACTCTACCTACAGGAAACCAGTTCCGAAGCCAGATGAGAGTGACTCCAGGAGACAGGCCTGGGGGAAAGGGGAGGACTTGGGGTGGTACCGGATATGACAGAAAATTTAGGAATTGGGTTATAATCAGGAGAGACAAAACAGGTGTGATGGGCCATGTACTCACAGTCACTTAAATAATGATGAAAACGCTGTCATTCCAGAATAAACTGATAGAGAAAGCATGCTCCTGATTCGAGTCAGGACCAATCTAGAAGCACCCATGTGCCCTTTGTAACCAATGGAATGTTAGGAGAGATTATCTATAACAAGCGAAATAAATGTGTGCTACTTACAAAATCTCTAAGGTAAGCGAACCACTCCCTTTTGCCTAAGGCTTGCCTCTAAATACTGAAAACCAAATATCTGTGCATGAAGGAGCGAAGCGGAGGCTCATGAATATATCGGGAAGTAGCAGAGGGCAGAGGGAGATAATGGACACGGGCTGCATCATCTACTAATATACTCATATAGACTATCAAACCACGGAAGAGCTGCCAGTGTCTGTGTAAGTATAAAAGGAACATTCCGAAATGTTAGTGAGTTGACTTTAGAGGCAAAGGCTGAAGATGGAAGTGAAAGGCAAACTATTATTTCTTAATTAGTCCCTTGGCAAAGGGTTTGAACTGTGTACATTCATCACTTTGACTTGATGAGGTGTCTGCTCTCCAGTCTGGAACTTCTTTCCTTAATTCTAAAAAGGAAAGGGTTCATTATGAAAAACTTGACCTTAGTAGTAGAGCTGGAGCTCCTCCCTAGCACCTAAAAGACCCTGGAGTTGACCCCTCGCCCAATAATTAAGGAAAGAAACAAACGAAGCAACAAAAAAACCACACACGTCATTCTTAAAAGATTGGTGTGTTTTCACCGTCTTTAAAACCGATTGTATTCATGCGCAGCTGGGATGATGTGGAGTAGCAATGCATTTTGATGAATCCAAATTCGCCAATCTAAACTAATTAGCTTAGGTTCTGGAGATAATTTGTATCATTTTAAATCTCCCTCAGGACTGAAAATCAGGACGCAAACAAACCTAGTGTTGCAGTCTTTATGTCAGAGACGCGACAAACGCAAGGAGCCCATCCGTCAAGGAAAGTAGGCCCAAGCGCAGCATGTCGAGTTCAGGCTGGAGTGAAGCAGGCACCGAAAGCTCTTAACTGTGAGGCAATAAGACAGCATTAAATGACAGGTGTTTCATTTCGGAAGGCATCCACATTGAAACCTCGTATAATCAAGGCACGTGTTCACAGACCATTCCACCTCTGGCCATGTTGCCTCTCTGCCATCCTCACTTCACGCCTACTGATCTGGTGAATTCCAGAGGCTGCCCTGAGCTTCCTTCCATCTTTGTACATCAGCCGTGCTGATCCCATTGCTTGGAAAAACTGCCTCACATCCAATAGGTTGTGACCAAAATATTCTGGTTCCTGCAATGTGCAACAAATTTGTTTACAGACATTCGATGCGTCTTCCCTTACGCTGCTATGGTACTTGACCCCGCTACAGCTCATGGTATGAATGAACTCTAGCTTGGCCCCAGATTCACCTCTAAATGACCATGTGAACTTAGGCAAGTCACTTCTCCCCTTTGCCAGTTTATTTGTCTATAAAAAGGCATTAATAACACCTATTTGGTTGTTATAAGAAGAATTAAAATAAACAACTACTTAGTTACTTTCTTATTGCTTGGATAGGATGCCTTGAAAACAGCAAGGTAAGAAAGGAAGGGCTGATTGTGGTTTACCCTGCTAGATGGATACAGTCCTTGATGGGAACAGGCAGAGAAGGCACGGTGGCAGGCACAGGAGGCTGTCTGATCGTACTCCATTCACACCCAGGAAGCAGAAAATGGGCAGGAATGGGTCCAGGCTATAAGGCCTCAAGGCTGGCTGTATTTGTTTGCTTTCTATTGCTGTGATGAAGACCATGATTGAAAGCAACCTGGAAGGAATGGGCTCATCTGTCTTTTAGCTTTTAGTTCGTCACTAAAAGAAGTCAGAGCAAGAAGAACACAAAGGTAAGAATTTGGAGGCAGGAACTGAAGCCATGAAAGATTGCTGCTTACTGGCTTGCTTCTCATGGCTTGCTCACCCCAGGACTACCTACCCAGGAGTGGTACGACCATTATGGCTGAGCCCTCCTACATCAATCATTAAATAAATAAATAAATAAATAACCCACAGGCCAATCTGATGGAGGCATTGTCTTAACAGAACAAAGCCCTCTCTTCCCAGAAGACCCTAGTTTGTGTCAAGTTGACAAACAAACATCCAGCATACTTGTCTCCAGTGATTCACTTCCTCCACCAAGTATCTGCCTCCCAAAATTCCACAACCTTCCCAAACAGTGCCACCAGCAGGGGATCAAGTGTTAAGTACATCACCCTATAGCGAGGAGGTTCATAAACAAAGCACCACCAAGAATCTAAGAGCCCTTGGTGCAGTACCTGGCCTACGTAAGAGCTCAGAAGGGTCTGGTATCATTACCGTGTGTTATTGCAACTACTGCTTTAATGGTTGGCTCACATATCGAGCCACTGAGGTTAGGAATTGCAGCCGTCCATCTTCCTAACGTTTGTCTTGCTGCAGAACTTGGCCTGCTATACGAGAGATGTTTGAATACTAAAGGAGCGAGGGAATGAAGCGTGATTGAGAATGATTGTGGCTGCCCTTGTTTTTAGAACAACTGTCTTCAAGGAGTCTAGTTCTGAGAGTGGGCCTTGGCGCCAAGCAAAAAGCTGGCCAGCATCAGTTCAGTGAGCCAATATTTTTCTAATTAAAAGAAAGATCCATTTCCTGAATACATGTACTGATTTTAAGTCCCGAGTAAGAGCCAAAACCGTGGGAACAATGCAAAACTTGCTTCTTTTCCATAACGTTTCCCAAAGTACCAGAATGTCACTACTTCTTACCTTCAAAGATTCTGGACTAAATGGGAAAATGCACACGAAAGAGATAAGAAGGCAAGACTCATAAACTAAAATTTGAATGGGTAGGTTATCAAAGTATTTTTACTTATTTATTTTTCTCTATATAACTATGGCTAACTTTATTTTACTTTTAATACATTTTTAATTAAAAAATAATCATATCACTTTCCTCTCCTGTTTCTTCCCTCCATCCCCTCCCAGGTCTCCTCCCTCCAACGGCTTGCATGTCTTTGTCCCCTCACTCTCAATTTTTTATTTTATTATTATTATTAAATATACATATACATATGCACAACTATACAAATACAACTTACTGAGTCCATTTTTGTTATTCATATGTATATGGTTTCAGGGCAGACCACTTTGTTTTAAGTAGCTAATTAGGGACCTCATCCTTGGGAGATGCTAATTCTTCCTCTCTCAGCTGTCAGCAATTGTCTATAATTCCTTGTCCAGGGATATAACCTTATGAGATTTTTCTCTCCTTTCTCATTAGCATGTCAATTGATAACTGTCATTGTCCAGGTCTTGTTTATGCAGCCCTTTCTATGACAGACTGATTCATAGCAGACATCCTGGTGTTCTGGCACTTTTAATTTTTCTGTCCCCTCTTCTGTGATGTTCCCTGAGCCATTGTTGCAGGAACTGTGATGCAGATGAATCCTCAGGGGCTGGGTGCCCTACCATTGGTTGATCTTTGCGTTGTGCCTTGTTGTTGTTGTTATTGTTGTTGTTGTTGTTGTGTGTTCATGTGTGTGCAATGATCTCCATCTGCTGTAAAGAGACACTTACTTGATGAGGGTTGAGAGCTATATTTATCTGTGGATATAAGGACAAGATTTAGAGTCAAGTTAGGAATTAAGCTGGTTTAGCAAAGTGGCAGTAGTAGATTCTCTTCTAAGATCTATGACCTCACTAGCCCTGGGCTGTTGGCTAGGTGTCTAGTACCAAGTACTATTTCCATCCCATTGAGTGGGCCTAACGCCCAATTAGACAGCTGTTGGTCACCACCAATATGTGAGCGCCACTTCCTGCATCTTTCTAGATGTCTTGCCATGCTGGTCACTATTGTAGGTCACAGGCATCACGTCTGGGTTGGACTATTAATTGCTTCCTTCACTTTGCAGCTTGCATGGTATTATCAGGTACCAAGGAAGCTAGACCACAGGAAGGAGAGTTTCAGGTTAGTTACGTGTCCTAAGTGGGTGGTGTCTTCAGCAATAGGGGTTTACCTTCAGCCTCTGAGTGGTGACCAAAGGCTACATCAGTAGTCTTCACTGTCATGGGAGTCACTTGGACTACAATGACCATCCATTCCAAAGGAGGTTTCTTGTGAATGGTACTGGATATTTTGCTAGTCTATGGTTCTTGTGGGGAATATAGTCAGTCCAAGTGGCATAATGCCCTTTAAGATTTAAAATACACACACACACACACACACACATTTATATACATATATACTTTATTATATATTCCTATCTTAATATAGATTTATATTGTAAATATATCTTAAATAGATATATATGTAGTATAATTTTAGATAAATGTAAAACAATGAGGTTCATTGATACTTTATGAAACAATATTGGTATTACTTGTTTTAAAAAGTACCACTATTTAGGTTATCTATGTTATCGGTCCCCCTACATGGGATTACCATTAGTAGGCTTGGGTGACTTATAAAGTTCAGGTCGTTATTAGTGCTTTTGTACTTACATAGAACAGACTTATAACCCCATGGTTGTAAGTGCTGAGGGTGTTTCTGCTCTGACTGAGTAGCTCCACCTGTCTCTGAGAACTCCATAGCTCTGATGTGCCACCATTACAACGTGAAGATGCTTTATTCTGGTTGTCAGAATATCAGACTCCACCGGTCATGCTGTGCCATGCCATGCTGTGCGATGCCATTCTGTACCATGCCATGCCATGCTGTGCCATACTGTGTCATACCATGCCATGTCATGCTGTGTCATGCCATTCCATGCCATTATGTGCATACTGTGTCATACCATGCCATGCTGTGCTATGCTGTGCTGTGCTATGTCATGATGTGTCATGTGATGCTGTGCTGTGCTATACAATGTTGTACTGTGCCATACCTTGCCATGCCATGCTGTGCTGTACTGTGTCATACCATGTCATGCTGTACTATGCCGTGCTGTGCCATGCCATGCTGTGCCATGCCATGCTGTGCCATGCCGTGCCATGCCATGCTGTGCTGTGCCATGCCATGTGGATGCTTCAGGAGTTACTTAGGAGAATGATATTTGTCCTGCATGTCTTCAAGGTTGCTGGGCAACTCCAGCGAGTGATTTTATAAAGCATACAAGGATTTATTTTTATTAAAAATATACCTCACTTCTATGGAATGCCTAGATAAAGAAATGTTGGGAGTTACAAAAGCTAAAGATAGAGGGGGGGCATTAAAAAGATCTAATTACTAAATATCCCACCAATACCACAAAGAGAGGAAAACTTGACTAATTAATGACAGGAACCCAACCCCCGGTTTAAGTATTTCAGTTTTACTGGCTTCAATCCTCTTTGCCTATCAGGATTGGTTTATTTCTGCCATTGAATACCTATGAAACCACTGAGGCCTAACTGATGTGTGATTGATGTGGGCTCTGTTAATTATATGGCCGGGTTTTATGCACGAAACTGTATCCTTGGTTTCTCTCCCTTAATTTACCTTGCTTTAACTGTTGGTCATAAAGCAGTTTCAGATACAGCCGCCGAATCCCAGAGCAGAGTTTTGCAACTTGAAAGGTACCTGAGTCAGTTTGGGCATCTTGAGTAGTAAAGTCGACTTGGGGGAACTCTCAGGCTGTAAGATAGATTGCTTGGCTTTCCTTCCAGCCCTGCTGGCTCCCTCTCTGCAGCTGCTCACCACGCTGCTGCTGCACATCTGTTATCATTAAATGCATGCGTGGCATCCACAGTGACAAAAGGCTTAATTGCTTCCTGACAGTCTATCAGATGAGGCTTTAGATAGCTGGAGATGCTAACATCTGCCTGCAGTCTCCCCAGCATCTGGTACCCTTGCTGGTAGTAGCACCTGATTTTCTTCTGGGATTGCGCTCACCTCTCAGGCGCTCTCTCTTATTATTCCCTGTGGTTCAATCTCATTCCTCTTGCTCCAGGGAAGGACTTGGACAAATGGAATCCCACCTGCTGGTTTCTGGATGAGCATGTGACCGAGGCTTGGTCAATGGACAGGCAGGCACCTTTGACTTTGGCAAGAACTATTTGAAAAAGATAACCCCACTTCTCTAGGATTTTAAGGCTTCAGGTTTTGGACTTCCTGTGTCTTTGTTGCTACTCAACGTGAGTCCAGCTGAGGATGAAGTCACCCTTGAGGACAGAAGAGGCTAAAGGTGGAGAGACAGACTCTTGTCATCAGGGATTGCATGTGTGGACTCGGCAGTGGTTAAAGACAAGTTCATAAACGCGTTCCTGTATTACATGAGATAGTCACTTACAGTCAAGAGTCCTGATCTGGATGATGAAACTGTAGCTCATCACTCTCCAGTGCAAGCAATATACATAACAAGCCTTAAGAAAACAGATAGAAGTTGGAGTATATAACAGAGAGTTTAGAATTTTACACACACACACACACACACACACACACACACACACACACACCACAGCACACCACATTCACACAGAGGAGATTTGCCTGGGTCAATTTGACATCTTTTCTTACTTTGTTACAGAGATGTGACTGAAAAATTTCCATAGCATCTGGGTGGCAGAGAATACACTGTGTGCTCACTGGGAGAGCCCGAGAGTCGCCCACTCATTCAGTCATGGCCTTACTGTGTGCTCACTGGGAGAGCCCGAGAGTCGCCCACCCGCTCAGTCACAGCCTCACTGTGTGCTCACTGGGAGACCCCGAGAGTCGCCCACCCACTCAGTCACAGCCTGCTTGTGTTAGGCGCCGAGGATATATTTGATGAGAAAGTCCATTCTTTCCTTCATGGAGATGATGATTTAATAGAGATTCAAGTACAGCACCTGGACAGACAAGAAATGAGCAGATTTTGTCACTGTTCTGCATGGGTGGTCAGTACCACATGAGACAGGTCCTATGGCTGACTGATTGACTTTTCTCTCTTTCTTCCTGTACCCCCCCCCACCCTCATTCCTTTTCAGACAGGGCCTCGTTCAGCTTGGGCAGGCCTTGAACTTAATTTCAGGTCCTCTGTCTTCACATCAAGGGTGCTGACTTTACAGGCATGTCCCACTGCACTTGGTCTTAATAAGTTCTGAGGAGCAAAACCAGGGTGGCAACTTGGACCGTGTGAGGCCAAGCACGTTACCAGCTGAGCTCCACGCGCAGCCAGCCCCACCCAGGCAGTCCCACTGCACCCACCAAGATTCCCCGATTTCAGAGTATCTTGATTCTCTCAGTAGTTACAGAAGCATTCTGCTCCGAGGTTCACTCCGCTCTGTTTACACGCTTAGCTCTTTCTACCTTCTAAAGCAAGTGGTTCTCAACCTATGGTTCGCGAGCCTGTTGGGGGTCACATGTCAGCAATTCTGTATGTCAGATATCTACATTATGATTCATTACTGTTATGAAATAGTAACAAAATAATTTTATGGTTCGAGGTCACTACAATATGAGGAACCATATTAAAGTGTCACAGCATTGGGAAGGTTGAGAACTACCACTTTAGGAAATTGAGGTAAGTTAGCAATAAGTTTTAGGACTAGAAACCATTAACCATTAATCCATTAAATTGAGGGATTTTTCTTTTGTGTGTGTGTGTGTGTGTGTGTGTGTGTGTGTGTGTGTGTATGTGTATGTGTGGGGGGGGTAGGGCCTGCTAAGACTGACTTTGGAGCAGTTTTCCCACTGAGGGGTAAATATCTGTGTGGTTGCACATACTTTGTTTTTCCCTAGTCTCCATAGTGTCCTCCACTCAGAGAAGAAAACATCAAGGTGGTGGAGGCTATAGGACCCATGCCGACTGTCAAGTTAGAGGAAAAGATAGGTCCCGATGCCCGTGGACCCTTGTGGGAAACTGGGATCCTCACATGTGGTCTCCTTTTTTAATGGCATCCCCACCAGCCTGGTGAGGCCTGAGACCCAGGCTGTCTCCTTGTGGTTGCTCTTCTATCACTTTGGCCAATCTTTCCTGTCCTTGTTGCCAACCGACACACAGCAATGTGCACGTTTCTTCCCTGCTAATAAGTTTTCCTGTGTATGGTTGCCTGCAAAGAAAATGTAGGGGTCTTTGTTGTCGTCGTCGTCATTTGTTTGCTTGCTTTTTAAGTTCTCTCTCTCTCTCTCTCTCTCTCTCTCTCTCTCTCTCTCTCTCTCCGTCTTAACCAAGAAAGGCATTGCCTTGCTTGATCTAGCTGCCACTCCAACTCCCAATCCCTATGACTTCCTCTGATCATTTCAAGCCAACTTAACCATGCCGCAAACACATCCTCCACTCGGTCATGAGTTGACCCCAACTCGAATTCCTCATCTACAATGTTTGGAGTCCTGCCCTGTGCTTCTCACGCCCAGCATTTACACGTGCGGAATTTTTTCCCATCTTCAGGGCTTAAGGAAAGCCCCCCCCCATCTTTCGTGAAGCTCTGATGTTCTCTGGTGGAAGCAATTTCCTCACATTCTGCAATCCTACTTGTTTCATTATTACATTTGTCTTTGAAACCTACTCTATGTTGCTCCATCGTGGTCTTTCCTCCTAGTGACAAGTGAGTTTATCAACATAGGAGGCCATTCGTGGGTCTTTGCAGTCTCTTTGCTTCTTTGGTCAGAGAACTAAAACTATAGTTATCAAATGGATGCTGGGCTCTCTTTCTTCCTCAGCCTGACTATGACAGTAAACACCTATGTACCCACGTTCCCTCTCATACCACTGTATGGGATGTGCTTGTCTCTTCCAAGCCTCCCCTCCCCTTCCTCCACAGCATAAAGTGAGGAACCGTGTAATTCTGCCACGCTCTACAAACACTGCCTGAAGTAGAGCTAATCCTCACTAACCTGCCAGGCGCTTTTGTCTCCCTTCCTCCCTCCCCTCCACGCCTAACTCTCCTTTTTCCTCCATTGAAGTTCAATTTATCACTCATTCTCTTTCAAAAAAGATTTTTAATATATAAATATTTAATATTTATACATGCATATAATGTATTTGTATCCAAGTCATTTCCCCCATCCTCCCTCCAAGTCTTCCCTAATACTCCTCCACTATTTCCTCCAAATTTCATGGGATTTCTCTCTCTCTCTTAAAAAAAAATACCTACTGAGTTCATTTAGTGCTGGAACACAGGTAGCCTCTCAGGGCCTGCATCTCTGAAGAACTGATTCCACCAACAGTCAATAGCTCTTCAGATAGGGGTGGGACTTCACCAGGCCCTCCTCTCTCAGAGCTGGGATTTTGCTGGGCTTGTTCTTGGGCACATAGTCCTAACCTTTGTGAATGCCTGTGTGCAACTGCGCTGTCCCAGCTGGTAAATACTGCTTCGCTACAGACATCCGCTCCCTCTGGCTCCTAGAATCTCTTCATCCCCTCTTCCACTATGATCCCCGAGTCTCAAAAGACAGTTGTGCAACACTCTGAATGATTTCCTTGACCTAACATTAACCAGGCTTCAAAAAACACTGGTCTCTGGTTCCCGGTGCATCGTTGACATCTCTGCTCATGTGTTTCTTCTGCAGGCGAGCCCCTTCTTGACCTCCAGTGCTCCTGAGAGTTTCCCATGATCTCTTTCTTCCCAGCGCTGAGTCAAGAGTGCTTGTGGAGTTCGGTTGTCGTCACCAGGCTGCATGAGGGCAGAGCTTCTCTGTTTTCTCCATTGTCATGTTCTCAGTGTCTCACGCTGAACCCGAGGCAGCTCTGTATGCATCAGAGCTTTGTGTAAGCCACAGACGGAGGGTTTTTAATTAGAGGACCAGAAGCTGACACTGTTAGATTTATGCTTTAAATAGATCACTTGGGCACATTCATTCTTTACGAGACAAATTCCAGGACAAATAGGAATGAAGTGGGGCAGTGAGGAAGGGCAGGGGATTGTGAGGCAGAGAAGCCAGCCTGGGGACCTATCCAGATCCAAGGGAAGTTGCTTAATACTTCCCTATGAAGAAAAAACAAGTTCTTCGGGATGCTTTTCTGGCATTGCCAATGAGCACGCCATGCTTTAAGTCCCCGTAGGTCTCTCAGGAGCTCCAAGTTGTCTCTGGATTCCCATATGGAAATTTTCACCAGAAGGTCCTCCTGTCCAAGGGAATGTGGTAAAGGTACAATCTCAGATGGGGGGGGGGAGATGATGCTCAGACTTAGACAGCCTCTTCTGGATCCTCGTTCTCACGGCCCTGCTTCATTATTTAATTATCCAATAGCTCTCTTTGTGTTCACCATTGATATTAGTGTTAAGCCAATTAAGACGGTGATCCCTTTCAGGTAGGATTGCCTCCTTATTGATCAGTCGTGTGCCAAAGCCTTAGTTCTCAGATGTAAGGAGCATGTCACTCCTATTTAGAGACACAAAGTCTCCTGGGGTGACCTGATTCCACACAAGAGGAGAGGCAGCCCCCTGCTACTGGCAGCTTAGACACACACACAGCTAAGTGTCCCTCCTGGGCAACAGCATGGCTTTAGGCAGTGATTTTGGAGACAAAGGTGATATCTCGACAATATTGTAGAGACCATTCTGTTTAGCAGATATAGTGCTTTTGTTTATCATGAGGGTTCAGGACCCAGGAGAAGTTCAGTTTCCCTGAAGTTGTTCCAATTTGGTTGTTAAAACTGACCAAATAATGATTAATATAACTGGCAAAAAAAATAACTGGCAAAAAAAATATTTTCTTCTTGGTGAAGGATTGCATCAGCTGCTTTATCATTGGCTTCTATTAGAGTTGGGAATCAAAACCAAGCAAGCATGACTAGTCTGCAGGAGGAAGAGATGCTTGCCAGTGAGTACTTCCCATGGCACCCTCTGACTCTCCTGTCGTGTTGTCTGGAGAGAGACACTGGCCGAATCCCTACCCAGACCCTCTCTCATCCTGTTCTCCAAGTCCTGCTTCCCTGAAGTGTGCTTTCCTCCCCTTTCAGCTCGAGTCGGTACTGAGTTAGTTCTTCCCAGATAAACTAATTTCATTTTCTTCCCAAGATCCATCTCCCTCCATTGTGGGTTGATGGTGTTTCTAGCCCACTGAGTCCTTCGGTGTTATCACATGACCTGGGTGGTTGGTCTACTTCTTGTTCCCTATTTCCACAACTGCTGAGGACAAGCAAGGAACACACTTCCTTCCAGTGAGGAGAAAAAGATGGAGAGGAGAGGGGGGAGGGGAAGCTAATGAGAAAAATCTAACAAGTAAACAACCATCTCTCACTGAGCAGGTTCATGTGATGACTTTGGACACAAGTTTCAATGAAGAGCCAGTCAACCGAACAATAAATGACAAATAGCAGAATTCTGAGTCTTATCTGCATTGATTTCTTTCAAGCCTTAACTCTCTCCACGCTGTAGGTATTATTATGAACTCACTTTTGGATGAGGAAATCAAGGCAGGAAATCGTTAATGTGCAAAGTGCAACATATTTTGCAAGTGTCAGGGACTGGATCCTATTGAGTTTACATGCAAAGTCTGTATCTCTTGCATTTTGAAAGTTTAAAAGCTTTCCAGAAAATTATGCTGTGATGTGAACCTTTAGCTTACTTGGGTATGCGTTGAGAAAACTCATCCAGTATCATTTCCTTTCATAACTCCTTTGACCCACCCATTGCTGGGGCATCTTTTCCACACACCCTCATATGCTCAGCTGATCACGTACAACATTGTTGCGGATGTATCTATCTGGAGATGGGAAGGGATATGGCTGGGCGGAGAGAGACATATAAGGAAGGAGGAGACAGGAGCTCAAAATTTTCAGTCTGAGGACTTGTAGAGACAGGCTGCTCCATTCCGTCTGAGGATTGCATAGAGGTAAGAACCAGTGGCCGCTGCTCTGCTTCTCTGGTCTCTCAACTTTCACCCCCTAATATCTGACTCAGGGTTTTTATTATTAAGGCCAATTAGAGTTTACACGATAGTCATAAAGAGATTTTACATTTAATTGCCTTAGAAAACTCCAGACACTTTCCTAAGTTGTTTGTAACACATTACTCTTCTACCAGCAGCTCCAACTTGGCCTCTTTTTGAGTCTAATCTCCTCTGTGGGCATAAAGCGCTATCTCACAGTGGTTTCATTTGCGTCTCCCAGGTGGCCGATGACGTCATTGGACATCCTGTTAGGCCCTCATTGCCATTTGGATGCCTTCTTCAGTGGTACCCACTCAAATCATTTGCTTTTCAGAAATTGGACCATTTCCTTTTTCATTGCTGACATGTATGAATTCTTTAGAAGCTCTGTGTATGTGTCTTTTGTTGGACGCATAATTTGCAAGGATGCTCTCCCATTCTGTGGGCTTCCTTCTCAGTTTTTTGATAGTGGTCCTCCGAAGTATAAGTTTTAACCTTAATAAATAAAAATTTAGTGTAATTCTCCATCATTGTCATTTGTGAATTTGGTGACATATTCAAGAGGGACTTGCCTAACTCTAGGTAAAGACTCCACGGTCTTCTAAGAATTTTATAGTCTTTGTTTTATGTTCAGTCTTGTCGAAGTCTGTTTTGACCTGCTATAAGAAAAATATCAAGACTACATTATTTATAAGGAATGGAAATTTATTACTCATAATTCTGGAAGCTAGACAGTCCAAGGTCAGGATATCAGTAAATTCACTGTCTGCAAGTCCATTCCTTATAGACAGCACCTTCCAATCCTCGCTTACAGTTTTCCTTCCTTCCTTCCTTCCTTCCTTCCTTCCTTCCTTCCTTCCTTCCTTCCTTCCCTCTCTCCCTCCCTCCCTCCCTCCCTCCCTCCCTCCCTCCCTCCCTCCCTCCCTCCCTCCCTCTCTCCCTCCATCTTTGTTAAGATATAATGCACTTGAACTATACCATGGTGTGAGTTTTGGTATATTCAATTACACATAACACTGCAGAACACTTTTGACACACCTCAGAAGAAATCTTGTTTCCATCCCATCCAGTCCATTCTTGCCAGTCTCAGGAAATTGCTAATGTGCTCCAAGTCTTTAGAGAATTGCCTACTGGACATTCTTTTTTATATTTTTTTGGTTTTTTTGTAACAGTACTGACTGTCCAGCTTGCTTTTTAGACCAGGCTGGTCTCAAACTCACTGAGATCCACCTGCCTCTGCCTTCCAAGTGCTGGGATTAAAGGCGCACGCCACCACTGCCCCGCTTGGACATTTCATAAGATATAATCAAATGGCATTTGTGGTTGGCTTCCTTCACTTCTAAGGTGCACCAGTGTTGTGTGTAGGATATACCAGTCCTATTACCGTCACCTTTGACTCGTTCCTGGTTTTGACTACCATGATGCTTGTGCACAGAATTTCGAATGAATGATATTGTTTTCTTTGGTGTATACCTACATGTAGAATTACTCTTGCTAACACTTTGAGAAACTACCAAAGTGTGAGCAATCACAACATTTTGTACTTATTTTTCAGTGATATGTGTGTGTGAGAATTTCAGCTTCTGCCCTCGCTATATTTGCTGCTGCCTGTGTTTTTATTATGGTCATCTGAGTGTCTGTGAAGTGGATGGAGCATGACTGTGCTTTTCACTCGCACATCTTTAATGACTTATAGTACGTTAATACTAGTGAACTCCTATTCACGTGTTCATTGACTATTTATTTGTATGTGTACCTGCTTTTGGAGAAATGTCTATTTTATCCTTTTGTACATTTTAAAATTGTGCTATCATCTAAACATTGAACTGACAAACAGTGAAAAAATATTTTGGCTCCAAGTCTCTTATCAAAATATATTTTCAACTACTTTTATTCTGTGTGCAATTTTTTATTCTTTTAATTTATTGTGTGTACAGGTGTGTGCGTGTACGCTCATGCAAGGGTACGCACACTCATGTGTAGATCAGAGAACACCTTTCAGGAACTGGTTCTCTTTCACCCTGTGAGCTCCAGGGTTGAACTCAGACAGCCAAGCTGACAGAAAGCCTTTTCTGCCCCGAGTCCTCTCACCCTGCCTCTTTTGGTTGTGTTGATGGAGTCCTTTGAAGTATGAATGCTTTCAGTTTTTGATTTGCTGCTTGTGACTTTGATGTTATTAAAGAGACCACTGTAAATATTTATTCCCTTTGTCATGGAGTGTTAAAGTTTTGATTTTCACCTTTAGGTCTGTGCTCGATTTTGAGTTAACTTTTTGCATACTGTTCTGTAGAGGTCAACTTTGCTTCTTTGCGATGATATTAGATTCGTTCCCCTTAAAATTGGGGGTGGAGAGGATGAAGGCAGATTTCTGCATGCTTCCAGTTCACTTTGCTATATTCGGGGTGAAGGCTTTCGGCTGAGTGCAGGACCTCAGCTGTGGTCCTAACAGAATCCATGCAGACAACACACTCTTTTCATCTTCTAAGGCTGCAGCAAAGAAATCGGGACAGTTTGGTTATTTTCCATCATACATCTTAAACTCCTTTTGTTTCAATGCTTGCCAAGTCTTTCTTTAGCCCAGTTTGGAATGTTCCTAGCATATTCCTTGCTTATGGCCCTTTACTCTAGAGTCTTGTGAGAACAAAAAGAAGCCTACGCTATAATTTTTCCCTCTGGAATGCCTGTAGTTCACACACACTCCATATATAGTCCCCAAGCCTCTTATCAGGATTTACTTTTTTCTTTGTATTTAAAATTCATTTCATATTGGATCATTCAAGTTTCTAACTTGGATTTTAATAATAACTACCCTCTGCTTTGATTTCTTCTAGTTTCCCCCTCCCTCTCTGTTCCTTCCTTTTCTCCTTCAAGAATTAACCCTGAATCATCACAAATGCAAAGCCTTTGCTCTACTGTTGAGTTATATTTCCAGTCTAAAGGATGCTCTTATTTTAAGGTATCAGGAGACTATCTTACTCTAGTTATTATTATATGTGTAGCTGAATCTCAAGTACTCGTTATATTTTTGTATTCAAAATATTCTCTGTCTCCCCTCTCATCTAATTTCTCGATCACGAACACTGAACTCAGGAGTTTAATGGGTCCTCCTGCCTCAGCCTCACATAGGCTCAGACTGCACACCTGTGAGATATAGATTGCCCCCACCAGCAGCCTTGTAACTATGTAAATGTTCGGTTGTTTAGTTTCTTCTGATAGACATTTCTCTCTCTGGAAGTGAGATGAAAGATATTTGAACTCTCCCAGGGCCTAGGTTCATCTTACTGTGGTCACAGCTTTCTCTTTGTAGTAGAGAAGGGAGAGAGAGAGAGAGAGAGAGAGAGAGAGAGAGAGAGAGAGAGAGAGAGAGAGAGAGAACAAGGAAGGAGCTGGCTGTTTTTCAAGGCTATGGAAGAGGCCCTCTTGCTCCCTGGTGTTCTCGGTTGTCCCAGCCTTGAGACCTCAGGACCACCTCAGCTCCAACCCTGGCTCATTTGCTCATCCAGCCCGCTGTGGAGACAATTTGAACATCCTGTCACGCCTAGATCCTCACTGGCAAGGGTTTGCTCAGGCCTCAGAGGCCAGTAGGTTTGGGAAAGGCAGAAATGAGAAAAAAAAGTTACTGTAAACTCATCATCTTCACGAAACTCCCTGTCAGGGATCCCTCCACCCCCACTGTAATTTGAAATGCTGTCACTGGTCTTTTTTCTCTGCCACCCCTCTTGGCCTGGGTTTGGGTCATCCTTGTGTTTATGCATCCAGCTCCTGGCGCACTGCATGAGACACAATGGGTTGCGTAACAGTATTTGGAATGAATGACCGCAAATACAAAACCACAGCCAAGGACTCCATCAGGTTTGGGGGAAATGCAACCAGATCTCTGCATTGCAAACAAAGCCCCTGCCCCCGGTAATTCAACAAAAAAGGGGATTTTAGTGTAGTGATATTGAGAGAGCCGAGGGGCAGAGAAAAGCACAGGGAACTAAGCTTGGAATGGGCAGGGCCTGGCATGTCCAGAGGGTCAGGAACTAGCAGTAAATAAATTTACTTCTTGCCAGAGTCCTGTCACTGGTAGGATGCTACTGAGCTTTTCTTTCCTTTCCTTTTTTTTTTAACCAATTTATTTTATTTTTTTTTTAAAGAAGAAAACAATCTTTTTTTTTTTCATTTTACAAACCAATCCCAGTTCCTACTTCCTTCCCTCCTCCCATTCCCTCTATCTACCCTCTCCCCTCAACACACACACACACACTCCTTAGAGATGGTAAGGCACATTGCTCTGGGGAAGGTCCAAGGCCCTCCTTACTATATCTAGGCTGAGAATTCCCAGATGTGGCTTTAGGAAGAGGCAAAAGGGTCATGCAGTCCTAAAACCAATATCAGCTCTTCTCCTCTCTCATACAAGCTGTATGCGGAGTGTGTTTAGGTTCTTAAAGTGAACAGGACTTGGTGGTTTTGCTTGAGATTCTAGTCACAATATTAAGTTTTTAAGTTACCTTCTGTCTGAGCCCGTGTGGGCTGCTACAGCAGGGTTAGCATAGATTTAGGGGTTCAAGCATAACTTTAACCTAGCTCATGCAGTTCTAGAGGCTGGGAATCCAAGATCAGTAACTGGCTAATTTGGGGTCTGAAGGGGATCCATTCCCCACATGTATCAGGGTGAAAGGGGTGAGAGGTCCTTCTGAGACCTCTTTCACAAGGACTCGAATTTCATTCATGACAGCTCAACCCTCATGGCTCAACCACCTGCCAAAGATGCCATCTCCTGACACAGTGAGGGTGGAATCTCAACACCCACATTTGAAATGGGAACACAGTACACTTCTTCCTCTGCAAACACCTATCTAGCACTGGTCATTGGAAACACAACTAGATGATGTCCCTTTTCTTCATTGTCCGTACAGTCCAGTGGGGGAGGAAACATGTATTAAACAAACAATCATGCAACTAAGTGTGGCTTTGTAAGATACTGTGGACCAGTGCCCAAGAAGCTAAAGGGCATCAAAACAGGAGCAAAATTTAGGCAGGGGAGATACGAAGAGGCTCCTTTAGGGAGTGACTTGTAGGTCAAGTATTGGAAGGTTTGCCCAGGTCAAGTGCCTCATGCTTGGCTTTGCTTCTCTTGGCCATGCGTCGGGCATGGGGACATTTTATTGTTGCTATTGTCACAGAGGTTCAGACTCATGCCCGGAATGTAGTGCAGAGCGGCAGAGATGTTAAATGCTTGTGACGTGCAGAGGGTGTTCCTCAACAACCGCGACAATGACAGCTCACTGTCCTGGCTAGGCAGCTGCCAGCATCCTTATCTGAGAAAGTCAGAGGGCTGAAGACAGACTGTTTTAAAAGGAGAATCTCCTGAGGGATGATTGCTTTAAAAGTCCTGGGATACAGAATGGAACAGTTTGAATTCCCTGTCTGTTCAGCACAACAGCTAGGGAAGAAACGGTGGGTGATTCAGAGTCGGGGAGGAAGTGAACCTGTCAGGGAGATTGTTGGTGCTGTTGGCTAGATGATTAAGCAGGGCCAGATCATTCTGAAACTTGTTAAGGATTTGAGACTCTCTTAAGAGACCCGAGGAGCCATGGACAGGTTTTTGGCAATGGAAGATTGTGACAAACTATTCCGAACTTCAGAGGTTTACTACATTTAAATATTTTTGCCCAGACTCCTCATGGAAGACGCACTGCATCTTCATCTTTATCAGCTCTTTCTCATATTTAATGGACCATATGCTGTTTATTGTTTTTTTTTTCCTAAAGCTATGTGAAGGTCAAGAGCAGAACTATGCCATGGGAAACTTTTCTGACGGCTCCTGCCAAGGATGGCCTTATGAACTGAACGCACCGCATTCCAGAATTTGCATTCTGACTGGAGAGAAGAGATGAGAATGAGCAAGTGTCCTTCTCCCAGGAAGTCATTGCTTTAATCTGATTAAATGCCTAGTGGAAAATCTCTCTCCATCCCAGCGATACTTATGCTGTTATGGTCAAGTCCAGGGCATTGCCAACACATCTTTGCAAATTTCATTAGCAGTGGCTGTTTCCGCCTTCTTCTAGGTCATTAATGAGTCTGTTAAACAAGGACAGTTCCAGTACCAGCCTCTGATGTGCCCCAGAGGACCTTTTGCTTCCAAGCAGCGCAGTCCCGTTTACTCCTGATTATACAGTCTTTCCACCAAGCCGGCATTCCGTTCACATGACAGTGGGCAATCACTGGCCAATTTCATTCCGAGCACAAGTTTCATGGAATTTGTCATCAAATGCATCACTGACACCCACATAATGCCATTATCCTCCCAGTCCTTGCTCACGCTTTTATTTTGTCTCTTTCACATGCATCCTATTTCTTTTTTTTCTAACATATTTTAAATGTATATTTTATTGCAATTAACTGCACACAGTGTAGAAATTACCATCTTAACTGTGTTAAAATGGACAGTTCAGTGGACTACACGGTCCATGTTATAGAACCAGCCTGCAGAATGGTTTTTATCTTTCAAAACCCAAACTACACCCTCATCACACATCTCTCCATTGTTTTCCTCCCTCTAATCTGACAGCCACCATTCTGCTGTCTGTCTCTACAAACGCCAGGCGCTCTTCGAAGAACTGTATAAAAGTAGACCTTACAACATCTATCTTTTACGACCTGGTTTACTTCAATAAGTATGTTCATCTTTGTCACATAATTTCCTTCTTGTGTTAAAGACTGGTTGATATTTTGCGGTATGTATAGCACACATTGGGTTTATTCATTCATCTGTGAATGGGCATGAGAGTTGTCTTTATATTTTAACTTTTGTGAATATTGCTACTTTGAGTAAAGTTATAAAAATCTATTCTCTTCATTTTTTGATGTTTATACAGTATTGGAATATTGATCAGATGGTAATTGTATTTTCAACTTTGTTGAGGCATTACCATAATGTTTTTCACAGCAGCTGAACCATTTAGTCTCCCACTGACAGTGCACAAAGGTTTCGTTTTCTCTGCACCTCTTATTTTCTGCTTTGGATGGTAGCCATCCTAGTGCACTCGCGATGATGTCTCCTGGCAGTTTTGATTTGCATTTTCCTGATAATTAGCAATGCCAGGCCTCTCTACATGTGCTTGTTGGTCGTTTGTGTATCTTTTTGGGAAAAGTCTGTTCAAATCCTTTGACATTTTCTAAATTGAGTTATCTGAGTTTTGTCATTACTTTCTAGATCTCCACCCCTGAAAACATGATTTGAAGATTTTCACCCCCTTCATAGGTTGCCGTGTCATCTATCTATCTATGCTTGTTTATGTGTAGAAGTTTTACGTTTTGACAACTTCTCAGCAGTCTTTATGATTTGGGAAATTATCACTTCATTTTTAAAAAAACACCATTATTGTATGTTCCCTGTGTTTTTCTTAGTCATACAAATCTGCGTTTTCATTTTTCTTAGTGCTAACATTTTTGAACTAACAGTATTATGCTTGATTTTCAAAATTTGAATGAGATCCTAACTACAGTTCAAAACAAACAAAAAAAAACAAGAAAACAAAGAAAGAAAGACAGTGGTAGGCTAGGAAAATAGCTTAGTAAGTAAACTGCTTGTTTCTAAAGCATGAATCCTGAGTTCCATCCCCAGGACGTGAGTGAAAAGCCATGTGTGGTGGTTCATTCTTCAGATCCCAGCTTTGGAGTGATAGAGACTGGTATCTCCTTGGGTATTGTCGGCAGGCAATGAGCCTAGGCAGGGATCCTCAGGTCCCAGTGAGTGATCATATCTCATCTCTCTCTCTCTCTCTCTCTCTCTCTCTCTCTGTCTCTCTATCTATCTATCTATCTATCTATCTATCTATCTATCTATCTATCTATCTATCTGTGTGTGTATGTATGTATGTATGTATTTTTTAAAAAACAATCTTTTCTCATTTTACATACCAATCCCAGTTCCCACTTCTTCCCCACCTCTTGCTTCCTCCACCATTATCTCACTCTGTAGCCCAGGCTGGCCTCGGACTCACAGAGATCCGCCTGCCTCTGCCTCCCGACTGCTAGGATTAAAGGTGTGCACCACCATGGCCCAAGTGACCCTATCTAAACAAGCAAGGTGGAAGACTTCTGAAGAGCAACACTTGAGGCGAATGCCTGCTTCCACATGCATATATATGCACATAGCACACTTTGCACACATGCACACATGGACATACACAGGCACTCATGTAGACACATGAGTATCTACATACAAACATAAGGAAAAATAAAAATGTGAAAAAACATTTCACTTGGAAAAATCAAGTGGCAAGGGTTAATGGAAGTGAGCTGAAATAAAAATAATTCACAATGCAGAACATTCTGTGGGTAGCCACGTTCTCTCAGCAACCTTATCTAAGCTACTTCTATTCCACTTTTCAGGTAATAAAATGGAGGCTACAGAGGCCCCTTGCTCAGATCCACAGAACTAGCATGCGTGCAGACACCAGCCACTCCTTACTCTCCTGCATCACTTCTCACAAAAGCTGTGTTCAGATTCTTTTAGAAGTAAGAGGACTGCTCCTTACCCCGCTCACTCCACCCGTGTCACCAAACTGATACTGGTTTATTCCTCAAACAGGCATTGTATGGAAGACTCCATCCGCATTATGTTTTATAAACTCACACTCCACTGCGCAAGACAATCCAAGGATCAGAGAAATTAGAGAATTTGCCCCAGGTCATGGGTCTAAAGAGCAGAGTAAGAATGTTCTCAAGTCGGTCAGTTCCATCGCTTTCAGGGCTTTTCTGCCTCAAGTTTAGCTCATCAAAGAGATAACTGAGACAATCTTAGGAGAATGCACTTTGCTTAAATTGTCTTTACTAAGTAATAATTCAAAAATCCCTTTTATTGACCCCCTTGGTCCTTAGTCCTGCTCTAGCAAGATTGTTTTAGAAGAGAGGCATGGTCTTCAGCCTCTCCTCTGTAAGTAACTAGCTAAACAGCTGCATTGTCATTAGCTCTTCTTGGCCTCTGTTGCCTCATCTGAAGACTATCCAATGTATCGTTGATCTCACGTTGTTGACTTGAGCACTGAATGAATAATTTATGTACATATACTGAGCCGACAGCCCCAAGGCATTACTCCCTTCATAAACCTATTTGACCCAGACTACAATGATTGTATGTTCATATCCTAGTTTTTCAGAGTTCATTTTTTTCTAAAGTGTAACGCATAGAGATTCCTGTGGGAAATGTTGCTGGGAACTATAACAGACAGATTTGGCATATGTTAGGACTTGAATATGGCTATTGCAGAGATAGAAATATAGTATACAGGAAACCCCCAACAGCCTCAAACATACAGGGTTTACTCTCTTTGCTCAAAGTCCAGGAGTAGACAGTACAGAGCTGGCAGGACAGAGGCACAGAGGTTTCAGAGCCAGACTCTAATTTGACCCTTGTTGGAATATAGACTCCAGCATCAAGTTAATAGAATTATTCAAGATGGCCACACAAGCATATGGCAAACAGCAGAAAGGAGGGAGAAAAGGCAGACAGAAAACACACAGGTTTAAAGACTCTTTCTAGGAATTCTACTTTCCCTTTTTGGAGAAAAAGGCCCCAGCTGGCTTTGAACTACAAACACTCTCACTTTATTTAGCCTTTCAAGCACTGGAATTACAGGCACACACTACCACGCCTGGCTGGAACCTCATTTAAGACTTCCATTAATATCGCCTTTGGTTAACATTGCAACACAGACCTCACTGCACTTAGCAGCACCATAGGCTAGGAAGTGTAGTTTTTTGTATGTTTGTCGAGGCAAGGCAAATCCTCTCTTTGTAGCTCTGGCTTCTTGGAATTCACTGTGTCGACTGAGTTTGTCTTAAAAGCACAGATTTCTACCTGTCTCTGTCTCCTGGGTGCTATGATTAAAGACCTGCATCCACACCCACTCACCAGGTGGAAATGTAGTATTTTAGGTGGTTTTGTTCTTGCCCTGATTAGAATCTGTGGCAAAGGACAAACTGGACTGATGGATAGTGATGTGCAGTCTATTCCACTTAGCTTCCCTGGATGATCCTGAGGCTGCATAGGGTCTTGAGGAAGGAGAAACTCAAAAGTCTTTGTAAGCTTACAACATTGCAGTTGCATGGAAGTTTATTTTATTGAAAAGATTCTGCTGCCTAAACTAACCCTGCAAGCCCTAAGTCTTCATTGTCCCATTGTTTCCTCTTGAACCAGGAACCTGGTTGCTGACTCCTGGAGGGTCCACTGCCTGGTATTTTGGTTTTAATTTGAGTCCCATGCCTGCCTGCAGAATCATGTTTTGGACACTATTCCCCAGTTGTTGGTACTGTTTTGGAGGGCTGAGGGGCTTTTAGGAGTGGGACTTAGCTGATAAGAATAGGTCACCAGTGCCAGGTGGTGGTGGCGCGTGCCTTTAATCCCAGCAGTCAGGAGGCAGAGGAGGCGGATCTCTGTGAGTTCGAGGCCAACCTGGCCTACAAGAGCTAGTTCCAGGACAGGCCCCAAAGCTACAGAGAAACCCAGCCTCAAACAAAACAAAACAATACAAAATAAAATAAACAAAAAACAAAAAGCAGCAAAAAAGAATAGGTCACCAAAGGAGACCCTTTGAAGGTTAATGACACATCTCCTGGTGCCTGCTTCTTTTTCTCTCTTTCCAGGTCTACTTTAATGTGAACAAGACCAATCCTTCTTCCATAAACTGAGTTGCTCTTCCATGTCTTCCACACCTCAGTGGGCTGGAGCTCTCTTAAACTGTGAGCTAAAATATGTAATTCTTCTTTAATTCGTTCTGTTTGAAATTGTGTCACGGTGATGTGAGTGTCCTCGAGTCCTCTTACTACCTATTGAACATACCTTTGGGACATCTGGTTCCTGTAACAGATACAGGAGGCAAGGCTAGCCCTTAGCTTTTGTTTGTGTTCTGCACTTAGAATCCCTCCCTAGATACTTTTTGGAACACATTTTTTTCTGCCTTCACCCCCAGTTTCTACTTTATTTCTGTATTACCATGTGATCCCTCTTGTCACTAGCTTCTGACCTAAGAGTGACAGAGAAACCGTTTCAGGGCTCCATCATGCAGGGCTCTGAGAAAGACCATGAGACTCCTTCTCATGTTAGGCCTTCTGGGATCTCCGCTCTCTGGCTCTCTGTCTTGAGTCCCACATGTGTATGTCTGGAGCACTATGCTGTAAGGAAGATCAACCACTCAGCTGAAGAATGGATGGTTTATGTGGACAAGACAGGCCTGCACCTCAGTTCTAAGACCTCTGTCACATAAAGAGGAGCCTCACAACCTGACTCTGCCTGGGAGTCCCATGGGAAGCTTGTTAAAAATGCAGACTCTTGGGTCTTATCCGAGGATTCTCTGATTTGGAGAGATTGGAGTGGGCATCAGACATCTGTGGTTTTGAGGCGCTCCTTGGAAGCAGCTGCTGGTTAATAGACTACAATATGTGAAGAGAAGAACTTTGTGCAAACAGAGTGTGTTTGTCCACTGTGTAGTGGTGTGGGAAAGCACTGGCTTCGAGCCAGAGGACCATGTCCAAGTCTTTGTACAGTCTATCCCCGTAGAGTCTATACTATACTCGGGACACTGGGGAGAACCGGAACTCTTGGAGAGGTTAAATTTTTCAACTAAATTAGGTTACATAGGGCATGAGGCCACCCCCAAAGGGAAGACGAAAGCCTGGGGTAAACTAGAATGGGGACTTGGCAGGTATTCCTTTAGGAATTTGGGATCAGAAGAAATCAAGGGTCTCTGAAGCATGGTACTACAGAAAGACTTTAGGAGAGAGAGAAATAAAAGAATCTCAGTTGTACTGATTGGCTAGACTGGCTGGCCACTGAGTCCTTGGACGTTCCTGTCTTTGCCTCCTGGTACTGAAGTCCCAAGTGTGTGCTGGCTGTTGATGCGAGCACTGGGGATCTGAACTTAGGTCTTCATAACTGTACAACAAGAACTTTAACCTATGCATCGTCTGCTCACTCAGCCTTGATTTTATTTTTTAAGTTTTGATGTGGCCCCAATGTGAAACTGGCCTAAAAAGCAGTCTAGCTTTATTCTGATTTCAGACAAAAAAAATATTATGTCCTCACAAGATTATTGTGAGGAATTTGGGAACCCTGGTTTCAGAAGATCTTTCTAAGAGGCGTTGCTGCCAAACAGACAGTCATTATATGATTAGCTGTAATTACTGAGTACCTTCTATGGGCTACACACTGGCTCAGGCATCTGAGAGTACAAAAGACATGTACGAAGCCCACAGTGACTCACCACAAAAGATCTCATCAAAGAGTCTGAGCATTTGCCACACACCTGTAGTCCCAGAACTCAGGAGGTGGAGGCAGGAGGGTCAGGAGCCCCAGATCATCCGTGGCTACACAGAAAGTTGGAGTTTAGATGGGTGGCATGACCTGTCTCATAAACAGACAAACAAACAAACGGAAAGCAAAGAAATTGTGTGTTAATACACACAATCCAAATATAAATTGGAAATTGTCAGGCACTATATACGTTTTGCATATAAGTATATAAGTATCAGAAATTGACAGGTACTATATAAATTTTCCATAGATGTATATAAGGATCAGAACACATATTTAAGAATCTGAGAAGATTCAGGAGTGTCCACGCTGGAAAAGGGCTTCAGAGGACATTGATTCAATTTCTCACGCTTTACTGATGAGGAACTGTGATCTGCAGAGGGGAAGAATTTAGGACTGTCGATAAGATTTTACTACTCTATTAAGTATTCATTATTTATAGGGAATTTTCACGAAGAACGACAACATAAACTTTTTAGTAGACCAAGCCTAAGATTAGAGTGCTGAAGTTTATATAAGCATCATCTGGCTCAAATTGCTGAATTTACTAATGAGATACCTGGAGGTGCATTTTATTTTACTGCCTGCTGACTCATCACTTACAGACAACTGCAGTATTGGGAAAGGGAGCTGGAAAATAACAGGGCGCCAGCCTTTAACATCCTTTTCGTTTTCCAGAACAGTATTGATCAATTGCTGCTTCAATATATGTCCTTTCCTTTCTTGATTAATTGGTTTTATTTGAGCAAACAGTCACAAGTTAATTGGAATTTAGGAAGGTGAACAGCGAGCAGACACCTGTCATGTGTAGACAAACAGCCGACACAGATGATGGATACAAAGTATCGGACTGCCTAAGAAAAGAAGCAACACACATAATTATCCTCTACAGCAGTGGTTCTCAACCTTCCTAATGCTACTGCCCTTTAGTTCCTCTTGTGGTGACCCCCAACCATAAAATTATTTTCATTTTCATTGCTACTTTATAAGTGTTGTTTCGCTACTGTTATGGATTGTAATGCAAATATTCAGAGATAGAAGTTTGCCAAAGGGGTCGTGACCCACAGGTTGAGAACTTCTGCTCTATAGCAAGGCATGGCAAGCCTGGGGATTATGGGAGTGGGTGGTGGTGTAGTTCTGTCATTAGAGACCCAGACTTAAAGACAAGTCTTCCAGCAGGGTGGTGGTGGCACATGCCTTTAATCCCAGCACTTGGGAGGCAGAGGCAGGCAGATCTCTGTGAGTTCGAGACCAGCCTGGTCTACAAGAGCTAGTTCCAGGACAGATGCTAAAGCTATAGAGAAACCCTGTCTGAGAAACAAAACAAAACAAAACAAAGCAAAAAGAAGTCTATCCCACAGTCTCAGCTGTTACAAACTTAGTTATTATAGTGTGACAAAATATCTAGCGAAAGCAACATCATGAAAGGATTTGTTTTGGTGCAGTTTGGGGCTACAGTCATCCTGGTGGGCAATACATGGTGGCAGGAGCATGAGGCAGGCGGTCACCTTGTTTCCTCAGTTGGGAAGCTGACAGCTGCAAAGACTTGCACTCAGCTTGCCCACTTCTTTTTATTCAGACTGAGACCAGCGCGTGGAAGGACGCCACCCAAATCTAGGGCGGGGCTTCCCTCTTCAGTTAATCTAATCAAGAAATTCCTTAGCAGATATGCCCAGAGGTTTATCTTGGTTCTTGAACTTGTCAGGTTGACCAGCAGTATCTGTCCATGGGCTGGGAGGCTCAAAGTGCGCAATTCTAAGCTTTACAGTTCACACACACTGTGCTTTATGTATGTATTGATATTCAAAAAACATATAAGAAAAAATAAAAGAAAAATATGATGAACAGCCTCAATGTGTCTTCAGTTATGATGGAGCAAGTTTCTCCTAGACTTGGCTTCTTGAATTTCCCAGTTCTCATTGGTTATATATATCTTTGTGTCAGGTAGTTACGAATGTCCAGTAAAGACAAATGGAATTACTTTTATGGCCAAGACTCATCCTAGTTCATCTCATGGGCCTGAAGAAGAACTCTTTTTCTTAGAGATGCTAGTTTAACAATTTAAATTTTGTAAAGGAAAAGCCAAGAGTAGCTATTTGGGAAGTATGGCAATTTGAAAAAAAAAATGACCCCCAAAGGGAGTGGCACTATTAGGAGGTGTGGCTTTGTTGGAGTGGGTGTGACCTTGTTGAAGGAAGTGTGACACTACATGGGTGGGCTTTGCTGTCTCATATATGCTCAAGCCACACCCAATATCTTAGACTACTTCCTATTGCCTGTGAGTCAAGATGTCAGAACTCTCAGCTACCTCTCCAGCACCATGTCTGCCTGCATGCCCACGGTCCCTGCAATGATGACAATGAACTAAACCTCTGAAACTTTAAGCCAGCTCCTCAATGGAATGTTTTCCTTTGTAAGAGTTGCTGTGGTCATGGTGTCTCTTCACGGCGATATTAACCTTAACTAAGACAGGAAGGGAAACATTGTGTGTGTCACATTACAAAAGTCAACATCTTGAGGCAATGTACTCTTCAATAAATATTGCTATATATATTGAAAATAAAACCTATTTGCTTTCCAGACAGGTTGGTCAACAGTGAAAGCAAGTGAACTTTAGACAGCTTAGTTTTGAGTCTTTGCGCCAGCTCCTGCTATCCCCCATTCTTCAGATTTCTTTCCTGTAAGAAAGAAATGACCATAGTGCTTCCCTCATCATTTGTGTATTTGTTTTTTGCAACCAGTTAGGTAGCGCTATGAGATTATCGAGTATTTGAATCAGTGTGAAGTACACAGTAAGCCCTCAACAAATGCCAGCTGCTGGGATTTCGGGACCACGGGTGTTGTAAAATTAAGTTCTGTTTATCTTCATTTAAGTCTGCGCTGTGTACTCCCTAGGCCTGTAGCTGCCCCTTTCGAAGTGTAAGGCACAGGGCCTGGCATAGCTGGGTCTCCTCCACAGGAGGCGCCTTGGTTTAGCTTGGAATGTACGGGGCAGAATTTCTCTGGTTCTTCTTTCTAATTTTCAGACTGCCCTGGAGAGTGAGTCCTGTTTAATCAGCTTACTCAGGCCCAGAATCCATTTATTTGATCTCAAATTGGATGTTTGCCTCTCAGGCCCAGACCAAAACAACAATGCAATTTACCTTATCTGCTTTACATTTCTGGCTCCCAGAGAGGAGGCCTGGCAAGCACCGCCTCCCTCAGGACACCAGGACTTGCAGCCCAGTGAGCTTTCTCTCCCAAGTCCGAAAACAGAGCGGATCTGGGAATTTTGGAAACTGTGAAAAGACTAACAGAATCTCCTTGCTGCCATTCATGTTAGGACATTGATGGGTGTGTGGACTCACTTGGGCTCCAGATCCAGAGTCATGGATGATCTCAACAGGAAGTCAGGCTGGTTCCAAGAGAAACAGTTTCGCTCACGGATCAGTCTGCTGAAGATCCTTGATGCCCACGACTGCATTGACGAGTCTTGGCAAGATTGTTTGTTCAGACCTGACTGGTGAGGGGTGGGGAGGAGTCTCCCTGAGAGTTTAGACGCAAGGAAAAAACCCCAGTGAGGGGCTCAGTTCGCAGAAACAATAGCCCAAGGCAGATGCTTCCTGTGCAATTTCAGAGGAGAACTGGCAAATGCCCTGCTTCCCAGCACGGGAGAAAAAGGAAGTCTTGTCTTTCTCCGCAGATTGTACATTGTATTGTAAACTCATTTGGTTCTTCCCCCAGAAAGGGGATTTTACTGACCTTGAGAAAGGTCAGTAACTTGATGAACTTGGATTTGGGGTGATCACCTTGGAAACTGGGAAAGCCCAGGAAATGGGTTTTCTTTGTTTAGTATATATAAGTTAACCCCCGCCCCATTTTCTTACTTGCTGTTGCGATGATCTTCCTCTACTTTATTGTTGCTTTTGAAACTTAGGGATTATATTTCTGTCTTCTTAGGAATTATTAAAAATGCTTAAAGGGTCTACTTAGCTGTATTTTTTTCCCCTTTAGTTATCTGGCACTTCCACTATTTTTCTGAACAAGAATCCATCTTAGGAAGTAAGTTTTATCTTCTTTGCTAACATTGCAGGCTCCTTTGCCTGTGAATCTTCCTCATGGGCTCTGGAATGTCTTTTGTTCCTACCTAGCCTGTCCTTACAGAAGACACCATTCTTTCTGTGATTACAGCCTCCTGGCCTCCTCCGTTCTCTATGCATCCTAATGTAGCCTTCCTAGAGTCCTGGTCAGGCTTCCAGTCCCCTGGGACTGACTGTAGAACACTAACCTTCCAGTAGCTACCACCAAGAAGGAATGAAGACATGGGCAGCGCGAACACCCTGCTGTTCACAGATAAAACACTGTGAGAGAGTGGTGATCTACTATCAAGTCAACCAGATTCAGAAGCACTGGGAGTGCTAAGTGGGCATCTCCAGAGGGGAGGGACTGTGGGCAGCACAATCCAATAGGGTGCCACGCGGACAGGGCAGTATGGTAAGGTCAAGGAAGGCACTAGTGTAGACACAACGTCCCCCTTTTCTCTGTTTTGGCTACAGCGATACCCTTTACTATGCCTTTACGCTCTGATGATGACCGGGAAGATCTGAGACCGTGAGCCAGAGCAAATCTTCCTCCCCTCACTGGTTCCTTATGTCACAGTATGTTTTCTCACAGTGGCGAGAAATTAACAAAAAGAACAATTAAAGATGTGCTTTAAAGCCAGGTGTGGTGGCTCACACACGTAATCCAAGTACTTGGGAGGCTAAGGGAAGAGTGTCACTGAAAACTGGAGCCATCTGGGTTATATACCAAGGCCCAGGTCACCCGAAGCTCCATAGAAAGTTCTAGGTCAACCTGATTACACTGGGAGATTGAGTATTATTTTTAATATTTAGAGAAATTATTTAGTTCGAATGCAATCTGAACTTTGAATGTTGATCATCGGTTCTGTAAGACCCCAATAGAACATGGGATTGTCACTGTCACCTGACATATTGATTGATGAGATCTGTTGCACTCATATCCTGGTTCCCAGAAGCCACCTCTACTTCAGGCAGCTTTGTGAAGAAGACAAGCATAACTTGAAAATCATAGTTAAAAGCTGAAGTGCTCTTCTGTTTGCTTCTCGTAAGCAGCAAGCATTCGTGTGTTCCATTCTGTACCTAGAACACAGTCCATTCAACATGGAAGTAGTACTCCCATTGAACGAAGCATAGGAAGCCTGGTGCCTCTTTTTTAAGATTTGACATTGGTGACGTATTTGACCTCTTTGAGCCTTACTTTCCTCTTTTGTGGTATGTGGAGAACGTCTCTCTCACGTAGCACTGTTGTGTAGTTAAATGAGATGATGTTTGCAGAGCAGAGAGCTGGCAGGGAGCGAGGCTCCGCAGGGATGGATGCCGTTCACTGCTCAGATCCACCTTCTGATACATTCACTTGCTTGTGGCAAAACCTACTCTGAACTGATTAGGCTCTGACTAATCTTCGCAAATCCCACTTAATGTGGATATTCTTTAGTTTCACTGGACGAACATTTCGGGTTTGACTTTGGTTGCCAATCCCAAATGTCTGGGATTTGTTTGTTCGTCTTAGTTTGTTTGTTTTTTGTAACATCTGAACTCCAAAGCTCATTCAGGTCCACAGATTTTGTATGGAGAATCAAGAATCTTTAATGAGCATAACATATGAACAAGTAGAGTTGATACTATCAGAAATGGACACATAGCACATGACCAGAGTGAGTAGGTGTCTGAGATTGATGCATGAGGTTTGGATGGCTTCCAAGAGTCATGGCAGTGAGGAAACCTGATATGAGATAAATGAAGGTGCTGTACTTTGAAGAAAGGAGACAGAATATTGCAGGGAACTACAAAAGATTACCTCCAGTCAGCCGACTTCTCTTTGGTCTGTGAGTATCTGGGAGAAAGAATGACTACCTTTGGGAGAGATCACCTGTCAAGAGGTACACAGAACAGCTTGGTAGGGACATGGGAGAAGAATCGGGCTGGGTCATTCTCTCTCTCTAGACCCAGGACCTATCTCCGCACACTCCCAGCCCTTCTCAGACAACTTTTGCAGATAACAAACATCTCTTAGAACTGGACTCATGGCAAGACAGCTTTCTTACTCCCTTCCTTTCCCTTCTCCTTGTCCCTCCCCTCCCCTTCCATTTCCTCTCCCCTTTCTCCTCTGCAGAGCCTCATGCATTGGAGGAAAATGCTCTGCTGCAAAGCTACACATCCCCAAGTGACAATGTCTGTAAACTGCACATCAGAAAGGGTTCCCAATTGTCTTCTCTGTTTATAAATAAGCTGGAGATGGAGATGGAGCTAGCTGGATAGGGGCGTTGTTATAAGCTGGAGAACGATAAGAACTGGTTTGTATTTCAGAAAAAAAATATTCCACTATATGGATTGAAAATGGATAATAGTAGACAGAAAAAAAATCTTATTTATCATTCTCTTCTAATTCATAGGATAGTTCCAGGCAGGAGTTTGTATTACTAATTTCTGTTTTGTTTTTATTCTTTCTTTCTTTTTGAGAATTTCATATATGTATACAGTTAAATATGATAATATCTGTTTCCCCTTTCCTTCACTTTTGTATTCCCCCCCCCAATATGCCTCCTCTAGTTAGGGCTGCCCATATGTGCATGGATGTAGGACCATACCTTGGAGCATGGGAAACCTACCAATGGCCACATCCTGAAAAAAGGATGATCCTCCCTTCTCCAGGAAATGTCCCTTGCCAATAGCTTTTCACTGAGGTGGAATCTGGACATTGCCTACCTACCCCATCAATGTAGGGATTTTTGCTGGCTTGTTCTGAGGCAAGTCTTGTGCAGTGACCAAAGCTGCTGAGAAGTAATAAGGTGACAGTCATGTCCCTTCTAGAAGTCAGCCTCTCACAGGACTCTTCCTGGCTCTTACGTTCTCTCCACCTCCTCTTCCATGATGCTCCCTGAGCCTTGGTGGTTGTGTGGGGTTAATAAGGATGTTCTGTTTAGGGCACTTTGATCAGTTATGCACCTCTCTGTTGACTGCTTCTTTCTCTGTCTCTCTGTCTCTGTTTCTCTGTCTCTGTGTGTGTGTGTCTCTCTCTCTCTGTCTCTCTCTTTCTCTCTCTCTCACACACACACACCACACACACACACCTTCTCTGATCAAGGTTGAGTGCAGTCTGGGTCAATGTGTATAAACATAAACATTTAGAGAGCAATTTGCCAACTTGATCATTTAGCAAAATAGCAATAGCAGGTTCTAGCATATGATCGGTGACTTCCCCAGCCTTGGCTTTTGACTCAAATTGTAGCAGTTGACATGAAATCGCCTCCTGTAAGTGGACTTCAAAGCAATTAGCTACCCTGTTGCAGTCATGCCACTACCGCACTAATAGGAACGTCTTGATGGACACATTAGTATTGTAGTATGCAAGGTTCAGCACTGGAAACGACCATGATACATCTCCTTCAGCAGCCTACATAGCACCTTCTGGCACCATGGAAGCAGTTTAGAAGGGAAGACATTTTCTGGCTACTTTGAAATTGATTTCTCTATGTCCTGTAGCTAAAGTGTAGGATGCCTTCAGCAATAAGGTCCTACCATGTAGTTATGGTGGGTAGCCAAAGACAATAGAATAGCCTGTGTTGTTTTGCAGACTTCTGGGACCTCTTTGGCCAGTAACTCATCCTACGATGTGTACTGAGATCTTCTAGGAGCAACACTGTCTACCTACGCCAGGTAATTTCTCTTGTATAATTACTTTCTTAGCACACATAATGCCCATCTTGTTACTGCCTCTTTCCCCTTACCGAACATGGAGCATTGACAACACATTGAAAGTGTGGAAATCAGATTGCTCAGTAGGAGCAGCAGGGTCGTAATACAGGCAGATTCCATAGGGAAACTTATTTACATTGCCAACAACTGTGCTGGTTTTTGGTCTGCAGTCCTAGGCAAAGCTAAGAGCAGTACATGGAAACAGGAAGATGCTGAGTGGAGGCCACGAGACACCAGGCGTGGACTGGTTTCACTGGAGCAGCTCTGGACCCCGAGTCTAGCACAGAGTGAGAAGACAATTTTCTTTCTTCAGAGTTGTTTCCTATTTACCATCCAGGCAGGTGACATGGCAGCCTGGGTTGCGTGGAGGCTGAGAGGCTGAGTCACTGGCGGGTGGGAGGGATGTAGAAAGCATGTGGTGGGAGGGCACCTTGAGGTGGCGAGAGCGCTGGCAGTGGAGGTGTTTGTCTACTTAGAGGTGAGGATTTGCCGAGTGGCCTGCGCTGTTGAGAAGCAGCTTTCTTGACGTTCTTGTTTATCTGGTCTGGTTTTATCTGGAATTTTGCACATTTGTTAGGAAGGGCTGCTTCACCGCTGTGTCTGCCTTCACTTCGGGGACTGTCTTTAGGTCAGGTTTGGCTCTCTTCTCAGGATTACCCAAGCTGATTTTATTATTTTTTTTTAAGAAACATTATTATTACTATTATTATTTTATTATTGTGATGATGATACCAATGTGTGTATGTACATGGTGTGTGTGTGTGTGTGTGTGTACACATGCTTATGTGGCTATCAGAGAACAACTTTTGGGGTTGGTTCTCTTCTTCCACATGTGTGTGTATTCCAGGCTAGCACTCTGGTCACCAGCCTTGCGTGCCTTTACGCTACCCAGCTCCGTTCTCATATTTTAGATTCCAGTAGCAGCTGGTGCTGATAACATTGTCTCACTGGTGTTGAGTATCACACACAAGACCTTCCTGAACATTGAATGTGTGTCACCCCAACCCTTCCAGAAATGCCCCTTTGTGATGGGTAGAGCAACCGTTACCACTGACAGATGGGAAAAAGGAAGCTTTACAATGTTAAACACCTCAAGGGCATAGGCTTGTAGACAATGGACAAAATGTGGATGTAGGTGGACCTGACAAAGCCCGCGCTGCCTTCTCGTGGAACTCTTCCCATGTTCAAAGAAAGCACTGCATCCACACAGTAGGGATCTCAATGTGATTGCATGTAAAGCCGTGCCCTCAAAAGACTATAATTCAGAGAGAGGAGAGGGAGGGGACGAATTGGAAGTCAACTGGAATTAGAACAGGATACAGAAAGGTAAGACACGAAACAGTAAAGTGTAATTAGGAAGTGACAGAGAGGAGCGTTGGAAAATTAGGTAGTCCTGAAGAGCCCCATGGAGCAGAGGTGGTTAGACCGTGGAGAGCCCAGGTAGGTACAAGGTTAAGGAAATAACTAGGTGATCCAGGGAGGGAGGGAGTTGAAAGGTGTACACGCTGATGCCCATGTTGGAGTTGGGTAACAGTGAGTAGGTAAGGTCAAATGAAGAAAACTTCACAGGGGAAACAGGGAAGAATTTTGGATTTCACAATACAAAAGGCTAGGGAAAGAAGAGCTAAGAATTTTGATTTTGTTTGGTAGGTTCTTAGAAACAAGAGTAAAGGAACTTTCCAGTGTTAGTAGTGTTCTGGGCAATCATGTGCCAGTGAGAGCCCTGCACTGTCACAACCCTAGGAGAATGTTGTAAACCCCAGGCCGTGGAGCTGCTCAGAATCACAGGCTCCTTTTGTCCCCCCTCAGAGTTGACTGGATGAACGATACGGAACCCGAGTGTCCCAGCGCCTGTGGTGTTGCGGCAGAGGGACAGAGCTGCATTGCTTCCAATTAGGGGCATGTCCAAATTAGCCGTAGATGGTTTTTGTTTGGGGTTTTGTGCATAGGAAACTTACAACTAATTAATTTACTTGTATTCCTTTCTCCCAGTCCAATTAATTTTATGGGTTTCAAATAAGCACTTCCTCCTTTGGCCCCACAGTGGTGCAAGCCCATTTTTATGAGTGGGCGCCCTTTAATTGAAGGAGCTGCTTATGCTCACTGAAGGAAACCTCTTGATGATGCACACACACCTGCCGCTTATCCACATCACTCAAGCCAGGCTTTCAGAGCTCTCTGCTTTTAACTCAAGAACCCGGGGACTGGGGGCTGGTATTCTGCGTCCTTCTGCAGAACTACAATTCCCCCTGACAATTGGCTTTTAATTTTAGGGGTCTGCATATTTTTCTGGAGTTCACTACTAGCCCAGATGAGAAACCTGAAGGATTTATGAATAGAGATTGAGCAGAAATTATTTCCACTAAAAAGACACAAGATATGACCTTACTCCATAATAAGAAAAATCAAATGGAGACCTGGCAACTCTCTAAAGAAAAACACCAAATATTTTAACAATCGCTTCCCTGTTCCTTAAAATGCTGTGCTTCTTGCTGTCTGTTGATGAGTTGTCTGGGCAGCCTGGCCTTGGTCTGTAGGTCCCTACACCTCCTGCATCCCTAGTCTCTCGAAGGGCAATGTCTGGAATCTGGCGTTTATGGGAGAAACTTAGTGCCATCGCTGGTATGTCTTCGGTTCCTGGAAAGAGGAAGAAAAGGCTGGAGGGAGAACTAAGAACGGAGTAATTTCACAGACCCTAGTCAACACACACAGAGCTCAGGGAGCTTGCTTGTTGGCAGCTGGGTGAGCAGAAATGAATCCCAGCATCTAGTGAACTCCTCAGCTTCAGGGCTTTAGGCCAAAAAGCTTTAGCTTCCCTGGTGGCTGCACATTTGCTTCTGACTCTGAAAAGATTCAAACCCCGTCCACGGATCTCTCCCTCCTTTCCTTCCTACTCAGTTGCCTCCTCTGATTACACTCACATGACAAAGGGGCCGTGGGAGGGGATATATGGTTAGAGATGGCAGAGAGATGATCAAAGGCCATCAGAGCTGTGAAGCCTTAGAAATGATTCAATCAGCACCCTCTGGTTCTGCCGGAAGGAGTTTCCTCCAGGCCCACAGCTGGCTGACAGCGTAAGGCCTGGCTTTTTCCTCCCCACCCCGTCTCCCCGGTGTTTCACAGTTACTAGAAGATGGATGATGCAATTTCTAAGGAAATACTCTATAAATTGTACCAAATAAGCCTCTATTATCTCTGCGAGTGTGCATGTGTGTGTATGCATCATAAATAGAAGATTCTGGCTAGATGGTTAACATGGAGTAGGTAAGAGCTCCGACTGTAAAAATTTAGGGCCACCTCTCTGATCCTGACTCTGCTACTGGCAGATGCTGAGCAGGTCTGAGAGCCCCAGGTCCTTGCCTGTAAAGTGGGAGAAAGAGTTTTGTTTCCTTGAAGTGGTTCTGTGGCTCAAGTCCCAGCATGCAGGCAATCCTCAGAGTAAACAATGCGAAAATAAACTTAAGGAACAAGGACACACTTTCTCACAATATTTGGATATTATCTTCATTTACTAGAAATTACATTTTTTTTTCATCTCTACCTTCGTGCAGTACCTGGTACCCATTGGTGATTGATACCTAGCAGGTGATTGATGAATCTAGCCACAGACAAAGCAAATTGCCATTTCTGGTTATTGATAAACCAGGGCAAGGATACTGACTTCCCAGAGTAGAAGTGGTGTGAGGGCATAATGAGTCTGTCCACAGGAGGAGTCTGGTTGGATTCTGACCATCCGGTAAGCAGGATTCAGCATCTGAGGGATAGACCAGAGAAGCCGGGAGCTATTGTGTCCTTGGTGGGGAGAGCAGGCCAGGATACAGTTGGGAGCATTGCTGCCAACCCATTTTTACAGGTAAGAGGTTTCTGAAAAATGAGGCTGAATCTCCTAGCATTGTGTGACTTTTCCTAGGGAGATGGGAGCAAATGTTTATTCACCCACACAGGGCACTGGGAACAGACCAAAAAAAGATTCCACCTGAGTCTAGCTTGGTGAGCCAGGGATTTCACAGGGACTCCTTCCAGAAGCCTGGGTGAAAGATAATTTGCAGGAACATGGGTGACTCAAGGGCTGCTACATCTCTGGAAAGCCCCACCCCTGCATGAGAGACAACCTGTGAAAACTGCATCTCTGAAGCTCCCTGTGTACCTTCTGGGCTGCTCAGCTGACCAGCATGGTCTCTTTGCAGCCAGGGTTTACTGCTTTTGTAACCTTAACATGCATCGTTTGTAACTTTCTGAACCATAGCATTTTTTCTTAGCTTAATGACTCTTAGGAACCTTTCTCACTCTTCCTGGAGGGAATATTCTAATTAGGAGGAGATAGTTACTTCACACCTAAGACTCATGGATTTCCTCTGATATTTTCCCCATCGTAAGTAAATAGCCATGTTATCCCCACCTTTCATTAAACTTTTGCATATTTTTTAAAATGCTATTTTAATATTTTGTTTGTATGAGTGATTTGCCTGCATGTATGTCTGTATTCCATGCACATGCCTGGTGCTAGCGGAGGTCAGGAGAATGTATCAGATCCCCTAGAACTAAAATTACAGATGGCTGTGAGCCACTAAATGTATTCTGGGAATTAAATCCGGGTCCTCTGGAAGAGCTGCTACTGCTCCTTGCCATTGAGTCATCTCTCCAGACCCCAAATTTTATAGTTTCTCCTCAAACAGTGCTGTCTAGATTTGTAAGCTTTCGACCACTGGCTCCTCTATCTGACCCTGCTCCTAGCATGTCTGTTACACAGAAATAAGGAGACAAGAGTTGTCCTTTTTAGAGAAAGAAGGTGGGAGCTCAGATATGGCCTTTGGTCAAGAGTGTATACAAGATAATATGAGTTTCATAGCCTGTCTTGCCTTGTAGAGTCAGGCAAGCTCACGGATGGCAAAAAGGTCTCAGATATATACTGGGACAGAATTATTTTTTTTAAGATGAAGCACAGAACCCAGTTCTGGGAAAAGTTAGTTGTTCTTAATAAAATATTCAGTCTAGTTTCTGGAAACTGATAGAATTAAGAGGGGCTTGGGGAATGCATCTGTCAACAGCCTAGATCTTTCACTCAAGGTTTGTTTAATGTCTAGTCTGGCAATGGTTATCAGAACATTACATTTTCATGTATAATTTGCTCACCAAGAGGGAATCTTTGGATTGGTTTCTTGCTGGCTTTGTTCACCAGAGCAAAATTACAGCAAATTGTTGCTCTCAGAGGCAGCCTCTCTAGCATCCTTCCCACCCCATGGTTTTCATCCTTGACTGCCTCAAACAACTGTCATTCCCCTTAAACAGGCTTTTGGACTTTTCTTCTCTATCTATGCTTAGTTAAACATTTCTATGTAACTATTGTCTTCCCCCAACTAAATAGGAGGCCTTTAAAAACAAGCAAAAACACTCAAAGGAGCAGTCTCTTGCTTAATCTTCTATCTTTTTATTGCCTCACTCTCGGAACCCTGATCCCCCAAAGTCTAGCACAGGGCTTGGCGGGATACAGGCTCAATAAACACTGGATGACGGGTTGGTTATTTCATTGGAGGACTGGGAGATGAGCTAGGATTTCATATTTTCCATCTACCACAGAGTGTATCCCAGGTTACTTTGGTTTGATGAAGGCCTAATGGTTATACAGCCTGCCAGAATTTGGGGTGCCCACAGCCATAAGCTTAAGCTGTAAATCCAGAGATGCAAACTCAGAGGCACCAACCAGAGCCATCAATTCCTTTGGGCAATCTCATTTCTGGAAGAAAAAAAAACCTTAGTGAATCTCTTTAACTTAGGTGGATATAGGCTAATTAAGTATTTTATTTTTTACAAAGACTTATTCTAACGTTTGTGAATCCAGATACAAAAATATTAGCTTGAGGTTTAATATTTTTGATCATGCAGCATTTAGGAATTAACTACAGAGATTTACAATTATATATATCTATATATATGTGTGTGTGTGTGTGTGTGTGTGTGTGTGTGTGTGTGTGTATAATACACAGCTTTTAATAAGGGGATGTATCCTGGAAATGTATTGTATAACTTTGTGAGCATCACTAAGTGCACATAATTATCCTGGACAGTGTATATCAGTCACTTCATGTGGCCCTGATACAATCAAGATACATAATAAGCACAAGGTATGTGAGGCTACTGCTAGTTTAATGTGCACATTCATTGCAAGTAAACCTTTTAATGAGGGAAGAAATAAAATAATGAAAAATGTATAGTACAGCACAGTACAGTACAGTATGGTAAATAATAAGCCAGTGGCATGGTGGTTTACTGCCATTACCAAGTATCATGCACTAACTATAATTGTATGTGCTCTACTTTATGTGAGGGGAAGTTAGCAGCTTGTTTGCACAGCCCTCCCTATACTGTGATAGCTATATTGTCATTTAGGACATGGGAATTTTTTAGCTCCATTATAATCTTATGAACACTGTCACATATGCCACCCATTCCTGATCCCAGGTGTCCACATCTTTGCTGTATCCCACTTTCCTCCCACGTAAGGATGCTTAGACTTGGAATAGCTAGAAGAGTGCATTTGAGAGCACCTATCCCATTGGGATGTCGTAAAATCTTATTAGCCAAGGCGTTTTGTGGTTCTCAAAGTACTGAGCGATTTCTGGTAACTGTTACTAACAACTAGTCTAGCAAAGGTGTACATATTCTCAACTGCCTCCCTCCAGGAAGTTCCTATGCCGTCCAGGAGACTCCTAAAGTCCAGGACGATGTGGTGAAATGGGGTGTGACAAACGAGAGAGTAAAGCCTCGACGAGCAATCAGGGCCAGGAATTTGCCTGCTCGCTGCTGTGTGACTAGTGCTGTCTGCAATGCCAGTGGCAGTGTGGCTCACACAGTGTGCCTCTGTCCTTTGACTCTGATGTTCCCTGGGTCACAGACTAACTCAGGGTCCAGTCCAACATCTGGCCATTAGACACCAAGATTCTTTTCTCCATCTTTCTTTGTTTCTCTTCTGATCACAATTCTTCTGGTACAGATGAGTTTATTAAGTTCCCATTGTCCATGTTGGGGACCCAGACTATGGGGAGAAAGGTGACAGTGCCTGTTTGCCCTGTGGGTTAGATGTGCAGACAGTGGGACCCCATGCTGGCTCACCAGTGCATTGCCATTCTTCCTCGTGTGCCATCCTATGCAGTTTGTAGACACATTCCTTTCAAAATAGATGAAATTCCTCGTGCTTTCCCAAAAGGGATCCTTTCTGTGTCTCATTAGGCATAGAACAAACTTGTGAAGAAAGTGGCAGACAGAACAGATATGGACTGTCCCGCCCCCAGAAGAGCGGTCAGGAAAACATTTTAAAATTTTAATTGAGATCCATAGCTAAGATGGAAGGCATTGAGGGAAACTCGGGTACTAGGAAGGAAAAGGAGCTGAAGGCTTGATTGGCAGGCAGGAGCTGATCTTAGGATAGGAAAGTGGATGCAGATAGAGAGGGCTGCAGGGGTAGAAGCTTCTATGCCCAGCTAGGAACTGGGGTTGAGACTCTCTGTAAGGCAGAGAATTCAAAGGGAGCCCCCCCTCCCCGCATTGAGCTAAAGGTCTGGCTTTTCCTTGGAGAGAAGACTACATAGGCTACTTCCTGGTCGGGGGTGGAGGTTGCCATCTGTTTCAGACCTTGCATAGCCATAAAGTCACCTCAGAGAAATCAAAACTCTAAATATGAACCAAGCTTGGATGTTCAGGCAAAATTCTACCTTGCCTTGATTCTGCAGAATGACACCTAGAGAAGTGGAAATGAAAATCGCTCTAACCAGGAAAAATCCTGGGGTTGTGGCAAAGGCTGCTGCGGAAATCCCCTAGGGATGAATCTACAGGACTCTGGCTCTTGGTAAACTTAATATAAAAATTCGTAAGTTACCCTAGGAAATATTCCACGTGGGAAAGGTGTTCAAGGAAAGAAACAACAAAGTAAGTACTCTGTGAGTTATAGAAATCCAAACAACTGCAAAAGGACTACAAAATAAATATCCGTAAAAGAAGTGATACTATTTACTCTATGCACACGCTGTCCTAGGAGAGCCCTGTACAGGCATTACTTTTCTGTATTAGTTGCTTTTCTGTTCCTGTGCTAGAACACCATGACCAAGGCAACTCACCGACGAAAGGGTTTATTTGTACTTAAAGTTCCAGAGGGATAAGAATTCATGACGGGGAAGTTAAGGCATGGTGACTACAGCAACCGCTGAGGGCTCATGGCTTGAATCTGAGGCACAAGGTAGAGATAGCTACCTAGGTTGACGCATGGCTTTAACTTCAAAGCCCACACTCAGCGATGAGCTCCCTCCAGCAAAGCCACACCTCCCAAACCTTCCCAAACTGTGCCACCAACCGAGGATCAACTGTTCAAATTCCAGAGCCTCTGAGGGACTTCTCACTCAGACCACCATGCCTTCTCACGGAGTCCTGGGAGTCTGAGTCTGTGACTACATTTTGCAGGTGAGAAAACTTAGGTGGACCTTGGCAAATACAACCACAGTCGGTAAATGGTGAAGCGGGATTTGACAGCTGGCGCGTTGCAAGGTTTGCCTCTTAGCTGCTGTTAAAGCGGCCACCTCCATTGTTCTTTGCTAATTTACATAGATGGCTACCTGAATATTCTAACTTTCCCAGCCTCTGTTGTCTTTAGGTAGGGCCACATGACCTAGTTCTCTCTGATGAAAGAGATGACTCTTTCTGCAGGGATTTGGAAGTTAAGCAGAGTTTCTTCTCTAAGAACGCATTCTTTTCTGAGTTAGCCACAGCTTAGTTGGGGTAGTAATATTACTTCAAAGATGTACATGCATATTATGCCTCCAATAATGGCATCAATTCAAACCACCTGGTAGCGTTCACTGTCTCCCTCCCAACGCTGCTTGAAGAGCAACGCCCTTTCACCTCCTTTAAGCTTCAGAATTGCTGTAAACACTCCGGTGCTCCTTGAAAGCTGATAGGGTTAGCCAGTAATCAATTGCTTGGCCAGTGCCCATAATCTATACCACGCCCTGAATGCAGACTATAAATACTGCTGATCGAAGGACAGGAGACATACGGCAAAAGTGGGTCAGGACGGCAAAGAGGAGGTGGGCTTTAAAAAGAACCGAATTGAGTTTTTAGACATGGAACGTGTTGTGACAAATTGTCGGACTGGAAGTTTTTGAAGGAGGAATTTGCCTCTAAGGCGCTGGTAGAATAAACAGATTTCTGTCGGAGTCAGAGACAAAGCAAAGGAGTTGCTCTTGCAATGAGCCTGGGAGAAGAAGTGGAGGGACTGGTGTAGCGCAGAGGGGGAGGGGCGGGGCTGCTCTGATTCAGGATTTTTCCAGAAAATAGGCCGCTCTAGAGATCAGTGTCGATTTGGCCTGTGTTGAGGGATGGCAGATTCCGCCTGCTGGCGGTTAGCGGAGTTCCTCCAAGTCTGCTGATTCCGATGCGCGGTTCTCCTTCCTCTTGATGGTCTGGCTGGGAGAGTCTAGAGTGGCACCCCGAGGAAATCACAAGGGCGTTTCTATCTGCCCACAGTGCAGGGGGCGTGAGGGGGGGGGGGGCTGCCATTCTTTCAAGCAGGGCTGAGAAGAGAAAAAGAAAAGTGCAGCCGCCACAGAGAAGGCTTTTGTTGGCAAGTCTAGGACCCGAATTTGAGCCTGTGGGCTCACAAGGGGAAAGGAGAAATCCAATTCCCAAGTTATCCTGTAACACACACACACACACACACACACACACACACACACACACGAGAGATGCCACTTTCTGTTGCCGTGTGTCTCTGTCAGCTTTTATGGGCCTCTTTAGAACGTCTTCTTGAAATGACACTCGCGATGATGGCTCACCTCTAATTCTTCCCTCTTGGGTCTATTTGTGTGTCTTCTTCATACACATGGCCTGAAGGATAGCACATAATCATTCTCTGAGCCTCCCCTGGAAGACGAAACCTCCAGGGTAACCGGCCTCAGGAGCCAAGGATATGATGACTAACTATGTTGTTTACTTAAGCCTGAAGAATTTCCTGAAACCCTGTGCCGGATCGTACTGTACTGGCTCCGAGAAATAGCCCAATGTAACAGAGCAACTTAGTTTAGATGGTGGTCACCAGAGGAAAGGCATATTAGTAGTTCTGGCTGATGTTCTCCGGTTACCATGGTTTTCTTTTTCTGAATATGGAGCTGACAGAATAAAAGCTGGTCAGCGTGAGCCTGGACTTAGCGCAACCGGGACAACAACTCCCACAGCTGTAACCCTTGGAGTGACCGCCCTTGGTATTCACCCCTGTAGAGTCTAGACAGATTCCCACATTTTAGTTTCATAAACAGCCACGTAACCAGAGTGACTGAAGTCTAAGCCTATTAATTTCTAGCAGGACTTGACTCAGTGAAAAACCAGTACAGTTGCAGGCAGATTCTTCAGTCGCCCGCTTTGGAGGGGAGTGGCTTAGGGTTTGCTGCACTTGGCCATCAGACTGAGGGTTTGGTAGAGGATCCTACCGGTTTCCCATTTAGGGTCTGATTCCGTGTCTTGTCTGGGGAAGAGTCTGCACTAGTTTTCAGTACAGGCATTTGGACTTTTATTTATTTGTCTGGAGCAAGTAAAAGGCATTTGTGAGTGGTAGGGAAATAACTTTGTACAAACTGTGGTGTGCTAACAGTACTTGGTCTGACTCATGAGAGTCAATGGTTAAATTTCCAGAAGAAATTGAGAGCTTTCTTTTAAAAATTAAGCTAAGTAATTAATAAAATATGTAATATATACTTATAATTAACTTATATTTTAAAGTTATATTTTAAAAGGTAATAAATAAGACATCACTTCATAATTATTTTACTACTACTTATGATCTCCAAGTTATACATAGTAACTGTTTCTATGTCAGCTATTCATTACTATAATTAATTATCTAAGAGGCTTTTATAATGAATAATCTTGATTGTAAACTTGCTGGGATTTAGAATCACTTAAGAGACAAGCCTCTAAGAGTGCCAGTGAGGGATTATCTATACAGGTTAATTGAGGTGGGAAGGTCTGCGCACTGTGGGGGGTAGCATTCTATGGACTGGTGTCCTGGACTATTTTGAATAGAAAAGAAAGTTAAACCAAGCCCTTTCTCAGCTTCCTGGCTGTGGCTGCAATGTGACCTTAATGACCTGCAATGTGTCTGCAGCTCTTGCCTCTGTGACTTCCCTACCAGGATGGACTGGATCCCCAAACTGTGAGCCAGGACAAATCCTCCCTTCCCTTAGCCGCATTTTTTAAAAGCTTTTGTCAGGACATTTTATCACAGTAGCAGGAAACACGACTAATATAGACTCTTAGGAGAAAAGGAGAGTTCACAATTCCAGACTGTCTAAGTATGAAATGTGTAGCACAGGCTCAGCAAAGGCTGACCCCCTAGCTGTACCACATTAAGGTATGAGTAGCAGTAATGGAGTGTTGGGTGGGTGAGAACAGGCATTTCACACTGATCCAAGATCAGAGAGATCTGGGTGGGACCAAGTTATTTATTTATTTATTTATTTAGTGTGTGTACACAATATTCTGTCTGTGTGTATGCCTGCAGACCAGAAGTGGGTACCAAACCTCATTACAGATGGTTGTGAGCCACCATGTGGTTGCTGGGAATTGAACTCAGGACCTTTGGAAGAGCAGGCAGTGCTCTTAACCTCTGAGCCATCTCTCCAGCCCCCCAAGTTTGCTTTTTCTTACAATTCATGTCTTGAAGGAATCCAAAGGAAAGCAGAACCACTATCTTCTAACTGCAGGATTCCCAGTAACCCATGAGGCCTTCTTTCTTAAAATTTACGCCATACCTTCCAACACCACTATTCTGGAAACATAGCCTTCAATTGCATGGAACTTTAGGGGTCAAGAAACCACAGCAATCTCTGTAGTAGCCAGACTTTGTGATGGAATGTTACCATGTACCTCTACCCGAGAGCCTGGTGCTGAGTATGTACAGTATACAACTGTGCAGTTACTTGTTGGAAAACTACTATGTGATAGACACAGAATAAAGAGGTTCATGTGCTCGTGTTTCATTCAGTCAATCAACACTGCTTCACTCTCGATGGTCCACATATGACTAATATTAGCTGACATTGTGAACTCATTGTGCATCTGGCCTTCTGAAAGGTACTTTATATATGTAGCTGCTTAATCCTTGTCTTAACTCTTTCAGGGAGATTCTGTTATTATCCTCAGCTTCCAAAGGAGAGAAGCGAGTGTGCTACTTCCCTTGCCGCTATGACACGATATCCAACCAAAGCAACTTAAGGAAGAGAGGGTTTGGCTTGATTCACAGTGTAAGGCTACAGCCCATCCTGGCAGCGGTGCGACAGGAAGAATGGCTCCAGCTGCTGTGGTAGGAGCACAAGCCATCTTCATTCTTAGGAAGCAGATGGAAGAGGTGAATCTTCATGCCCAACTCAATTTTCTTCTTATTCAGTGCTCGGCTCTAGTTTGTGGAGGCGCTGCCCACATCCGGGGTTAATCTTCTCTCCTTTATGAAACACCTCTGGAAGCCTCCTCGAGGACATGGCCCTCATGAGTCTACCTCTTGTCAACTTGAGACCCAACACATCACTTTTAAATCACAACATTCAACCTAGGACCCTCTAAGGCCCAGGACCATCTCATGATGAAAACTGTAGCCATTCGAACTGCAAAAGGTTTTGTAGTTTTAAAAGTTTCAAAAGTCTAAATGTAGACACTCTAAGAGGATTCATGTACTGTCATATCTGTGAAACCTTGTTAAAGGCGTTGTTATTCCAGTATATAATCATACAATATAAACACAGAATAAACATTTCCATTTCAAAGGGAAGAACAGAAGCATAGTAAGAAAAGATTGAGCCAAAAAAGAAAGAAAGACTGAAATCCAGTAGGACAAACACCACCAAATCTTGCAATTTTATGCCTGGCATCTAGGGCTGGTGATGGTCGATTCGTTTTGGCTCCAATGTCCTCAGACAACCCATTTCTCCAGCTTTGTTGCCTACAGTACATGTGACTGTGCCCACTCTTGTGCCAGCTCTACTCTGTCTGTATCTGTAGCTTTCTTCCCTGGGCAGTGTCCAGTTCTAGCATTTCCAACATTCTGTGGTCTCCATGGCAACTTCACCCTTTACAGGCTCAGGCAATGGTTTCTCGGAGTTTCTCTGAAGAGATCTCCCCAATTCTCCTACAACTTACCTGGCTTCTGTGATGTTCTGGAGTCTTGGTGCAAGACTCTGTGACCCTCCCACTCTGGATCTCTGAATAAACAGCACCACGTGGATGATGCTGGTCAGTTTCATCGCTAGTTCAAGATGTAATCTGTCTTGCCACATCATGATGGTGGCCTTAATGTGCCTCAGCAGCTGAACCCTGTAAACCACTTATCTGGGTGGAACAGAGAGCCCCGGTGGTGGCATTCTTAATTTAAGCTTTCTCTTTTCAAATATTTTGTGTTCCTATAAGTATGGGGCTTTTAATGAGTAGGATCTTGACCTGTTGTCTGTTGTGAGGTTTCTATTTAATGATGCTTATGTCTTTAACCATTATGCCTTTTATCTCCTGCCTGTGCCTTATCTGCCATTTTCCTCATTAAATTGTACATTTCCCATGCTTTTCTGCTTTTTTACCTCATTGAAAATTTGAGTAAAAGCAGGAAGTGGTATGTTGCTATTGTGACATAGCCACCAAAGAAGTCAACTCAGTCTCGGGTTTGAGCCACTAGAAAGTCTTTATTAGCTCGCCAACTAATGTGCAGGGCCCCAGTGCAGCCCCAAGCTACACTCAGGACAGTTTTTAGTCACAGAAACATATGCTGGGTGGACACACCTCAGGTAACAAGTACAGTTAGCCTTAAGTGGAACAAGAGAAGCCAAAAAGCAAGGGTAGTGTATTCAGGGACTTTCCCAGAACTATGAACTTCAATGAATTGGGTCTTTTCTTCTTCTTCTTTTTTTTAGTATTGCCCATGCCTGAGTGGTATTTCCTTCATGGTGTCAGTTGTGCTAAGGTGTGGGGCCTGTTACATTGTCTCAAAATTTTCTTCTGTTTAAAAATAGATAGTACATTACTCTTGAATTAAGCCTCATCAAGCTTTTAGGAGACAGGCAGAAAGCAGTCAGATTTTTTTTGTCAGAACATTATGAATTTTCTGTAATCAAATTTCTAATAGAGTCCTTATTCCCCCTCTGAAACCTCACTAGGACTTCATTGTTCTCATCTGTCTTGTCATTCTGGTTGTCTACTGATGTGGGACAATGGTCTGTATTCTGTCAATTATATTTTAAATAAATGCTGATTGGCCAGTGTCTGGGCAGGAAATATAGGTGGGACAACCAGACAGGAAGTAGAGGCAGGACAACAAGAACAGGAGAATTCTGGGGAGAGGAAAGCTTGGCCCGCAGTTGTGACCCCGTCACAGAAGAAGCAAGATGTGACTGCCTCCCTGAATAAGGTACTGTGCCATGCAGCTACCATAGAAAAGAATAATGGGCTAATATAAGTTATAAGAGTTAATAAGAAGCCTGAGCTAATGGGCCAACTAGTTTATAACTAATGTAGATCTCTGTGTGATTTCTTTGAGACTTAACTATTGTGGGAACCGGGCAGGACAAAAAACCTCAGACAACCCATTAGAATGGTCAATTAAGGTCTTTTAACACTATTCTAGGGCTTCTCTCCCCGAGCTTCAGGCTCTTCCAATTCCTCCTGAAAACTAGCTCTACAGGTCTATAACCATATGGTCGGATTTATTGCAGCAGCAGCCCCTCTTCTCAGAACCAATTTTCTATTTCAGTTACTTATTTCTTGATATGACAAAGCAATCGAAGCAAAGAAGGTTTTATTTTAGCTTGTAGTTTGGATGCAATCTTTACATTGATGAGGGCAATGAGGAGGGAACGTCCTTACTTTCCTTCTGTCCCAAACTTTCTAGCATGGCCTGTGGGATGGAGGAGATAGAAACAGATATCCATCAGCAAATATAGAACACACAGATGTCAGATGTTAGTAAGTGTCACAGAGTAAAACCAAACCACAGAAAACTGATAGACTATACCAAGCAGGCAGTGATTATCAATTCATGTATTTTAGCATCATCCTCACAAAATGAATGAACAAACCAAGGCCCAGAGAGGTTAAAAGTACACCCGAGGATACAGACTTTGTAAGTGGCGGGGCCTGTATCTGCATCTACTATAGCCTGGCTCCACGTTGTGCGCTGCTTCTGCTTCACTCACCTACCGGCTTCGCTCTGTTTCTGGAAGCCTCAGGATGATTGAATCTATTACTCAGATTTGAGTTTTCTGCACAGATTCAGCTTAGTCAGAAACACCCCCCTGCTATCCTCTTTTGCTTCTCCTTCACAGCCACAAGAGAGGATAAACTAGGGTCCAACTCAGCTCACCGTGGTGCTGAAAAGCAGGCTGTGCTGGGGTTACTGGAAAGCCTGCAGGAGTGAATGTAAGATCTTAAATGGAGTCCTAGCCACAAGGTCCTGCTCTTTATTGGTCACTTTGTTGATGAAAATAGACTCATTGTGGCTAATATGGGTCACAAGTGGCAAAGGCCAGAAAGTGACAAAGAGTTTAACTTTGTCAAAACTTTGTGCTCAGTAAAGAGTTCCTGCTGGGACATGCTGGGGCATGCGAACACTGCTATTTAACACACCCTGCATTGCCCCCACTGGAAATACTTTATTTAATGTCAAATTGGTCTGACGTTCTGTTTTGGTGGCATTTACTAATTCCACGAAAGCTTAATTCTCGACTTCCCCAAAGCTTAATAGGAAATCAGATCATTAGTTAAGCTTAGCTCAGCAGATGCAAAGGCTAAAGACTTGACAACATTTTTCCTACAACCCGGGAGCAGATAGAGCATCACCTCTGATATTTTAGTTTCTTTGAAATTCTGACACCAAGGAAACCATAAGAAAATGGCATTTAACAATAGGTTAATGTATCGGTTTGACATTCTAGGAATCCAACAGAAGCCAGCGCTGGCAGAGTAGGCCTGACTCTTTGGAGAGTCAAGAATACGCCTAGGTTACAGATATTTGGGGATCCCCAGTCACTCAGGGGTCGTCATTAGGTGGATGAGTGTCCGCCTGTTGCTCTAGCACTCACCATCATTCTAGCTGCTAGGATGATGGAAACATCCCCATTCTTTGTCTCTTACAGTTAGGTTGCAAGTACAGGTTGGGTTAGCTGGATTTTCTGTTCAGATGTTTAAAATGCTAAGTCAGGATGCTGGCCAGGCTCTTATTTGGATGCTCTGAGGTAGAGTTCATGTCTAGGCTTGTTCAGGTTGTTGGAAGAATTTACGTCCTTAAATTGACAGTTTTCTTCTTAACTGCGAGATGTACTCACTCCCTAACTTTTGACTCCTTCCTCTTCAAGGCCAACACTGGAAGGTTGAGAGTCCCCAGACTTCCAAATCGCATCGCTCTTTCCAATGCCTAATTCCTCTTCCAGCTGGAGAGCTCATGTCATCAGATTGGGTTCACATGCATAGTGCAAGTGTCCCCCTCCCGGTCTATGGTCTGTAACAGGAAGTTTGCAGAGTTCTCTTTGCTCTACAGTAGGCATTCACAGGTCGGGGGAGGAGGAATCAGAACTCTTTGGGAATAGATAATCTGTTTCTCATGCCTAGGTCATCTTCTTGACCCAGGGCTCAGATATTTTATTTCTAGGATTCTATAGGAAACAACCACGTGGGCACCTTGAAAGATGAAAATATAATACAGATGGGAGGTTCAAGGGAAGAAAAATTTCAGAGGTAAGAATGCAGATGTTATAGTTAGATCCGCCAGTTTTGTGTGAGAATTGATGCCTCCAGCTATGATTTTGTAAATATTATGATATCGCTTGTAAGAGCATCTACCCATTTGTTCTTTTCATAGTAGTTATTAAGCATTACCTATGTGGGACACTATTCCCAATTCTAAGAGCAGAACAGTAAAGAGTAGACAAAAATCCCTGTTCTCCTGAAGCCACAGTTCTGTACTTGGAAACACAATAAATATATGACATAACAGAAATATAAAGTGTTATAAAGGAGAAGAAAGTAAGGGAGAGAGAATGTTTTGATGGAGTAGAAGTTGATTACATCTTTTTTATTACATTTATTGAGTGTGTGTGTGTGTGTGTGTGTGTGTGTGTGTATGTATGTATGTGGCAGAGATTCTCTCCTTCTACCATATTGGTCCTCGGGATTCAACTCAAGCTCTGAGGTTGGCAACAAAGAACTTTACCTACTGAGCAATTTCACTGTCACTAAGTCACATCATGAACACAGTTATTCTAAACTGCGCTGGGAAGGGAACATTTCGGTAGGGCCTTGACAGAGAGTTAATGTAGAAGCGACTTGTAACAATAGAAGCTCTCCGTGCATAGTCAGTTTCTGATTGGTTGCTTAGCCTTGAGTGTGGCTGAATTCCCAGTGGGAACACATTGAGGTGTAGAATAGAAAGAGCTCAGAAATTGGGTATGGTGGCACCTGCTTATAAATTAAAGCAGCAAGGAGGCAATGGAAGATGGATTTCAAGTTGGCCCTGGGATAGTTAGTTTGTTAGTTGATGTGAACTTGGGCTGAAATGTAAGATTCCTTGCCCCTACAATAAAGAGAGTTTCGGAATGAATCTTGAACAACTACACTGTTGGAGCGCAAGGAAAGCTGACATAGAGCCACATGAGATGTAGCAATTGGGAGAGGAGTTCAATTGTGTTTGGCAATGTTTCTGAGTAGAGGACTTATTTGTTGGTGCCAGATATTACTGAAGAACCAATTAAAATGAGAATAGAAAATTGAGCCACAGATTCAACAACCCAAGGTCTTCAGTTTCTATGTCATTAGAACCACAGAAAGCAGGGAGGGAAGGATTTGGAGACTTTGGTAGTATAGAACACCCAGGAGTTTTGAAGAGAAACGAAGAAAGGAAACACCTGGAAGGAAATGTGAACATAGGTGTTGTGGAACATTATTTTAACAAGGCAAAGATGTGTTATATTTATTTGTGCTGCAGAGTCTTACTTCAACTGTGTAGGTGTGTTACGTTTATTTCTGCTGCCTTTGTTAATGATGTAAAGATATGTTACACTTGTTTGTGTTGCGTTTGTTCCATTACATAAAGATGTGCTGTATTTGGTTCATCTTGCCTGCCCATAGCACCTGATTAAAAGTCTAATAAAAAGTTGAGTGGCCAATAGTCAGGCAGGGGAGGGATAGATGGGACTGGTGGGCAGAGAGGATAAATAATACAAGGAGGAATCTAGGCTTGAGAGAGAAAAAGAGGAGAATGAGGGAGAAAGAGAAAGACACATCTGGGGCCAGAAGCCAGGCAGTCACCAGACAGACAGACATGGGAAGCAGTGAAAGTAGGACATACAGAAAGAAAGGTAAAAAGACCCGAGGCAAAACGTAGATAATGGGAAACAGATTAAAATAAGAGCTAAGATAAGGCCAAGCATTCATAACTAATAGTCAGTCTCCATGTCCTGATCTGGGAACTGGTTGACCCAAAAGTAGAAGCCTGCTACACACAGGTGAATAGATAGCATGTTCGTGTGCTGGTGACAGTGAAATACAGAGGGAGGAGAGAGAGAAGCAAGAGAAAGATGGTTGTTTCTTTCAGTGAGGGTAATGGAGCTCAGGATTTGGTGTTTTCCCTATTCACCCATTAATCATTTTGGAATGAGAATGCCTGTTCTGTGTCAGGCGTGTAACAAGTGCTTGATTTTACGGGAGCTTATGGTTACGAGCTTGCCTTGAGTTTCAGAAGAAATCTGGACTCCGGGCTGTTAGAGTGTTGCCACGTTAAAGACTGTGGGGACTTCTGAAGTTTAAAGAGTGCATCTTGCATTACAAGATGGTCATGAGCCTATGGGGGCAAGGAGTGGAAAGTCATGCTTTCAAAGGGACATGCTTGGGTGTCAGGTTGACGAGGAGGTAGAGTTGTGGTATTTAGTCTTGACTGTCAATTTGACTGGAACTAGAACCACTATGGAAATAAATCTCTGTGTATATCTAGGAGGGTTTGTTTAAATCTGTTTAATTGAAATGTAAAGACCCATTCTAAACACAGGCAGCAGCAGTCCATGGTCTAGAGTCCTGGTTAGCACGAATAGGAGAAAGTGAGCTGAGAACAAGCACCTGCCACAATGAACTGTACTCTTGAGCCCTGTGCCAAAATAAACCCTTCCTTAAGTCAGTTTCCCCAGGTATTTTGTTGCAAAACAAGGTAAGTAACTAATACATCTTCTAACCCTCTGCGAGAAAGAGTTTGAGGAGATGAGGAAGGGGAAAGGTACAGGACAGGTGTCTTTCTGGAAGGTTTTTTGAAAGTTTCCTGTAGGTGTACATTTCTTTTTTTAAATGTAGGTATATATTTCAGCTTATATCTCATTGGTCCAAAATTATAAGACATTATTTGGCTCAAATAGTGCAGAAATTTGTTTTTGAATGACGCAGTCCCAGGTAGGCTTCCATGTGCCAATAGAAGATTCTGCATCGGGGGGGGGGGGGCTTCTGGATTTCTGGTCATTGTCACTGTACTTACTGTTTTGCATTTCTCCCTCTCTCTGATTCACAGTATTTTGCATTTCAGAATTTGACTCTTAATCCTGTTCACTAACTGCCAAGTCCCAGAGATCCAAGAGATAATTTATGGCCTCGTGAGCATGGAAAGATGAGAAAGGATGTTACAGGCAGATAGCCTTGGCTCTAGATCCAGGCTTTATAACCCACTGCTTCAATAAATTTGAGTAGTTACTTAAATCTTCTGGCCTTATGTTGTCTACTGAATAGTGAAATTAAACTCAATTTACAAGGTTGTAGAGAATGAAATGAGATTATCTACACCACCATAATTGGCATCCACGCATTCTCTGCACAGCTGTGATCCTCTGTTCCTCAGTGACCTAGCTGAAGGAGAAGTTCAGTGGATCTTGAGAAAGCCCCAGGGTAGGCATTTCCTTGCTACTAGCTACTATGCAATACCCTTTCCTTTCCTAACACCATGCAGGCTCCTGTTGGGTTATAGTCATCTCTCCCTCACTGTGCTGTGCCTATGATATCTGAGGATGGCTCGTAACTTCTCCTGCACCTTCACAACTCTAGGAGACAGACTGATTTTTGGAAATCCTGTGTGTGTGTGTGTGTGTGTGTGTGTGTGTGTGTGTATGTGTGTGTGTGTGATAGTTTCATATGTTCAGGTTCCTGTCAAGAATTTGATTATTGTTATAGTAATTGATTAGGCAACTGACTTAATGTGTCTCAGAGAAGCAACAAGCCTGAGGTGAGAACTTCTCAGGCAAAGCTGCCCCTGACACCACTGTGAGTGAACAAGACAGACGGTGGGTCTGTCATGGCTGCCCTGACCCAGTTAGTATATGCCGGTATGGTCTAATGTGACAGCTAACGTCAGCAATGAAGTGCTCTTGACTGTCATCGTCAAGTTTTTCTGATACTCTACCGCTTGTCACTGAAGTCTATTCCTATTTGAAGGCTTCATCGTTCTCACAACAGAAAAATGGTGTCTCCAATCAGGGCTACGCTGGCTGTCTTTGCTTTGACGGTTTTGCCAGGCTCTGGACCTTTACGGAGGTGTTTTTCTAATTTGAACTTTCTAAGATCTCCGTGGCTCAAAGACCCTCATCTTGACTCACCGTTCTAAGACTTGATGCTTCAACTTGCTGTACAAAGAAGGAAAGGGAAGGGAAGAAGGGAAGAAGGGGGAAGGGAAGGCACGGGAGAGAATACTGTTTTGTTTTGTTGTGTACTGGCTTCTTGCCACGGGTTGAGCTTCTGGAAGTATTCCGGGTCAAGGTTAAAAGCATGGGTTTGAATCTCAGCCCAGGCACTTATTAGCATAGTGACCTCGGACAAATCACTTAACCTCTTCAAGCGTGCTTTTAATTGGAAAAATAAAGAGCGCCAGTATTGGACCTGGTATCACAGGCCTACCAGACCTAGCTGTTGGGGAGACTAAAGGAGTTCAAGGTTTGGTTGGACTACAGAATGAGTTTAAGTTCAGTCTGGGAAATTTAGTGAGAGCCTGTCTCAAAATAGAGGCATAAACAAAAAGGGCCGGGGTAGATTACTTGTCTAGCACATGCAAGACCCTGGTTCAATTCCAAACATACACTCACAGGGAAGACTTACTTTCCATAAAACTGGAAAAAAAATAAAGGATATATACATATTTAGTATAGTCTATAATTTAATAATTTCAATAAATGTTGGTGATGAGTATAATTAAATCCCTGAGGAAAATGCTTACATGAGGAAATTCAAAGAGTGTTGTGTATTGAAATTATTATTATTTCAAATAGAGTTTGTTTTCATTGCAGCTTTAGGTTCACTACAAAACTGAGTAGAAGATGGAAAGCTCATATACCGCCTGTCTCCACATATGCAGGCCTCTCCCATATTAACACCCCTTCGACCGAATGGCATATCACACATATCTTATGCGAATATCTCCTCTGATTCTGGGACTTACCTCTTCATTCTCTTGTAGTGTCTTTTGCAGATAAGATAAAGAGCTTATACTTCTAATGAGTCCAAGCTGTTAATTATTTCTTTTACAAACAATTCCTTTAGTGATATGTTTAAAAGTTTTTTGACTCAGACCTCAGATCATCTAGGCTTCTCTCTCACATTATCTTCCAAGAATTTCACAGCTTTGTGTTCTAATTATGAGCCAGAATAAATGCAACATAACATTGGGTCCTTTAAACAATTTTTTCTCTGTCAATCTGTGTCTTTTCAATGGTATGTTTAGAACACTGAAGTGTAAGTGGTCTCTGATGGGGCATGGAGCGATGGCTCAGCAGTTAGGAGCACTGACGGCTCTCTAGGAAGATCTGGATTCTGTTCCCCACACCCACATGGCAGCCCACAACACTCTGTAACTCCACTTCTAGGGGACTTGATGTCCCCTTTGGGCCTCTTTGGGCACCAAGGCACACATAAGGTGAACTTACAAACATGCAGGCAAAACACTCATACACATAAATTATCATTGGTAGAGTAATATCTATCATAATCATTAATAGTTTCTGCTTGTTGCCCTTGTTATTTATTCCCATTTTAAAAATGTTTTGCTTTTTCTGATTTTTTTGTTTTAATTGAATAGTTTATATGATTCTATTTTCTCCCTTTTTAATATATTAGTCATATTTCCTTTAAAACTTTATTTTACTGCCCCAGAGTCTGCACTTAACATTTATAACTAATCCACTCTCACTTTCAAATAAAAGGACACCTTAGTTTGGACAAGGCTGTTATAGTAACAATTGATATCATTTATTCCATTATATATATATATATATATGTGTGTGTGTGTGTGTGTGTGTGTGTGTGTTATAATCATGAAATATATTTTTTGTTATTGTTTTGCACAAACATATGTTAGATTAATTAAAATAAAAAATGCATTTTCATTTCTCTTCATTTATTCCTTCTCCAGTACTTTCTTCAAATAGATGAAAATTTCTAACCTACTTAATTTTTATTCTTTCTGAAGAATATCTTTTAACATTTCTTGTTTGCCATAAGTTCCTCAATTTACATTTTTCAGAGAATGTATTTCTTCTTTACTTTCAAAGAATTAACTTCACATGATAGAGAGTTCTACATTGGTGGAATTTGACTTTCAACATTTTAGTTTTAAGACGCTTTTATTGTCTTTGGTTTTCTTCAGGTGGACAGAATACACTGAGAGGTGCAGATTTGGGGCATTTATCTCTCTGGGTGTTCTCTGAACTTCCTGGGTCTGTGGTTTTGTGTCTTACATTAATTTGGGTCTTTTTTGCTTCAAATCTTGTATCTGTTCCTTCCTTCCTGCTTCTGACTTTTCTGTTATATTGCCCATGCTGTCTGTCTGCACTGCATGGGGGCAAACTGTAGTTGTCTGAGCATTCTGGAATATTCTGTTCTATGTTTTTGCAATCTTTCCCCCTTTATGTTTCAAAGACATATCTATTGGTATATTTTTGCAAGGTGAGATTCACTTCTCAGTCCTGTCTAGTTTAATAATGTCATTCAAATGCATTTTTAATTTTTATTATAAGGTCATGGATCTCCAGCATTTCTTTATTACCATCTTAGAACTTCCGTTTCTCCGCTCACATTTTCCTTTTGTTATTATATTCCTTACAATATTCCCATTATAGCCCATAGCATATCTATCACACTTTATTAAACTATTGCAATTATTTCTAATAATTTCAGCATCCTTGCCATATGTAGCTCTAGCTCTGAAGCTTGCTAAGCTTCTTACACTGTGTGGGCATTTTGTTGTTATTATTTTCATTTTACTACAACTGATACTTTTTCTATGATATCTGGACATAATGGGTAAGAGAAACTGTGATTAATATGCCATTTAGTGCTAGGGAGATGGCTCAGTGGGTAAAGCATTTGCTGCATAAAGCATGTAAATCGGGGCATAGTCATCCATGTCTGTCACAGCAGGGCTCCTAACTGTGAGACGGGGGGGGGGGGGGGGGGGGGGAGGCAGAGGAATCCTTAGAGACTCACACTGTGAACGGCAGAGACCCTGTCTCAGACAAGGTAGAAGATGAAGAGCAACATTCGATGTTTTTCTCTGGCTCCGTACATACACCATGAAGTGTGTGTGCTGGACCACACACACACACACACACACACACACACACACACACACTCCTATAATAAGCCTTAGTACTGAGTATTAGTTAAGGCTGTGGAGGAAAGGAAGCATTCTACAGACTATGATTGTCTCTTAGTGACCCTGAACCCTGGGACTATGAATCACACAATACTTCTCAACTTTTACTCTTCTTAAAGGATTCAGGAGTGAGGGGCTAGGACAGAGCTGGGTATTCCCATCTCCTCAGTTTGGAAGCACTCCTCAAACCCTAATAGGTTAGGCCCTGGTGAAAGAGCTTTCGAGAACAGGCCCCTGTAAGACAGAATGTTCTGGAACATTTCAAATGGTCTGCTTTTTCACTGTCTGTGACATTAGTATGAGATTTACTTTTTCTCTGATCTTCAGCATGGTAGTCTGGTCAGCTTCACAGAGAAAAGTCCACTAAAGGCAGGATCCTCCATGAATTCACCCCTCCATCCCTGGGGGTGTTATCTCTGAGACTTCCTACACTGTGCCCCAAGAAACTGAGCTGCAATTCTGACTCTCCTACCCCATGACTGTTTCCAGGAAGGCTTCTGTTGATGTGTGTCTGTTCTCCTAAATTGCAGTTTTCTGAATTTGCTTGTCTTTCCAACTTTAAGAACAGTCATTTGCCTCGTGAGCTCAATTCTCTGATAAATCTAAGAATCATCAGTTTTTAAAGCTTGTTCAGTGTTTTTTCCCTTGTTGTTAATATTGAGTGGTGGTTTCCAAGCCCTTCCATGTCAGGCCGGAAACAAAAGAAAACATTACTTATGTAATTCTCACCACAACCCTACAGGTGAATGCTCTTAGTGGTTTCAAAAATAAGAAACTAGGCTGTGGCAGATAAGGGATACGTCCAAGGCCATTTGGCTTGGAGTTGGAAGAAATGAAATCAAATTTGTCTGGCATCCCGAAGGACACCACCACACCAGACGTTCCTGCTTGTACGGTGAATCTATCACTGGGTTCTGGTTGATTTGATTGGATTTGTACTAGTGCATAATTTGAAGCTCTTTAAATTAAAGCTAAAAGGTGTTTTGACCTGGTTTTCTCAATTAGTAGGTTGCCTAGGGAAACTCAGGCTTGGTCATTCAGCAAACTTTCATCTCATTCCGTTTTGACACACGACTTTTGCTGCTCCTTAGGGAAAGAAAGCAGAAGGAAGAGTGAGAGATGCTTGCCTTGCTAGGTATTAGCAGTGCTAACAAAACGATCCAGAATGGCACAGTTCAAAATAAAGAAACAAAATGTAGCTGTGAGCATAACACATAATTCCCATTAGTTTTGGCAAAGTGAAAAAAAAAATGGACTTTAAGCCTTAAGCTAGCAATATATTTGAGTCCTGGTTTGCCCTTTATCTGTAAACAAACCTCAGTTTCCTCAAATAACAAACAACCACTTTCTTACATTTGTATCATCATTCAAATAAAATGAGACAATCTAGATCTGTAGCCCAGTCAAGGGAACTCAGAATTCCCTTTCCCCATCACAGGTAACATTCACAGTTCCTAGGATGTCTTTGGTTCTAGTCATTCTGCTTCCTATGGTGTTAGAGAATGAAGGTAAAGGCACTTGAGTTGGGGGTCTTGAGGGATGAAGAGGAATTGCTTTGGCAAATTTTTATGCTGAGAGGATATGTTCAATGCCTTCTTCTGTTCAAGGATTAGTAAGACTTAGTAATTTTGTGGTGGATAAAGGCAGAATTGAAACTGATAAGGGCAAGCAAGGCCAGGCCACAAAGGGCCTTGTTTTTAGACCAAGAAGTTGGAATCTTTTATTAGCAAAATTCTCATTTCACAGGAATGCAGCAGGCTGTTGGTATGGTCTGGTGGAGGGATGGAGAGGTCTTAGTGAGGGTAGAGATACTGCCGTTCGTCAGCCAGGAGAAGCTGTTGACGTTAGGAAACACCAATCCATGTGGTGTGTTCAGAACCTCCGGCCCAATTTCTCTGGCCTATTTTAGGCCATCTCACTTAGCTCATGACTAAGCTCCCAAAAGCCTCCAGTTTTCCACTACCTAATGTCTTCCCAACGCTGTTGTTGGATCGAGTCTCTAAAGCAAGGCCAGCCAGGCCAGTGTCTGTTTCCCTGTGAAGGACTCTCAAATACCTTTAGGATGCAGAGCAGCCTCTACCACCTAGAATATGATCCCTTCTTTGGTCTCCCTGTTATATTTCACTTGATCCTTGTTCCCAGTGGAATCGCATTACATACAACTCAGCCAACTACTGAGCCATAAATGTTTCCTTTCCCAGAAGTCTTGAAACTTTTCTAAGAGCCCAGGTCACCATTCCCATCTTTTTCTACTTTTGGGAGTACCTCATGGATCCACTGGCACTTGGGCTTGTCAGTTTGACCTTGACCACAGCATCCAACGATTCAGCAGTTCTTAGTATGAGAGTGGATGCTGGAGAGAGGTGCTGGGTGAGATCTGTCGGCCCTCAAACTTTACTTCTGTTTATCCTCCCTGACCTCCAAACTCAGCTTGATGTTTTTGTTATCCTTCGCTCTTGAGTGGGGGTGGAATCCATGAATAAGATAGGATATTACTTCCATAATTTGGAAATGAATCGGTATCGGATGGGTCTGTCCTCATCAAAGGAGCCTTTAAAAAAATTGAGACACATTTTTCCTGGCCTTAAGAAAGAAGGGATTCTGGGTGTGAGATGCTCTGGGAGGGAGACAGGGTAGTCGTTAAGAAACTGCAAGTGGCTTCTAGAAGCTGAGGACAGGCCCCTGGCAGTCATCCTGGAAGGGAGTAGAGACATCAGTCATACAGTCTTAAGAGACTGAATCCTAGTCACCAAGACAGGAACTTAAAAGATAACATGGAACTACAGAAAGAATGCCTCCCGATGATGTTTACATTTTAGGCTGAGTGAAAAGCTTCTCTCATTCTTGTCTGGACTTCGAACCTATAAAGAAAGAAAGAGAGAAAGAAAGGAAGGAAGGAAGGAAAGAAAGAGAAAGAAAGAAAATCAACCAACCAAAACAAAACCCAAACAAACAAAAATCAATCAATGGATGTACTTGAAGGGGTTAAATTTTGGACACTTTTTTCATTAACAATAGAAAACCACTGTAAGTCTCTGACCACCAACAGATCTCTGGGATCTTTATCAAAAACCATTCTTGCCTAAACTCTGGACACCAAGAGGACCAGAGAGAGACATCAAGCCTCAAAGTCATTTTCATCTTTTTCTACTGAATACCATCTGATTCCGAGTTACACAACCAAAAGTGATCATTCTAGAAGAGACTGCTCTTTAATAAAATTCTGTTTGAAAAGAACTCGCTGAGCCCACCTACACAGAAGCAGTGCTGAAAGGCTAGGTAAGGAAGGAACTGGGTTCTGCCTACCAAACACTGCATTGTGCATGGCTAAGAGTGAAACATGGGACAGAAGGAGAAACTTTGGGAAAGATAATTGCACACAGTTTGTAAAATGTGTTTCTACACAGCAGCAGCAGCATCGACATCTGAGAACTTTTTAGGAATGTCGCTTCTTGGGCCCAATCCTAGAACTACTGACTCAGAAACTGTGCTTCAAACAGCCTTGCCGGTGATTCTGTTGTGCAGTCACTTTGAAACTGTTGACATTGACAAATCGTCATCGGTTATACAAATAGTAGACAGCAGAGTTTTCTGTGGGAAGCCATCTTTTAAAAAAAATGACTCAATGACAAAGGATGCAAGTCACACCCACAGCTCAGACCTGCTCAAAATGTCTGCAATCTTGCGATAAAGCCACCCTTAGGCTACTACAGGTCCCACTGACTTAAAGGTCAGATACTCTGCTACCAAGTATCAGGGTTACTCTGGGATGAAGCTGCCTCTAATTGATATTCAATAAATAATTGTGGGTTGTATCAATAAACTGGGACCAAAGATCATATCCCTTGTTTAGATCCTTGGGTTGTAACCTTTGCCCCAGGTGCTCTCAGGTAAAATCAGACTGTCCCTTGAAGACGGCCTAGGACAGAAACTCTCGTACTCCTTTAAGGTATGGGGGCATTAGAGAGAAACCAATCAGCAGTGACGTGCACAGGCTCTAAGGACTTTGTCGGCAGTGAAAGCTGTTTGCATTCCGACAGTACAGGCATTTTCTCGCTCTGGTCAACCAGACCTCAGTCCCTTCTGTACCATGCCCTATTATGTGATTCTTGTTACCTCAGAAAGCTCAGATAATTAAAACAGTTTATGTTTTTGCCATTTCCAAGAATCCCTCTTGCGATTTAATGATTCATACACCCAGGGTTTAAAGAAGAAAATAGCCTCATTGTTGTTGGCCCTCTTCAAGCTCTCAAGGGCTCAGCTTATTATTTCGCTATCTGGTAAAAATGAGTTTACCTCTAATTCTCTAATCTCTTCCATGGGGAATTCTTATGGGATAACACAAATTCCATCTTTAACAAGCAAAGAGACAGCTGCTCTTTTCCTTGTGTTTCCCTTTTCGGGGGGCGGGGGGGGGCGAGGGAGATACCTGCTTTCATATGCTAATTCTCTTATGTCATGGAGGCAATTTTAGGAGAACTTAGACAGAGGAGATGAGGAAAGCCCACACCAGAACAGGGCTCAGAGGTGGTGTAGACTGTGACATCCTAGCTTCTTTACGTCATTGTTCTTATATACCCCTCGTTTTACCTGTTTCTCAGTTGCACACTTCTGTTTATTACAGAGCAATTTCACCACCAGGAGAAACTGTCAGGATGCTCCCCATCATACCCACATGCCTCCTGTTCCTAAGCCCTGCAAACCACCAACCCCTTTCTTGTTTCTATAGTTTTGACATTTCAAGAATGTTATGTGGAATATTCCTTTACACTGTGTGAATATATGTCACTGAGAAGACATGTTGCTCTCTTTGTTAATAAAAAGCTAATTGGCCGATAGCTAGGCAGGATTTTCCGGACTGAGAGAATGCTGGGGAGAAGAAGGGTGGAGTCTAAGAAGATGCCATGAGACTCAGAGAGAGCAGGATGGAAAGTACAAACATGAGGTAAAGGAGCCTCAGAGCAGCACATAGATCAATAGAAATGGGTTAATTTAAGTTATAAGAGCTAGCTAAAAATGAGCCTAAGCTATTGGCCAAATATTTATCATTAATATTAAATCTCTGTGTGATTATTTGGGATTTGACTGGTGGGACAGAAAAGCTTGCCTACAATGCTACTTAAAGGGAACCATACAGTATGGAGCTTTCAATGATTGCCTCAAGAATCAGCGTAATTCCCTTGGGACCCATCCAAGTTGTTCTGTGCACCAATGATTTGATTAGAGTTTATAGTGAGGTAGGTTACAGTTTACATAACCATTTACTTATTAAAGAAGATCTGACTGTTTCCATATTTGGGCTGTGTTATGTCCAGATCAAGGAGTTCCCCCCAAACCATTAGGAGACTGAGCCCTGTATGTAAAAGCAAAGAGTTTTTATTCTTACACAAGTTTGCAAACTTGGACTCTCCGTATGTCCAACATATTAGAGTGATCTGAGAGCGCCAAGCTCAGTTGTGGGTTGGGTTTTTATAGTAACAAAGTGGGGATGTGGGATTGTTAAGGTTTGGAACCCTTGATTGGCTGACATTTGCCTAGGGGTATCCTGGTTAAAAGCAATGGGTGTGTGCTGGCAGGTGATCCCATCTACAATGGTTGGAATGTTAGGAATTTCCTTTGGATGGTCTGTTCCTGGGTGGTGCTTGGGTAGTCTCAGTTTGTGGTCTTTCTTGGAACCAGGTATCCCCCTAAATGCAAACTACTGAGACTCAGGCCTCTGCTGAGCTTGTCATGGCTGGCTCCTATAGGCTGCTGTTTTTGTGCATTCATTTGAGAGGTCCAAATGTATAATAGTTCATCTTGAATGAGAGATAAGTTTTTAATTCTCTAAGATCGCACCAATTTTTTCCAGAATAGTTTTACTGTATTATATTCTCACTAGCAATACACAAGAGATCCAGTTCTTCATATCCTCATATAGCTTTGTGTGTCACTATTGTGACATATATATATTGTGACATATATACTATATGTATATATATGTGTCTAAAGTCGTGTGTGTGTGTGTTTGTGTGTGTGTGTGTGTGTGTGTGTGTGAGAGAGAGAGAGAGAGAGAGAGAGAGAGAGAGAGAGAGAAAACACAGACATGCATATGCACACGTAAAGACCAGAGGTCTATGTTTAATATCTTCCTCAATTGCTCTTTATTTTTCGGCGCAGACTCTCTCTGAATCTGGAACTCACTAAGTCATTGGAATTGCTGGCCAACAGGCCACTGTTTCTTGTTTTTGCTTCCCCAGCACCGGGCTTACAGGGTGCACTGTTGCAGGACTTGTGATCACACTATGAACCCTGAGTTTGCATTTACATAAATTAAATAAAAGCAACCTTGGATCAGGAGGTGGAGTCAGCAACTAGTTGACAGAAAGTAATCATAGAGAGTTAGAGGGAGTCCAGGAAACAGAGAGATGCGCAGGAAATAGTAGAGAGGGACTTTGAGTGTGGCAATCCTTTTTGGTTTTGAGTGACAGAAGAGACACTGTCTTTCTGAGACTTAGGTGAAGAGGGAAAGTCCAAACCTCCCTGAGCTAGCAGATTTTCACCCCAGCCTCGGACTCCCAAGTCTTTATTGGTAAATAGAATGATAGAGATTTACTTAAAAACTCCATTTGGTGGCAGCAGCAGCAGAATGTAGAAGTCCTGCAGAGCCACTTCCAAAGAAGCTGGCCAGTAACTGCAGAGCTGCAATTATTGGTTGAAATAGCAGTAGACTCAGATGTAGCCACTGTGCTATTAAATAAACAACAGGTGCATTGCTGAGCATGGCTTCTTATGTGGGTGCTGGGGTCTGGTCTCACATGCTCACACCACAAGCATTTTACTGGCTCAGTCATCTCTGTAGCCCTGCCACTATTTTTTTTTTAAAGTCATGCAGCAAGCATGTACTGGCAGTACTTGGTAATTTTAATTGTTATTTTCCCAATGACTAATGACATAGAGCTTTTTTCATACAAATGTATTTGACTTCTGTACAGACTTTTCAGTAAAATATCTAGCCATACATATATATTTAATTTTTGAGATTATAATTTAATTACAACATTTCTCCTTTCTATTTCCTCCCTCCAAACCCTCACATATACCCTTACCCACTCAGCTTCAAGTTTGTGGGCTCTTTTTTCACTGATTGTTATTGCATGCATATATGTATTTGTATATACACATATACATTCCTATAATAACTTGTCGAGTTTGTATAATACTTCAGGGCTGACCATTCGACACTGGAAAACCAATTGGTTTGCTCTTTTTGGGGGGAGATCACCTTTCTGGCTCCCAGCTTTCCTTAAATGCCTATAATTCTTTGTGTAGGGTAAATGCCTCGTGGACTTTTCCCCATCCAGCTTGGCGTGTTCATTGGCATCATCCTTGTTCGGCTCATATTTGGACAGACATGTTGATGAGATTTTATGGGTATAGTTTCTGATGTCACTAGAAGGCACACTTTTACAGCAAATTTCCTGGTCTTCTAGCTCTTCAACTCTTTCGGCCCCCTCGTCAACAATGTTCATTCAGCATCAATCATGCAGATGAGGACGATGCCATAGGGTAGGGGCAAACTGTTAAGAGACAAATAGCAAACACTTAATTGTTGCCTGTGGTTTTCTGTCCTGCCCGGTTCCCACAGTTGTTAAGTCCCAAAGAAATCACACAGAGTTCTACATTAGTTATAAACTGATTGGGCCATTCGCTCAGACTTATTAACTCTATATTAGCCCATTATTCTTGTCTATGCTAGCCACATGGCTTGGTACCTTATTCAGCGAGGCAGTCACATCTTACTTCTTCTGTGACTGGGTCAAGACTGCAGATGAAACTTCCTTCTTCCCAAAATTCTCCTGTTCTCATTGACCCACTTCTACTTCCTGTCTGGTTGTCTTGCCTCTACTTCCTGTCTGATTGTCCCGCCTCTACTTCCTGCCTGGCTACTGGCCAATCAGTGTTTATTTAAAATATAATTGACAGAATACAGACCATTGTACCACACCATTTAATACTTGTGGGTCTCATGACTTCTTTGGAAAATTTTTAGCCCTGTCATTGTAGTATGGTAGCAGGCATGGGCAACATACTAAGAAATAGGTTTGCATGCATAAATATAAATCTATGTACAAAAGTAGTTATCTCAAAGAGTATAGTTTGCTGACTACTAAAGCAAAGTCACAAACTGTCAGGATCTGGATTCCAGAATGGAACAGGGAGCAGAGCCATTAGGTTTGACTGGATAGCTACCCCTTCAGACCAATTTATGAAAAAGAAACAGATTTTTGCCTTTTAAAACCACCCTATTTTAGAATATCCTTCGCTGAACCATCTCATCCTCATTCACTGGGCACATACTGTATTAACTGTACAAAGATAATTTAGCAGTAATTTACACATGCTCCTTGCTAGACAGAGCTTGAAATGCTATGACAGGGAGATCCAAGAGCACAGAAATGGGCCCGTAGCCAAATTATAAAGACAACATTTTGAAAATGGGATGAGAATGAGAGTGGAGAGGAGGGAGGAAACCGAGTTTATAACACATGGGACTTTAGTGTTCTTATGTCTCCTAAGGTCCAGAAAAGTCTGCGAAACGTTATATTTCAATTTTAGATATGAAAGAAAATAACCAAGTCCCTGAAAAATAATTTAACTTTCCCAGGGGCACAGCTAAATTTGAGCCTGGAAAAGTATCCACTCCAATAATGGCTTTATTCACGGTTCCCATTCAGAGACTGACCTGCAGCTCCCCTCTCTGGAGCACAGCCTGGCCTGTTCCTCCCTCCCTGTCAGGTAGGGCTCCATCAGCAAGTTCCTGAAGAAAACTCAATAGGAGCTTATTAAGCAGCTCTGTCTATCTGCGCAGAAGCAAAACCCGGACCAGGGAAGCTAGAGGAACGAGGGAAAGGAACTGACCTTTAAAACACAAAGCTTTTGATGACAGAGCGCGGAAATCTGCCAACTCTCCTGTATTTGTGGTGGCTGATCAGAAAATGCCACTCTGTGCTTCCATATTCGAGGGAAAACCTGTCTCCATCCTTTTACAGGATGCCCATGAGACTTGTAGCGACCCCCTCATTTATCTGCCATTATAGAACTTTTAGTTCTCTTCCTGCTTCCTCGACAATCATGAATACACTTTCTGTCGAAACAGCCTGAGCACCAGAGCGAAGCTATCTCTCTCTTTCCCTTCTGTTTCCTGTCTTTAGCATGTTTGGTGCTGACTCAAGCAAGATTGCCTCTCACTTTTAAAAAAAACATTAAAATGTGATTATATTATTTGTTCCCCTTTCCTTTCTCTAATTCCTCCCATGTATCCCCCATCCTGCTCTATCTTGAAACCATAACCTCCTTTTCTTTACTTATTATTATTACATATCTATGTATATGTATTATGCCTAGTTACTATTGTTACATATCTATGTATATGTATTATGCCTAGTTACTATTGTTACATATCTATGTATATGTATTATGCCTAGTTACTATTGTTATATATCTATGTATATGTAGTACACATAGTTACTATTGTTGCATATCTATGTATATGTAGTACACATAGTTACTATTGTTGCATATCTATGTATATATATTATGCCTAGTTACTATTGTTACATATCTATGTATATGTATTATACCTAGTTACTACTGTTACATATCTATGTATACATATTATGCCTAGTTACTATTGTTACATATCTATGTATACGTATTATGCCCTGTTACTAATGTTGCATATCTGTGTATATGTATTATGCCTAGTTACTATTGTTACATATCTATGTATACATATTATGCCCAAACATAGAAATACAATCTGCTCAGTCTGTTTAATGTTACTTATATGTATGACTTCAGGACTGACTACTTTGCATTGGATAACCAATTAGGTGACCCTCTCACCTTGGAGTCCTCATACACTCCAGAAAGGCAGTGTGACTTTTGGCCCCTTCCTCAGCTGTGCTTCATTGAACCAACAGTGGACCCAATTCCGCTCTTCCTGGGCTCCTGTCGGTTGCTAGTTACTGAAGAGTTGACTTCACTCCTTTTTGAATATGCACTTGATATCTGGTACTGACTTCCCTTGCTTGGTTTTTGTGGTCTGACAAATCAATTTCTTCAGCAAAGCAGATTAATGTAAATGTAATAGATGCAATATAAACAGATATTTTCCCTGTTGGATAAAAGGAGACAAATAAGTCTATCAGTCTTTTTAGGTTCTCTGTGTGTCCAATTTGAAGTCAGAACAATTAAGAATTCGTACCCACTATGATAATAGTATATCTTTTAATGTAAAGTTTAGAGTTTTGCATTTTATACTGTGTTTGACTACTGGACAAAAATTTAAATCATAGGTTGTGTGTGTACCTGTGCTCACTATCTATAACTTAGGGAGACCTTTACCTCTTATTGTTTGACTGTGTAATATTTTTCCACTTCTTTTCGGTATTGCCATATTAGATTTTAAAACCTTAATAGATCTCTAGACTGAATAATTTAGCCCCTACTTAAATAAAAATAGTCTGGAAATTAAGGACTTCAACCTCAAATAGCTTCACCGTGGAAAAAATACTGCTGGGTTAGCCAGCTCAGAAATGTATTGAGAGTTTTAGTAAGTCTTCGACAAATAAGACTAGTTTAAATAATTTTGGACTAATAAAATTTTAAGGTATCAGCATTAAATATAATAGAAATTTACGTTTTTATTCTACTTGAATTTAGTCTTTAAGCTTCTATAGGATTGCTGTCCAGATAAACTGGCCTTATTTCTACTTAATGTTTAAGATCATGAAAAATATGTTTGCATTTAAGCAAATTAAATAGTCTGAAAAAACTATTTCCTCCCTAGGTTTTATACTGTGCGAGCTTGAAGGTAGTTTTTAGGGCCTTTAAATAACTCAAACCCTACACTGCTAGTGAGTTAATTCAGAGATATTTGTTATATTCTCACAGCACTTCCATGGAAAGTAGAACGTGGAAACATTTATTACTAATCATAATCTTATTTTGTCTATTATTTATCCGAGCTGCAGAGTGGTTATATATTTTGAATGTGATAATGAATGTGATTTTTTTTCTTTTGGCCAGTTTGAAGCGCTGTATTACTAGAGATGCATGGTTGTAGAAAACTGGGAGCTTGGCTGATCTGCAAAGCACTGATGTGTGATAGACAATTCTCAGTGATCTGATTCCCAAAAGTTCTCTAAGGAATAGAAGTTACTGTGGTTAAAAGCTACAATCAATATATGGGAATGAGCTTCCAGTCGGAGCAATGCTGGCAGAGGAACAACGCTCTATGCACAGCAGGCAGAGTGGGTTTTCCTCAGTGAAAACAGAGCACAGTTTACCCGACACTAAAATGACTGTTGCTGTGGAATGTGGGGGGTAGAGTAAGAACACGACAGAATGAACAGAAACACTTATGAAGATTTGGGAAATAATTATAAATAAGTATCGTATTATTTCCTGTTGTCAAAGCTAAGATTTGATGGGTTTGCTTTTAAGATTTCAGAAAGAGCTTTACTATCAAATATTAAGCGGGTCCTACTTTTACTAAAATGACAAAATTTTCTTAGATTATTGGTTTTTTCTTAATACAAAGTTAGGCAATGTGTTTCCTTACCCTCATCTGTTTAATAGTGAATCTGCTGTTTTGTAATCTGCTTAGGTAACCAAGACTTTGTCTCTGAACGGAATAACCAGTGGGTTATGTCAGTTTTAATATATTTCTGTTGATTTAAGCAAATACATTTTCTCACTTAGGAAAGAGGTAAAAATCTATTCAATAATGTTGTTTTCTAAGCTTTTTTTTAAAAATATTATTGAAACAAGAAGTAAGATACTGCCCCTCAGGCATCCCAAATCCAATTTTTCTCTTAGGTGTTCAAATCTCCTAACAACTTTGATTTTTGCCTTTCTAAAATCGAATCTTGAATGATATCTTTTGCACCTAAAATTGTATTTGTTTGGGAGGTTCTAGAAGAACACACAAAGATTTATTCTCTTTCTTTATGAACGAGAGTCAGTGGGGAAAAGTAAAATCATTAGACGTGTTAGGTTTGAGGCATAACAGAGTTGTCAAACAAACGGATACTTAACCTTCTGAGAGCAGGTTTGCGCGATTGACATGAGCATCATGAATGTGCAATAATCATGTGCTGATCGTGATTCCCTTGGATTTGTCAATGTCCTTGCTATCAGTACCACACTTGTCTTATCAGAGCCTTGGGAGTGCTTTGCTTGATTTTAAGCACGTCGGTTAACTCTCTGCTACTGTGATATAACACCCATAGCTATAACTTATAAGGAAGAAAGGTTAAGTTGGCTCACAGTGAGCTTTCGGTTCATGTTTACTTGGTCCAGATGCTTTGGGGACTGTGATGGCGCGGCACAGCATGACAGGAACACATGGCAAAGAGGCTCCCACACAGGGGTGGCAGGAGGCAAAAGGAGAGAAGAGGAGGGGCTGGGGTCAAATTCCCTTCAAAGGCCTAACTTCTCCCCATTAGGTCCTTGCCCTAAAGGTTTTGCAGCTCCCCATAGGGGTACAGCCTGGAGACAGAGTCTTTAACACATTAGCTTCTAGGGGACAGGTTAAAATCCAAACTTTAGGTTCAAAATATGTTAAAATGGTAATAACAAACTCCAGATTTAAAAAAAATAAATTATTTGCTTTAATTTCTTACTTTTTAAAACTTATTTTTATTTATATGTACATGTGTCTCCCTCTGCCTCTGTGTATACACGTGTGTAAGTGTCTGCTCAGGCCAGAAGAGGGTGTTGGATCTCTTGGAGCTGAAGTTCCAGGCAGCTATTAACTATGTGATGTGGGTGCTGGGAACCAAATTCTGGTTCACTGCAAGAGCAGCATGTGCGCCTAGCTGTTAGCCGTCCCGCTAGCCCTGAGTTGTACTTGTTTAGCTTAAACCTAGCATCTTCTAGGTGAAAGAATTTTCAAGTAGATCTATTTTTCAGCTTATGGGATTTTGTTAATATTGTTTTGGAATTTTATTTAACATATGAGTATTTAGGACCTGTTCCTGGATTATTGAACCTTTTTATTTAGTATTTCTGATATATTTTGGGTATTTCATAACAAATGTTTGGTATCTTTGTGGTATATTATGTATCAGGTTTATAATATATTATATACTTAATACATATTAATGTATTTTATGTTATATATAGTATTATTATAATATATTTAATATAATGTATTAAATTTGAGGACTTTTTTAGGTAAACATCAGTTGACCTATTTTTAAAAGTGAAATATAATCTCTATTATTCTTTGAAAAATTCATAACATTTATAGGAATGTTGCTTAATTTTTTTGTTGTTTGGAGGGGTTATATTCTCTTCTAGTTTCTCTTAATAATAGAAAAACAGCGTCAGATATTAGAGATGGAAAGCTGAAAACTCAGAGAAACAAAGCAGCCAGTTACTAGTTCTTACCTCTATGAACTTCTCAGATCCAAAGGGGCAAAATCCTGTCTCTACAAGTCCTCGGAGTGAATGCCTTGAGCGCCTGTCTCCTCCTGCCTTTTATTCCTCTCTATGCCCAGCCATATCCCTTTCTGTCTCTACCTCCCTAGTGTTGGGATTAAAGGCATGTGACTCCCAAATACTGGGTTTAAAGGTGTGAGTAATCACTGCCTGGTTTTGTTTCTTTTTGAGACTGGATCAATCTAGTGTAGTCCAGGGTGGCCTTGAACTCACAGAGATCAGATCCTTCTGCCTCTGCCTCTTGAGTACTGGGATTAAAAGTGTGTGCTACCACCACCCAGCCTCTGTGGCTAACTAGTGCCTCGCTCCACCCTCTGATCCTCAGGCAAGTTTTATTTGTTATAGCACAAACAAAATATCACCACGTGCACCAAAAAATTCTAATCATAGTTATATTCTTCGTGTGTGTGTGTGTGTGTGTGTGTGTGTGTGTGTGTGTGTGTGTACTGGATGTGTGCAGGGGTATCAGTGTGTGCACATGTGGAAATCAGAGGAGAATATCTTCTATCTCTACTTCTCCTTTGAGACATGGTCTCCCACTGGACCTGGCACTCACCAATTTTTAGACTGACTGGTGATCAAGCCTCCAGCATCTTATATCTCCGCCTCCCCAGTGCTAGTACCACAGGCACACACTACCCTAAGAGCACTAAGGTTCTAAACTCAGGTCCTCGTGTCTGCACAGCAAGACAGACATTTTACCCATTGAGTCATAGTCCCAGTCCCTTTGGACACGTTTTCATCGGATTACCCGGTTTTAAAATTATAGCTGAATGAAACACAAGAAGACTCTGTCTTGTCTGATAGCAACTTTAATGAGCCCCCTCAATCCCTGATTAAAACTGAACCTTGACCAGGTTGTCATTATGTGCCAAAATTTCAATTTTTGGGTATATGACTACTATATTCAACTTGCTTTTTTTTTTCTCCCTGAATTTGTTGTATTCGATTCTCACTTGAGCTAAGAGCTGGCTGTCGGGATCTCTATCCAAACTCCAGGCTATCTCAAAGCTGGTCCTTACTCCAGGCTATCTCTCAGATGCTCCTTATTCCAGGCTATCTCGCAGCTGGTCCTTACTCCAGGCTATCTCACAGCTGGTCCTTTCTCCAGGCTATCTCGCAGCTGGTCCTTACTCCAGGCTATCTCACAGCTGGTCCTTTCTCCAGGCTATCTCACAGATGGTCCTTTCTCCAGGCTATCTCTCAGACTATCTCACAGCTGGTCCTTACTCCAGGCTATCTCTCAGACTATCTCACAGCTGGTCCCCAGCTTTGCAATCTGAAGCCATGCAGCTTAATCTAAATCATAAAGAGTTATGTTGAGACCCTGAAGAAGTTAATATGATGCTGAGATCACACTTCAGGTAACCAAGAGAGTAGATAACATTTGTCAAAAGTCAACACCCAAGCTAAAGAGAATTAAAAGAAACTCAAAGAGCACTGCTAACTCCCAGCTCTTCGTGTCAATACAATCTTTCATATTAGTACTTGCCTTATGATGTGGGATTTCCCTCTGTATGCTGTGATTACCATTAATAAATAAAGAAACTGCTTTGTATAACTGGGCAGAACATAGGTAGGCAGGGAAAACTAAACTGAATGTTGGGAGAAAGAAAGGCAGAGTAAAGGAGAAGTCATAAAGCCCTGCTGGAACCAGATGGGACTTTAGCTGGTAAAGCCACAGCCATGTGGTGATACACAGATTAACAGAAATGGGTTAAATTAAGATGTAAGAGTTAGCCAATAAGACACCAGAGCTAATGGGCCAAGCAGTGATTTAAATAGTATAGTTCCTGTGTGATTATTTCGGGGCAAAGTGGCCAGGAACCAATAAGTGGCCCCCTCCAGCAAAACTTCATCTCTTTGAGGACATCTGAACTCCAGACCTACTGCCCTTCCAGATGTTTCAGCCAGTTTCACAGAAACAACACACACATGAACACACAGCAGAGTGTGTTACAGGTTTCCTTAGCTCTGCAAGGGTGTATGTGTGTGTGTGTGTGTGTGTGTGTGTGTGTGTGTGTGTGTGTGTATGTAACTCTTCTGAGCTAGCAAGAGATAAAAGAGGTTGGTTGAACAAAACTAACAATTTTGATTCTTTTACTCAGTCATGAATTCCCTGGAAATCACAACTATTAAGAAGTCCCCTAGATTGCTTTGTGACCCAGGATCTTTTGAACACAAAGGGCTACTCTGTCCTTTGCATGTCCCAAGTTACACTCATCTCCATTATTTCTGTGACTCCAATAGGACTCGTGGATGTGTAGCTCCCTGATTTACTAGTATATGTAAAACTCCAGCTTTTTTCTCCCTCCCTCCCTCCCTCTCTCCCTCCCTCCCTCCCTCCCTCCCTCCCTCCCTCCCTCCCTCCCTCCCTCCTTTCTTTCTTTCTTTCTTTCTTTCTTTCTTTCTTGGTATTCCTCATTAAGTAATAGTTTCCTTTTTGCAATAGCCCGAACAATACCATGCCTTTAGTTTAGGCCATGGATTTGTGTCCTATAACCCCACCTCCCATTTCTATGGTGGAATCCTTTCAACTTCTCTCTTACCTGAACCTTCATTTCCCTACCATCTAAGGATTATTATTTCCACTTCTGAATGGTGTGAGGATTAAATAAGATGTGATGAGATGGAGCCAGAAGACCACTCCATTGACATTAGTTCTTCCTCTTAGATGAAATCATCCTAATGGAATAGGTGACGAGAGTGGAAATAGGCTAGAAGACAGAGTACCAGCGAACAGGTCTCCCTCGTACAATGGAGCGCAGTCCAGTGCAGGTGTGCTGCTGCCGCTGATTCAGACACACCGGGCAGGAGCGCCAGCTCCTTTATGGAGCAGTCACTAATACACTGAGCCTTCCCGCTCTCCACCCTTGGCTTTCTTTGTTTCTTCATGCCTTTCTAGAGGCAGAAATCTTGGGCATTTGGGTTTTTAGGAGCAGGGGGCCCTATTCGTATGAATACTGAGACTGTCTAGAAACTATCTTGCCTTTATGACACAAAGATAAAGCACATCTCAAATGGTAAATGCCCTCTTACCTAAGTATGTCTGGGAGGGTGAAGACTCACGTTGTAGACTGACTATTCACTTCCAAGGCAGCTCCAGTAACTGCCAGGCTGGCTGTTGTGAGAATCTAAGGCAGAAACAGGTGTAGTCACAGATTGTGTGAACGTTCTAATGAATCTATATGAGGTTGTCTATAATCCTCCTGACTCTTTGTGAAGCCTGGCCAAGCCAGCTGGCAAGGACCGTCCTCTGGTAACCATATAAAGATTATCAGAAAGAGGAGCTACAGCAGCTATGTACACTACATGGACATTTGCGAGTAAATGAAAAATCTCACTACTTGATAGTTCAATTGGAAGCTCAAATTGCCGCAGTGAGTATGTGGGGAGTTCCAGCTGTAGATAGACAATTGCAAAGTAATCACAAAACATTTGCTCCTGGAAAGTGATCGCCTGTGGTGCTTTACATTAAGCTGTAATCAGCCTGAATATAAAGTGAGAAAATTCTCCAAACTTTAGGAATGCAACTTCACAGAAAGTAAGGCTGTGTTTGGGGACCTGGATAGAAGTTCATTTGTGGTTCTCTCAAACCCATCATTCTGACTCCTCAGTGACACGTAGGTGTTTTCATATTTTTATTTTTTTTTACAATATCATTACCTTATAATCTAATTCGGATCCTTATCTGGGCTAGGTTGTACAGTAAGTAGGTAGGTACACTGTCTAGGTTCCATAACACTTTTAGGGACTACCAGACTGCTTTAATTTTCTCCAGTCATAAAAAAATTAAGCCCATGATAGCATTTAAAAATATGTGATAGTAACAATTTCTTTTCATATACATGCATAAAACACGAATTTATATGTGGTTATGGTGGTGGAAGTTAGTGGAAGCAAATGTCCTGGATCCAACTGGCTGTGTTTGTGAGTTTAGTTCCCTTCTCGGGCTGTGTGTCGGAAAGCTCCAAGAGTACCAAATCCAATAAGGTGCATTCTGTATTTTCTACATATACCTATCTATCTATCTATCTATCTATCTATCTATCTATCTATCTATCTACATGATAACATTTAGTTTGTAATGTATGTATAGTACAATTTTATTTATTTTTAAGGGGCTATAACTCTTTAATAATGGAATCCAGTGATACTGAAGTGGTTGAGATTGTAAACAAGAAAATGAAAATCTAGTGTTAAAACGGCTCTGTGACTTCAAAGAGGACTAGAAAGCAGATGAATGGGTTAAATAAATCAATTCAAAACTTGGAAGAAATCCAGCTATTAGAGACCTGGAAGAAATGCAGAGATGCTGGGAGAGGATAGGAAATATTGGGAATAAAAAGCTTAATAAACTACATGAAAAAATTCAATGTAAGGTGTCTCCAGGAGACTAGACAAGGCAGAAGAGGGAATATCAGGAACTGAGGATGAGATTGAAAAATTTATACTCAAGTAACAATAAAAAATACAGTTGAGATCTTTGGACCATAACTAAGGGATTAAAACCTCTTACTTTGATGTGTGAACAGAAGGCTGACAAGGATTTTAAAAAGCCCAGGAAACTCAATCAATGAAATTATAGCTGAGAATTGGCCACATCTAGGGAAATAAATGGATGTCCAAACAGGACGTATTTAGATTGCCACATAAGCGTGGCCAGAAAAGAATAATCTCTACTTCATGCCATGATTCAAGTTCCAAGGCTATAGAACAAATAAAGAATACTGAGAGTATTCCCTCAGGTTTGCTGCTGAATTCTACCAAAATTAAATAAAAATTACCCATGTTCCTCAAACTACCCAATAGGATAGGAAGGGAAAGAGCATTTAAAGTAATAGTTAATAATAACCTAGAATAATTATAACAAAATATTACAATGACAGTTTTGTGAATGTGGACTCTCACAAAATATCTTATTACATTTTTGCCTTTCTGCTTCAAGGTAGCACTGCCTCTGATGTATCTGAGTCACCAGCACCACTACTCATGTGTTTGGGGCCCTTATCAAGTAAAATAAGGGCTACTTGAAAGCAAATGTGTTGTAAGGAGGCTGCTTGTTCATCCTGGGAGCCCAGAACCAAAATAATCACACAGAAACTGTATTAATTAAATCACTGCTTGGCCTATTAGCTCTAACTTCTTCTTGGCTCACTTTTACATCTTAATTTAACCCATCTCCATTAATCTGTGCCTCACCATGAGGTTGTGGCCTACCAGCAAGGTTCCGGCATCTGTTTCCAGCAGGGCTACATGGCTTCTCTCTGACTCTGCCTTCTTACTCTCAGCATTCAGCTTAGTTTCCCCGCCTACCTCTATTCCCTGTGCAGGCCCAAAGCAGTCCTTTATCAACCAATGGTATTCACAGCATACAGAGAGGAATCAAAACAGCCCAGCACTCCAACAGTGGACTTGTTAACTGAAATTGTTGCTGAGTGGGAGGGTGGCATATTCACTACAGATTCTCTGGCCATGGGATAAGTCATTTCCCAGGAAGGTTAGAGTGTATATTCAGAAAATATCCCCTTACTACTCATAATGGCACATAACAAAAATAGTTGTGGTTTGACTGTGAAGTGTTTCTCACACACTCAGGTGTTTGAACAGTTGGTTCTCAGATTGTGGTCCTGTTTGAGAAGGGCTGTGGAACCTTTAGGAGGTGGAACCTCACTGGAGGAATGGATCACTGGAGATAAACACTGAGCTTCTATAGCCTGAGCCCATGAACTGTTCACATTTTGCCTATTGATTGGGGATGTAAGGCGGGCAGCTGTCTCCTGCTTCTGCCTCCATATCTTCCCTGCCACGATGGACCTCTTAAACTGAAAACCCAATTAACCTTTTTATAATTTACCTTTGTCAGGTACTTGATCATAGTAGTACTAAAAATAACGAATGCACTTACAAATCATTTCTGGAGTTTTCTGTGGAATATTTTCCACCCTATTTAACTGGGAACAACTTAAACTATAGATATGAAAACTTAGGTAAGGTAAGACTAAGTGTTCTCATAATTTCTTAGTGACACAGAAAACCCAGAAACCCTCAAGGTCAATTACTCAGGCCGTTATCATCTGGGGTGCAGATTCTGCGTTACTGAGGAACACATTGGGCCTATGGAAAGCACAAGTCCTCGCTCCATGGCTCCATTGTGGGGACTCTTGACTTTTAGAAATTGCAACTTTCTATTGGCAGTAAAGGGGGAGGTGCTGCTTCAGCCAATAGTCACCGAAGCACGAGCCCACGGTGCTGCGGGAGGGCCTTCCACTCCGTCAGCCAATAGCCGCTGAAATACCAGTCCACTGGGGCGTGGTATATTTCTCTTTTAAAAAGAGCCACAGATCTCGGCTCAGCCCTCTTGGTTCCTGCGCGTGGTCCTGGTTCCTGCTCCCAGCATCGTGGGCTTGTGCTTCAGCGACTATTGGCTGAAGCAGCGGAAGATACTTCCGCAACACCGCTACTTGCTTTCAATATTATGGAGCAGATACTGCTCTGATTAATCTATTTTTTAAAAAGCAAAAATCAAGGCACATAACCTGAAATAGGATCTCCTCTCCTACATTTCCACAGATTTAAATGGAAATTACCTATGACCGTCATGACAATAATAAAATGTGAAAATACCACAGTTTATCCTGTAAAGGGGAGTAACTAGGATCTTTCCACAATCTAATATTTGAATTCTTGTCACTTAGTAACCCAAAAAGCTCCAAGCTCCAAGCACCAGTTGGTACCAGTTTTCTTCCATCATGAATGCAGTGTCAGATTCTATAGGGATGGTATTCCATCTTTTTATCTTTTGGGGGAACATGTTTAACATGTCCTGACAAGTAATTGCTATTTTGGGTGCTTATCAGCCACTTAGACCAGGAAGTGTTGCTGCCACATCTCTTTTCATACTGACTAGAAAGATCTTGGTTCTAAATATTGGATAGCTACTTCAAATTACAGGAACATTCTGAATTCAGAATGTCAGTGAGCTTTCCAGGCAGGGTAGGGCTGGGTCCAGATATGTAGCTTCCATGCTGACTAAGAGGCCTACAAACACAAAGGCCTGCGGTGAAATGAGCCATGCAGACAAGAGGAAAACCTGGTTCAGCAGAACTTCTGAAACCTGACCCTGAGTAGCTTACCTTTGGCACATTTAAGCACACGACTTTGAAAAACGGTTTCCTTGTGACAGTTATCACCATAAAGCTTAAGGCACGACTGCATCAAAATCCTTTGCAAAGTACATCTCTTTTTGCAGTACCCACAACCTCTTTAATCAAAATGGGGTTACTGGTGAGAGACAATTCTCAAGATAAGGGTCTAGGGAGCTAGGATTTGCAATAAACACAACAGTAAAGCTCTTTTGCCAAGTACGTGGGACCTCTCTTATGAGGTCTGACTCTATAGACAGTGGAAGATCACCAGGCTACTAAGCCACACCCACTCCCAGCCTTCTGTGTGAGAAACAGGTATGCATAGCCTTTCCACGGAAGAGAAAAACCTGCCTGGTTAACAGTTCTGGTTTCTTTATTGCTATCTGTAAGAACAGAGGCCTCGTGTCTTTGTCCATGCTGGTCCTTCAGTGGGAAGGCTCTTAGGGCTCAACACTCCACAAATGCATGCCACAGACCACAGCCAACTCTCTCCAGGTAAAGTCCATTCCAGCCTCACTTGCTTGCTTGGAACGCCCTTCCCGTGTATCTCCTGGGTTGCTGGGTCCAGCCTAGGCCGCATTATTGGCACACAGTCTCCTGCGAGGACCCCATTCCACTCTGGCTTGTTCCTTTCCCCACATTTCTGCTGTATTTCTGGAAGTAGAGGAGGAAAAATAAATATCAACCTCTCTTCTCTCCACTTTCAGGTCTCAGATTTGAGTGATCCAAGTAGTGAAGAGAGGTCTAAATTCTTTTCACCATCTTTCTTCTATTCTTGACACTGGTCTAGAATCAGCTTTCCACCCCGAGGACTGCCTATGGATAACTGTCAGCTCATGGACTCAGTATTCTCAGAGGCAACAAGAGGGCTTTCGGAGATGGACTTTCCTCTACTCTCCCTGAGTTTCAAGAAAGTCACGAGGCCCCGTTGAAAATTTCCCTTTAGTGTTGGCCTCCTGGGGTCCTGCAATTCCAGAGACCTTTTCAGCAAAGCTGGGACGTAGGAATACCAGTCAGCCATTGGATGTGAGCAGTGCCGCCAGTTTAGGGTTGAGGGATCATCTTAAAGTCATCTTCTATTTCTTCCCATGCGTGTTACTGCATCTGACCAACCACACTGTAACTTCCTCAGGGGTGTGGTACAGACTTTCCACTTATTTGGTACCTTGGATCAGTCTCCTTTTGTACATACCGGTGCTCAGTGTGGGCTCAGTTTCCAATTCAGTGGATGAAACATGAACTTTAATGTTTCTGCAACATCAACTTAGGAGTGTGTTTTCCTCTTGCATCTGATGAATACAGAGAAAAAAAACCAGTTAATATAACACAGCCTACTCCAGCTGAGCTCATCTCATTGTTCTAATCCAGAGACCAGAAGAAAGTAGAGGCTGAGGAGTGTGTGGTCCCTCAGCATTTCCTGGAGCCTCCCGAAGCAACCCTCCCCTGCCTTCCGATCTCTCTGTTCGGTGGCAGTTTGCTACGTGTGTTATCAGAGTTGATGGGATCCCTTAAAGAAAAACATGGTTTACACTCCCGGCGATTGAATCTTCTATGTTAAAACAGGCTTTAGGAGCTAATAAAGACAGAAGGACGGCAGAGGACATTAGAAGCAATGTTTCCAGCCATTTCCAAGTGGACTGTTGGTTTCCACCAGTTTTAACTTCTGCCTTTGTCTTAATGTTAGATCATTAAGTTTGACTGGTTTCCTCTTCTTGGGGCCTGCGTGAGGGCTTTGCTTCCTTACAGTAATTTCTGTCCTGTGGAGCCCCAAATAAGCTGAAGGCACACAGTAAATTAGATTTCAGGAGACAGTGGATCTTGAAAACAACAAAAGCCCAAATAAATAATGCTTACTGCCCTAGAAAAAGGATACCGCTGCAGCTATCATGTGTGGAAGTTCTTCCTTTTTTCCCAGTCTACTTAAAAGATGGCATGAAGCACTGTATTAGTTATTTTTTCTGGTCATGTGAGCAAATGTTTAAGCAACAAGAGAATAAAGATTTTTTTTTTTTTGGCTCATGGGTTCAGAAGGCTCAATTCATGGTTGATTGGCCACATGTACTTAAGCAGAACATCACAGTGGAGAGACAGTATGGTGAAGGAGAGCCATTCACACCACTGTGGACAGGTAGTGAATATCAGTAAGGGCCAGGGGCAAGGTTCATTTGAAAACATATGTCCTGTAAAGAACATAGCATATTCAAACTGTAATGTTCAACCTTCAGCCCCCAAAGGCTCATGACCATCTCATAATGCAAAATGGATTTATTTAGTTGATCTCTGAGAATCCCCAAAGTTTTAACCATTCTAAAATTGTTCAAAACTAGAATTTCAGACCCTGTATTATAAATCAAGGTACTCATTTATCTGTGAACACTTGTAAAATTAAAAAGAATGTTCTTCCAGGATATAATGACATAAAATAGAATCCTCCACCTTGGGGGAAGAACTAGAGAGTAGCCAGGAAGTATCCATTTAATACCAGATAAATGTTGGCAGGCCAAACCGTAGATCCTGCATCTCACTCTTACAGATAGAACATTCTGTGTGTATACTATGCATCCTAAAGGGCTTGAGCAGCCCCACCCAGGTGATCTTTCTCTTGAGCTAGCTCTAGTCGTGACCCACAGCTTTCCTCAGTGTACATTCCCTGTTCTTGATGTCAGCAATATCGCTTTTGCACTGCGACTGAAGCTTTACCCTCAGCATGATGAATTGCCCTCTCAAGGAGCTTCTTGTAGAGACATGATTCTTCTACATAATGCATGCCCTTCCCTGAATGGCCTTTCTTAGAGTGTTAGTGGGAACTTCATGATCCCACCATCCTACTTTGCTTGCCCACAGAAACACAGTGTATAGAGACAAGACAAATGCCTCCTCTCACCTCCAGCGCTGGCTGTGGTTCTTTGGACTGTGACTGCTGGACCTCATGTGCTTTGGTAACTGATCCCAAGGAAACACTTCGGTAGGTACCCTTGTGAGATAAAAAAAACCCAAAAAACAAAACAGGGTACCCTAGTAGCTCTCTCCTCTCAATGAGTGTAAAAATATATGGGTTCTAGTACCTACAGAGACCAGATGGTAGAGGCTAATCTTGAGATACCCTGAGTTATCTTTCCATTGTTCTAGTGCATTCTGTTGGCATATTTTTAGTGATATTAATCTTTTTAACAGCTATACATTACTTGTCCACAACTTGTAACCGACTCCTTTAAAGGTTATACTGAATGTTTTTCAAATCTTTCCACTTGCTTTTATTTGTTTGTTTGTTTTGTTTTGTTTTGTTTTTCTCGACAGGGTTTCTCTGTGTAGTAGCACTGACTGTCCTGGAACTCACTTTTAGACCAGGCTGACCTCCCAAGTGCTGGGTTTAAAGGCTTGCACCACCACTGTCCGGCTCTAGCAAATTCTTATGCATCCTGCCAGTCATATTCTACACCTACACAAAAACATGTGTATGTTTCTTAGTCCTTAAAAAATATGAATGTTGGCATTTGTAGTCTGATCTTTTTCCTTGACAATATACTGCTTTGGTGATTACACCATGCCAATTTATGTTAATCTGACCCATTATTTTTGATAGCTACATAGTATTCAAGTATAATACCACACGAGATTTTTAAAATGTTCCTTACTGACATTTAGTTTCCAACTGAGTGCTTCTATAAACAAAGCTTCAACTGCTTACAACAGGCATGCTATTCATATGTCTGCTGCTCATGTATGTAAAGTCCTATCATTGTATTTTCTCAGAAGATGTACTCACACACACAAACACATACAGACACTGACTCATGCACACATATACACATGGACACTGGAGGCAGGGAGAGAGAGAGGATTTTGATAGATAATGCCAAATTTATTTGGCCAAAGGTTTTTTTTCCTGGTCAATATATGTTACTACCAGCTTTGTGAGGGGAATGTGTCTTGTTACATCATTGCTAACAGATTTTCAATGTTCTAATCTGCTATTATGTAGTTGATTAAAACAGGACAACTTATTTGATGTTTAGTTGTAATTGTCAGCTTGACACAATCTAGAACCATGGGGATGGAGTTTTGGTGAGGGATTGTCTAGATTAGGTTGGTCTGTGAGCATTCTGTGGGAAATCGCTTTTATTAAATTAATTGAGAGGAGAAGACCTGCACAGTATTGACATTTTATGGAGCTCAGTGACCCGTCCATTGGTAAAATTGTGTTGAGGTCCTCAGCTATTCTTCTATTTTCTTCTTCTTTAGGTCGAACGCTTATTCTGTGTATTTGGACACTTCAGCATTTGATGTGTAGTGTTTACAAGTGTTATTTCTTCCGGTTGAATTGATTCCTTTATTATTATGCCATTTATCATGCCATAGTGACCTCATCTGTTTTTATAGTCCCTCATTCTTTATTAGTTATTACAGTTTTCTCTTTATTACAGCTGCCGCTGCAGCTCTAAGCTGTACTTCTTATTTAACTTGCCGAGTTCTTTAGCGCCAAGATTTTTGATTGATTGCTTCTTGTAAATCTCTCTTTGCTGAGTTTCCCACTAACATTATGCATTTTCTAACTAGTTTGGTGGAAGTCTATGTTTCTTGAATCTTTTCCCTTGAAATTTTTCTTCTGAATTATTGGTTAGCTATTTTGTTGATTTTCCTTTTAAAACTAGCATCTGGTTGATTCTTTTGCAAGTATCATGCTGGTTTGGTGTTGTCCACATCTGTGTCACTGCCATTACGGTTTGTATGTACACCTGAAGTAGCAGTTGCCTATACCAATTTGACCTTAACAGCAAAAGCCTTTCTGTTTGCAATGTGTCCTAGAGTATTGTTTGGATTTGGTTTTAGTAGGTCTTGATGCCCATCCAGCTTCTTCAGCTGCAATTGGTATTGGCATTATCAGTGGGTGTCTAGGTGGCCTAGAATCCAAAGATTATAGGATTATATTGCCTGCTTGACTGCAATATCCTAAAATGTGGTGTGCCTGCTAGCAGTTCTGAGCACAGTGTCCCTGGTTGTGGGTATGTACTGTCCATCAATTTTTATATGTTCAAGGTCTGTATGTGGATGCGCAGGGCTTATTATCTGTTTTGAGGGGCCTTTGGGAGACCTCTTTGACCTAAGTTTTGCGAGGATAGTTGCCTGGCTGCTTCCCAAAAGACTTCTAGGGGCCTTCTGCTTAACCTTCTGCTGACCTGTTGAGTCCCTCTTCATGAGAGAGGTGATGACAGATGCCAGGTGCTTAGCTTTCTATATGTAGTCACCATGTAGCTTGGTGGCCTTTAACGTCTCCACCATGTTCCCTCCCTTCTCCAGTGCAGCCCAAGCACTCATTGAAAGCACAGTTAGTTTTCCTTTGTTTTGAGTCTCTCTGTTCCGGCGCGAAGCACAAACACACTCTGTACTTTTCCCCTGCCATATTGGTCCGGGAACCTATTCGTCCACTTTGATTTAATGTTTCAAAATTTCCTTCCCATTTTATTTACCTTTGCTCAGTCCTGATGTTTGCGTTCTTTGCTATGTTTTTCTACAGGATTTCTTTGATTTTATGGTGCTTTTAATTTGTTTTATTTTAACTTGTGATTGTATTTAAATTTTCACCCTCTTGCTATATCTTTCTGTCTCCTTTGCATTCTTAAATCTCTTCTCTAAAGACTTCCTAAGGAGGTCATTATTAATTTTTTAAAATTGTAATAGTCGTTCAAAACATTACCTGTTCTGTTTCAACAGCTTCCTTACGCATGTTCTCTCCAGCTTCCACTTTCCCTGTTCCTCCTGGTTTGTATTCCCTTATTCCTTACAGTCAACACTCATTGAGAATTAGTCTGTCTTTCCTGGGTGAGCTACATGCCAGAGATCTTTGTGTGTTGGGGACAGAGACGAGTTCAAACTTTCAGGAATCTTCCTTAAGACAGGAATCTGTAAGAGTATCTTCCTCCAGCCTTCCACTCTTCCCAGGTAAACCAGTCATGAGTGTACTCTGACGAGAGTTTCTCCTTCTCCCTGCCATTCTGCCGGATTGGTACTTGCAAGCAACTTGTTTGTATGATTCCTCATTCCATTATTATTTACCAGATCGGTGATTTCTCAAGGCTTTGGATCAGAAAGTGCCTATGGAAACTTCTTCCAGACTCTGGCTTTGCCCTGTAAGATGGACTCATTTTTGGGAAATTCAAATTTGCATCAATTCTAAAGCCATAAGTATCTTTTCTTGGCTGTTGGCATTCTTGTGAGATCTTTAATTTATGAAGTTTCATTTATATAGTGGTTCATGGTTACATATATCTTACAAAATCAATGTTCTTCAACATTAAGCAATATGCTCGCAGTACATTGATTTTGTAATTCAATGAGTAGATGTTCACATATCAGGCCCAGCTTGGGGTAGGTGGTTCTCGGGTCAGTTTGCAGCCATTTGGCCTGGGGTGAGCTACTTAATCTATCCAACCTTCAAACTCTTCCTCTCTAAAATGTGCGTAACTGGACTCACATTCCAGGGGTAGGAATGTCTTGAGCAAGATCAATAAAATGTTTTACATAGCGCTTGGAAGAAGAAATGCACAATGATTATCAGTCTTGCTGTCCGGAGAGTTCTGTGCGGTGCAAGCTGCTGAGGTCTGTAAAAGTCCCAGCAGATGCCAGTGCAAGAATCCTCAGTACTGAATTGAAACTCTCCCTGTGAATGGCAAAGGTGAGGTGAGATGGGATGAGTGACAAGGTGCTGTGCTTCTCAGACGCAGAAATGGAAACGAATGGTGTCTGTGTCGGTCTGGGCTCCAAGGTCAAGAATAGCCGCGCATCGCGTGATTTGTGAGTAGCAACGGTCTACACAGATGCAAACATTACTGTTGTTAATGAAAAGGTTTCACTGTAAGAGGCTAATTAAAATCTTAGAGGGCAGTCTTTCCAATGAAGACCCTTGAAATCTAAGACCCAGACACGTCAGGAAAAGCATTGACTACTTATGAAGCATATAGGTTTAAAACCCAGGTTCAGAACAACGTCGATTGGATTAGGTTAACTCTTCTACCCAATGACTGTGAGACTTGGGAAGTTACTTGTCTATTTTTTGGTCTAATTGCCTTAGCTGTACAATGATGTTACATTAGCATTTAATTCTTATAATCATTTTGATTATGATGATCGTTGAGCACTCTGAACTTTAAACCTTAGAAAACCACTTAGCAATGCCCAGTGAAGACCAGCTGGCTTCCTGTTCTCAGAAGCAGAATACACTACTTTCTTTGTTATTCCATTTCCTGTATTTCTACATTATTTTCTTAGCAGCCTCCTGTCCAGCCATCTAGCTCTTTCCGAATTTCTTACCTATGAGAATTCAATAGTGAGTTAAAGGAGGAATGAATGATTTTGACCCAACGAAATACAGAAGTAAAAAGACATCATGAAACAACTTAAATTCCGTTTAGTCTTCACTCTTGAAGTGAATGACAAAGCAAATAAAGGACTGAAATGTGAGGAGAAAAAAATCTGGCAAGATAAACATTTGCTGAGTCTGAGTCCACAAATATAAATATTCATTATCTTAAAACAAAGTGGCACAGATTTCCCCAAATATTTCTAGCACATGAATGTATCCCCTTTATTGGAAGTAATCAGTGAGCACATGATACTTTTCCTCACTGAGACCAGCTTCCTCTTGAAAGGTAAAGTCGTAGGACATATTTGGGTGTAGGGAGCTGAGGAGGAGCTGGGAGAAGTTAGGGGGGAAACTATAATTAGAATATGTATTAGAAAAAACTATTTTCATTAAAATAACAGTGAAACAAGCTAATTTTCAACCAATTTAACTCGCTATATCAGTGTTAGAAGAATTTTTATTTCATAATCACTATTTTAAAAAAATTTGAGAATTTCATATATTTACATCATTTCTACTCCTCCCTCTCTCCCTTCCAGACTTGAGCCCATTTAGTGTTGCTTATGTATACATGGTTTTAGGGGTGACCACTAGGATTGAAAAACTATGCTCTGTGTGTGTATGTGTGTGCATGTGTGCATGTGTGTGTGCATGTGTGCGTGTGTGTGTATGTGCACGTACCCATGAGTGTATGTGCAGAGGCCAGAGGTTGAGTTGCTCTCCACCTTAAATTTAACCTTATTAAAATTTAGCTAATTATTTAAGAATTTCATGCAATATATTTTGAGGATATTCATCCACAACCCCCCTCTAAACTCTTCCAAGGTCCACCCCCACCTCACACCCTTTCTTCCCCCACTTGTACCAACTTTGTGTCCACCTTATTTTTTGAAACAAAGTCTCTCACTGAATCTAGAGTTACATTTTTTGGCAGCCTAGCTGGTCACCAAGTTCCCAGGATCCCGGTCTCTGCCCCCAGTCATGGGGTTACGCAGCACACTACCACACATGGATGCTAGAAACCTGAACCCAGGCCCTTGTGCTTGTACAGAATGGATTTCAGCCATTGGGCCATCTTTCCAGCACGTGGATTAATTACCATTTTGTATTTTTGTTTTTATGTAGTTGTAGTGAGGTCAGTTTATAACTAGAACAAAATCCTAGATTAATAATGATGCTAGCTACCTACTGATCTGGCTTGATGAAATCTACAATAGCCATGTACGCCAGGTATGATTTTCTTATTTGCACTTGAGGAAATTGAGGACCAAATGGACTGTCAAGCATTGTGACATTCAAGGGACTTAAACTTAGTCAGAAAATTCTAAACCTTTGTTCTTTATAGCGGAGATGTGACCTGTGTGGCATTTGCTGGCTCCCAGTGGCATTCCATGTAACACACATCACAGATGTGAATCATGGCACGGGAGATAAAGGGACAGCTTTTGGCTCCCACTGTGAACTAATGATAAACGGAAATGTGCTCAAAGGCAGAGAGAGGTGGGCAGACCTTTGTCATTCACACAGAAGCAGTAGGAGTTTAGGCAATTTAAAATCTCTGAACTTTCAAATGAGAACAAACATAAGGATGTTCTGAGAGTCGAATGAGATGGTCACGCGTGGCATGTTTAGCATCCATGTGGCACTTGACATGAGGTGCTGGTGAATTAAAGGTAAATGTTTTCCATGACGGCAGTAGTGACACAAAACAGAACTTGCGATGTGCAAATTCTGGAGCAAGGCTGATTTGTCGTCACCGTAGTCGAGTATACAGACACATGATTTTGCAGGCGATATACTTTACCCTCCCAGATGTGCTAGCCTTGCCTTTCTTGTTGGTAGTGTGTATTCATGTACATTTCTGTGCACTGTGCATTTACACAGACACACTTGAATGGTTTCATTTCTTGGCGCTACCCACAATATCCTGGGCCTCTTGAGAAATGTGGAGCCACGCTTTTGCTCTTTGCAGCGCCCTGAAACCCCACACTGCTGCTCCATCTGACAAGTCAGGTGGCAAGTCCCGGTTTGTCACCAGTTCCCTAGGTTCTAGGAAGTAGGAACCCTGCTAATTTGCAGCATTCCAGCTGCCAGAGCCGGCCTCTGTTTCTGGCTTTTGCTCCCTGATGGCTTTCTGGTCCTGTCGCAGTAGCAGTAGCTCCTAATTGTCCCTGGCTTCTTGTCCTTCTTTTTCTCTGTGAGTGAAGCTCAGCATGAGGACCATTTTCTGCTAATCGTTTAGTTAATGTGCCTTCCATTTGTCGGAGGGTTTATGTCTGTGCCGTTCTTTCGTTCTTTTCTTTTACGCTGGGGCAGGTGTATAAAAGGGTCCTTATTATCCTCCTGATCTCTCCAGTGGCTGCCCCCACCTCCACCCCTTCTCTTTTTCTTCCTCTCTGAGCTTTTACTGACACAGCAGATTCTTAACTTGCTTTCTTTGATTTTTTTTTCAAAGTACAGATGGTTGCTTAACCCCTTAGTATCAGGTGTTTTATTTATGAAGTCTTTTCCTATTCTTTTCAGGCTCCTGTTTCCCTTCTTCTGACACTGTCTTTTAAAAGAAGTCCCCTTTCATCCCTGAGAGAATGCCTTAAAGTACAGGGTGAGCACACAGTGGCTTCTTCACCTAGTATTTAATGTTCTTTCTTCCCTTCTGTCATCCATTCCCTATCTGTTATATCATCTATAGCGAGGTCTGTATTTACGGTTCGACCTACCAATAGCCATGGTAAACTTCAGTTTGAGTATGGCAGCCTGCGGGGCAGCAGAAATGCCAGCTGGTCCTCTCTGGCCTTTTCTCCGACAGGATATTGGATTGCTCATGAACAGCTAAAATTTCAGTCCATGACAGAGTTTTCAGGATGTGAGTTGTTCTGTGATGTCTCCTCCATTGCTGTCAAAAATACTCTGCTTTTCCTTAAAGGGCCATTTCTCGTTTTAAGTCTCGCCTCTCTGTGGAGTCTCTCTGATGATGTCTGAGAGTCCCAAAAGGCTCTCGGTGTTTGCCTTGCAGGTTTTGGTGTCACCGGAGAATGTTTTGTATCTTGCTGTGTGTTCTTAGCCAGAGTGTTGGTTTTCATGCCAAATTGTTTAATATGTACAACTTACAACCTGTAGGAAATGTTGTATGTTATCTAAATATAAAGTTCCTGATGTTTAGGTATCTTTCACCCTTTTGTCTTAATATACCAGTATATTCTTAGTACAAATAGGAATGACCTGGGGACCTGAATTCAAAAGGTTCTGGCACTGTTTCCCAACTTGCTGATTCCCACACTTCCGGCCTTAAGGGATCCGGAATCTTGTGTTTAAGTGAACTCTAGGGGGCATATACCATCGACTAAAATTTGTTAATAGGGAATACCTGTAAGATAGCTTTTATATTTTTCTTTTTTTTTAAGTAATTTTATTAAATTATAAAAGTTTCCATTTACGCCCCTCTTCCCAACACCCTCCCACTCCCCGCCCCTCCTCCTCCCTCTTTGTCCCTAAGGGCAGTCAGGGTTTCCAGCCCTGTGGGAAGTTCAAGTTCCTCCCCCCTCCCTCCAGGTCCGGGAAGGTGAGTATCCAAACAGACTGGATCCCAAAAATCCAGTATATGCAGAGGAAACTAGTCCCAGTGTCATTGTCAATGGCGTCTCAGAAAGACTCCGGGCCAGCCACATTCAGAGAATCCGGCCACCTTCAGAGAATCTGGTTGGATCACGTGCTCCTTCAGTCGCAGTCCAACTGCCCTTGGTAAACTCTCATTAGATCCGACCCCTTGTATCAGTGGGTGATAGCATCCCTCGCAGTCCTTCGTCATTTTCTTCGTCCTTCTGCTCCTCATTTGGACCTTGGGGGGCTCAATCCGGTGCTCCAATGTGGGTCTCCGTCTGTATCGCCATCCATCACCAGATGAAGGATCTATGGTGATAAGCAAAATATTCATCAGTATGGTTATGGGCCAAGGCCGGTTCAGGCACCCTCTCCTCTGTCCAGAGAACAATCTGGGGATCTCTCCTTGGACCTGGGATCCCATATATAATCAAGTTTCCTGTAAACCCTAAAATGACTCCCTTAGTTGAAATATATTCTTCCCTGATCCCATATTCATCCTTCCTCCCTTACCCCCATCCCGGTCTACCGAGCTTTCTCCATCCCTCCCCTACTCCCTTCTCTCTAACCCTCTCCCCTTCCAACAACCCTCCCAACCCCTCCATGCACCCAAGGTTACCTGGGACTCTTGACTATTTCCTACCTCCTGGCGGATAGCTAAATAGTCTTCATCAGGTTCATCTTCTTATTTAGCTTCTCTAAGATCACAAATAATAGGCTCAAAGACCTAAACCATGCCCAAAACCATGTCACTCAAATGCACATGTAGTATGTAAATATACATGCAATTTTCTTGTTTTTTAGGTTTTGAATACTTAAAATTTCCTAATTTTATAAACTGTACAAACTGAATAAATGCATAACTATATTCAGTACTGTTATAAAATTTAATGTGAAGCTCCATGAATTCCATTCTGAATGCCTATTCTAACTATATAGAAGTCATATAGACTTAGTGTCTGTTTGATTTGGGTGTGTAATGTTTTTGAGTTTTGAGTACTTGACAAATATTAATGAGTACTTAGATACATGCTAGGCATTTGCAGTTGTATAGATGATCGAACTGAGACTCTATTCTAGGGCCATTGACAAGATTGAGTAGAAGACATGCATATACATCACGTGAACAGAGGACATGGTCTTGAATAAACCATGGCTGCTTTAAGCCTGTGCATAAAACATAGGTCTTAATTGAAAGACTCTTCATAGACAAGCTTGCAGTTAATTCATCTTTTCATTTTGTGAAGGGGGAAGAGGCAGCTAAGCAGAAACAAAGGAGAAGAATACAATGCCTGATAATGATGTACCAGATAAGCCTTCCTTCCACAATTCAGGTCTATATACCTTAGCTTTCCATCCAAGGGAGAGTGCACACAGGCCCTGCTCACTGTGGCCTGTATAGCAAGCAGTTGGCAATGGCCATTGGGTGGCTGAGGCATTTTAATTAGGTACATGTCAAAAGTGAGCTGTCTTCACACGTACTCAGGCCTCAGACGTGGAGTAGGTTGTGGTAACCAGGGACCTGTGGTCTTGGAAATGCATTCCTGGAATAGTGTGGCTCAGTTGATTGATGATAACCACGATGCACAGAAGGTCAGCAATTTTCACTGACCCCTGCAGCATTTTCATCTCTTGAAACAGAGCCTGTTATTTCAGAATATCTAACACTTCAAAACAGCTTATTGTGGGGGTACCATGGCAACAAAAAGAGACTAGCCACCATTTGCACCACGTAGGAGCCAGAGGTGTTTGGAGGGCAAAGAGAAAGAGTCTGCAGTTTGGTGTGAAGGGACATTTGAAGAAAATGGCAGGAGGAATATTTCTTGCTCTGCAAATTGACAAAATTGCTTCTCTCCTCTGCCTCTGATACTGTGAGTCTTGTATTGTGCTGGGCTCAGGGCAACTGTCTTTTCTGAGTTATCTTTTCTCCGTCTTTGATATGAGCATTCTTTTCTAGTGATATGAGAGCATTTCTGCTAATGCCTTGATGATGGTGTTTTTCTGGTTCAAAGAAACCCAGCTATTTCTGCTGTAGGTTGCTCGAATTCACATTCATTCCTTGCCCAGCTTCAGCTTCTTATAACATAAGTGACTTGGAGTAAGTAGATCAGTGTTTTCCAAAATGGGATGGGCATTACATAGGCTCAAGGATCAGGTTATAAACAAAGGTTCCTGAGTCGGGTGACTCTGCTGAGAGTCACAAGAAACCATTTTGGTGGTTTCCATGCAGGCATGCCCCTCCTTAGCATGGTGCTCTGCCGTCTTGACTTCTCATTCTGGCAATACAAGATCAAGTGGCTAGTCCGTCCCTAGCTCCCTCCAGTCCCCTCTGCCACATGCCTGTCATTCCCTTGTTTGGTGACTCCTTTGGTAATAGCTCCTTTGGTAAGGGGCAAATGAGCCCCCTTGGAGGTCACTCATCACTGCCACTGGCAGATTGCTGAGTAATGGAGGTGCTTTGCAGAATAGCACATTGTCTTTGTACAGAATTTACAGTCTCTTTTCTGGTACTCACACGTATTTCCATACAGGACCAGATGCAAGAGCTGCATGTCTTGCTGTGTGGCTGGATGACTACAGAAAGTACAGAACCCATGGTAATACTGAGCTGGATATTCGAGGGGAAAAAAAACAAAATAAATAAGGGTTGAGAAGCATCTTTGTGTCTGAATCACACAATCCAGCACTTCCTGCTGAGCACAGCACTCCCCTAGCTGTCCAGGAGAGTAAGAGTCATCACGCCAGGCCAGGAAGACCAGGTGGCTGATATCCTTTCTGTACCCTTTTTGAGAGAAAGAAAGGGAAGAGAAATGATCAAAGAAAAATGATCTCCTCCTGAGCTGGTAAAATTTGGTTCGTAGCTCGAGTCTGATCTGTTCTGTTTTTAAGGCAAACTGTGCGAGCCGAGGGAGAGGGCACACTTAGAAAGCACAACCCGGTTCAGATCAATAGAAAAGAAAGCTGGCTTTGTCAGAAATGAACTTACCCCTGATCCAGGAGTGTGTTTCTGATGAAGGCTTGGCAAGTATCCAATTGAAGTGACCAGGGATTTTCCTGGGTAGCAGGTTTCCACGGAGACCCACAATCAAATCAACAGTGTGGTGACCTGCCTGAGTGAAGGGTGTGGACTGTGTGACACGTGATAATGAAAGTCGGACAGAAGGGCTTTATTCACTTACTCAGTGAGACGGAAAGCCCGCCAGAGAGCCTTAGATGATGTGTCACACAGGGTCCTGCTGGGACAGTGTCAGAGTGAAGCTCTGGTATGCTAAATTACAAATTTCGTGTCTGCCGCCACATTTACTGAATATCTGCTCTGTCGTTACTGAGGTACTTTACATTTAATCTTCAAATTTGTTTTATTAGCATTTTAATTACATACGTAACAGTAGATTCTATCACAATTATAGATATGTCTGTCTGTCTGTCCGTCTGTATGTATGTAATCTGTTTTAATCATGTTCTCTCCTGTTACCCCATCTTGTCCTCCTGCTTTAGCTGATGCCTTCCTCTTCTCAATTAGTCTCCCTTTAATTTTCATCTCTCTCTCTCTTTTATAGGACCCAGTGAGTCTTCTTAGAGTTGCTTACGGAAGCATAGTTGATAGGTTGTTTACAGGACCATAGATGCCTTACCAGTGGCCAAAACAACGAAGAAAATGTCTCTTTTTAACAACCATTAACTGTGAATAAATGTTTAGGATGTCTTAAGTCCTTCCCCCACTCCACGAGATAGGATATTGATGGTCCCAGTTCTTTGCAGATCTTAAACAGATAATCACAGAATTCAAGAGTGCAAAGGTCATATCTTTAAACCTTTGCAGGGATAATATGACATAGGACCTTCATTATCTATCCTTATTGATGAGGGAATCAGGGACAAAGGAGTCTTCTAAGCCAATCAGTTGGATGTAAAGAAAGGCCTGTATCTCTCTCGGGCCCGTGGTATTGGCTACTCTACTTCCCAGCATCTTGATTCTGCTTCCCAGTTTTCCTTAGCTGAGATGAAGTATGTTCCACAGTATCCAACTCCTGGTCATTAATAGCATGGCATTATCTTCTTCAGAGACTTGATATAGGGAAGGAAGGTATTCTGATGGTGAGAATGATGATCACAGATGCTACCTTGAATTTGGCCTATATGGTCATCCACTGCTCACCTGCCCAGCCAGAGATGATCCTCATGAGTCTAGGTGAACTGAAATAATGAGTAATAGAAACACTAGAACTCTGTGGGTGAGAGCTTTACTCAATATTTAAAATGACCTGGGTTTTATTCTTGGGCCCATTGCTTATTAGCCACAACTGACTTTCAGCTTTCTGATGTGTAATAGGTACAACTGTGGTTCACACTTCACAGGCTTGCCAAAATGGTTAAAAAAGGATACTTAGCACAGGGCCCAGCGTGTGACAGGCACTCAGAACACATTTCTGAATTGCATTACTGAACCCACGAAGCCAGGTCTTGGTCTGTGGTTGCTTTCTATGGGGCTGTCATCAGCTGTAAGCCATTCTCTCTGATGAAAGTTTTTGGCTTTCAATGTATAACAATAACACTTTATCTTTTCTGAGCTCTCCTACTTGAGAAATATTATGATTTTCATGGATCCACACAACCCTTTCCAAACAGTTTACTATTTTTGTTTTTAATTCAGCACATAAATAAGAAGTTAAAAAGCACACCTTGCCAACTTCAAAGAATGCAAAATCATACAAGTCAAGAGTTCCCCCCCACCCCCTATTCTTTTTAACTTTTCAAATGATGCATTATTGTCTTTCTTATCTTTTCAAAGGTGAGAACTTTGGTGTGAACAGCGCTCTTCAAACTTTTCATTTGTTCATTTGTTTTTGTTTTTCCTCAGTTTACAAATACGGTAAACATTCTTTCATGTTGTTCACTATCAATTCTCACACATATCTCTGGGTTGTCTTCAGATTTTTCTGTCGAGGCTACTCCTTTAATAAAGGTTCTGCACATACCCATCAACTGTATTGACGAGATTATTTTTGTAGGCCATCCTAAGAAGTACAACTTTTGACCCAAAGGATTTCAGTGTTCTAACTAACCATTATCTTTTAAACAGGTAAATCTGAATTATTTTCAGTGTTTAACTGAAAAAAATGCTGTAATAATAGCCTTTGACTATAACTTTTGAATTTTTAACATTTATTTTTTCTCATTAGTGATTTGAGAATTTCATACAGTACCTTTTCATCATATTTCCCTTATACTCCTACTTCTCTGAGATCCATCTCCTAATTGGATCCTCTTTCTTCAGCTTTTATTAAATAGTTTTAAAATTAAAATATAACTGTACCACCTACTCCCTGTTTTGCTCTTCCTCCAACCTCTTCCACTTTCCTTACTGACTTCCAGCCCTTCCTACATTTTCTCCTTCAAACTTCTTATCCATTTTTTCCTCCCTCCCTTTCAAATTGGTGGCTTCTTTATTATTATTATTATTATTATACATTTACACATATATGCAGAGAAAAGTAAATAAATACATCTTGTTGCGTTCATTCAGTGTGGTTTGTGTGTATATGATTTCAGGCTGACCATTTTCTATTGAATATCAGTAATTCACTATGAGTAGTCATTAGTTGCCCGTAGTCCCTTGTCTAGAAGTGGGATCCCATGAGATTTCCTTTCCTATGATAGCACGCCTATAGAGATTATCTTTGTTTAGGCAGTCACATGGTGGAGGTATCTTGGGCGAAACTTCCCTGTCATTTTTAGAAGATAAAAATCTCACAACAGACTTTCTATATCCTTTAAATCCAATCAGAAAGTAGCTGGCCATTCCACTGATATTCATGCTACTATTGTACCAGTGGGCATGTCTTTGCAGATTGGTGATTGTTTTAGTTCACAGGATTCACAGCCAGGTAAGATTGGTGACGGCTTTTCTCCTCTGGTAGCGTGTATAGCCGCTTCCAGCACTACGAAATCTAGACAGTAGGAGTAAGACTTCTAATTGGGAACCAGCTTGATTTCTTCATGTTCTATGATTCAAGCGTGTCATTTCTTCATCAACAGAGTCTTATCATGTTCTGGGGTGTAAACAAAATACTGACAATAGCTTTTAAAATAATTCATTAATTAGTACTACTAGACAGTAGAGTAGAATATGCTGTAGGCCGAGAGCCAATTGATTGTGATCTCTCCATTATATTTGTCTTTCGGTTATGTGACTCGTCTTACAAATGAGAATGCCTAAAGGATTGACTGAGTTATATCATCCAAATGGCAGATCTAAGATTTGAGCTCAGGTCAGTTTTATTTCAAAACTGATCATTCATATCACGTTGTCTCTTGTTTTGAAATTCTTGAGCTATAATGGGCTTGTTGTCAGTGAACCATTGGACCACAAAGTAATACGGTGAGGAGTGAACGAGATGATAGGGAAGTCCTGAGTCTTGTTTATGTCAACAGACCTCTATCGTGTGAAGGAATAATCTTGAGATGTTAAATGGTGCTCATAGTCTCTGTGCATTCATTAGGAGTGGATAATGACTCATTTTATATATGGGAAAGATGATGCAGTGGAGACTTTTATGCACATTTACCTGGCTTGGGGATTACCCAATACCAAAAGTTTCAATAGAAAATAGTTTCTCCAGTCAAATGATGATTTCAGAAATATAAAAAGAGCAGACACGGGTATCCAGCCAACAAGTCAAGCAAGAAAAGTCTTCAGGAGGTGAAGAATTCTGGACAAAAGACCATTTTGTCAGTGAGACTTCCTCCAGGCAAAGGATAGTAATGTTTCTTCACTAGGCCAAAGAACTCTCGGGGACAGATGGTCAACTTTGGCACTGAGGTCTGACGTAAGGAGGGCCAGGAATAGGCAGACAAGTTATGGGTCTTTAGAAACCCACATATGCCTGATACATCCATTAGTATTTTTACGTTACCTGAAGTTCAATAAGTAGAAGATCCACACTGAGTGTAGGAGCCAGCCACGATAAGCTAAATAGAAGCAGGCTACCCAAAGGAAGTTCTTTATTTCCAACCATTATCACCTGCCAGTGTAGGACTCAGCTATCGATAAGTTTAATGGAGGCCTGGGTCTCAGTAATTTACCCTGAAGCAATACCTGGTTACAGGAAGGACCACAAACTGAGATTACCTGAGCACCACCCAAGAACAGACCATCCAAAGGAAATGCCTAACATTCCAACCGCTGTAGATAGAATCACCTGCCAGCACACAGTCACCAGGACACCCCTAGACAAATGTCAGCCAATCAGGGGTCCTGAACCTTAGAAATTCCTCACCTCCACCTTTACTATTATAAAAACCCAACTCTAACTGAGCTCAGGACTCTCTGATTATTCCAATATGTTGGACATACAGTGAGACTGAGTTTGCAAACTTGTATAAAATAAAGACTCATTGCTTTTACATATGGGAGTTGGTCTTCTTGTTGGTTTGAGCATAACGCTGGGCATTAATAGTAAGCCAGGTAGTTCCACCTGTGGCCTAAGGAGTTCAGGTTCACTGGGCAGGGACCACCAGACAGTAAAAACCTGTGGTCAGGGAATTCGGCTTTGAATAATTAGCATGAAACCAAGTCCTTGAGGGTATAGGCAGCATTGTACAGCAAGTGCTATATAAAAGAGGAGAAGTTCAGGTAGTATAGGGCAAGCTTTGAGGTGACAAAGCCAGTGCCAGGAAGATGAGGTCCCAGAGGAAGAAGCTTTCTGTCTGTGATGTGCAGGATCTCTGCTCATCCCAAATGGATCAGCTGAAGCTCAGGAGACAACCCCACAAGAATGCTCCCTTGCTCTTCTATACCTTATCCAAAGCCACTGCTCTGTTCAAATAAATAAGTAAATAGTTATGACATGTTTTAAGTCAGCACTCTGTGGTTTGAATGTGAGATGTCCTACATAAGCTCAGGTCTCTGAATGCTTGGCCCTCAGCTGGCGGTGCTGGTTAGGAGGGCTGTGGAACTTAAAAATTGAAGCCTCATTAGAGGAAGTGGGTCATTTGTGTGTGGGTCTAGAGGCTTTATAACCTGGCCCACTTCTCATTCACTCTCTGCTTCCTAAGTATGAATACAAAGTGACCAGCCAGTCTCTGATTCCTGCCAACTTGCCTTCCCTACCTCCTGCTGTTTTCCCCATGATGGACCATAGTCCTCTGAAGCTGTAAACCAACATCAATCCTTTCTCCCTTAAGTTGCTTCTGTCAATTTTTTTTTCTGCAGCAGAACAGTAACTAATACAAGTACTAACTTGTTTGCTTTATGAAATAGTCCCAACACCAGTATTTCCTTGTTCACTTTAAGGTCCAAACACAAAATTCTTTGTGCCTTAGTTGACTCTTCTGTACAATGGGTGTGAAATGTCTTTCTAAATAGAGTTGAAAGGATAACATAAAACCTTGGAGATTAATAAAATGAGGTGTTTCTCATTGTCTTATCTCTACAACACTGCTTAGTGTTGGACACCTCAAAAGCCTGATGACCCAGAAACTCAGCAGGACCCATAGGAGTTCTCCAAAATGCCCTATGTTGGCTCTGCCCATCCTGAAATGTCAACATTTGTGTCCTTTATCTGCTAGGTCATCATTTCTGGTAGGATTTTATGGGAAGGGCTGCATAACTACCCTATATGAGGTAGGGGAGATAGGTATAATTACGGCTATATTTTTCATTAACCAGAATTATTTCATCTCACACTTTTCCCTCTGCTTTTTACCCTCTCTTCTGCCTATATATCCATTCCTTCTAAAAGTTATTTGTTTTAGAAAACACCCACTGGGCATTCAGATTACTCAGGCCATCTGCTTTATTAGAGGAAGTGATACATTGTTCTCCAGATGTCGTTTGATGGCTTGAGGGCTCCCTATTGCTTTATCTATTATATTCCTACTTAAGCATCTCAGTTGACAGCTAGGTACTATGCAGGTTGCTTGCTCTTATTTATCTGGCACTCTCCCTACTTTCTCGCCTCCTCAGGCCTTGGCATTCCCCAGAACCAAAAAGGTTTCAGATAGAATCCTCTGGTCCTTGGGAGCTCACAACGCTCCAGAGGCCCCATCAAAGGTGGTGGTGCAGTGGGTAGTGTATATGAGTCACCCAGAGGTGCCTATGTCTCTTCTTTCTTGAGTTTGCAGATAAAGGGATGGGGAAAATCCCAGTGAATGACTCACTCCTTCAGGGTAATCAAAGAATAGTTTAAGCAGTGTGTGTACTCACGCAAGCATTCATCACTGAGAACAGCACCTCAGGAATGGGAACCAGACTTTCCTCACATGGGTGGGGCTGCTTGTGTACATCCGTCAGGATGAGCATGCTGGGAGCCAGCGTGAGCATCTATGGGGAATCTGCATTTTTCAAGGGAGCAAAGAGCTTTCCTCAGAAGAAACTTCCTAAAGAATGCACATAGGTAGATTCCACCACCAAGGGGTTCAATTAGGCAAGTAGGGCATCACACTTATTTAGCTGAAGTGATTGGACTCTGAAATGAGGTGTCTATGCAAGTATCTCTTGGTAGCTTGAATTCTGTAGCATTAAACCATATGAAGCAAAGTGGAAAAGTTGAAGAAGGCGAGGGAAGGATGTTAGATGGAATATTGGTTGAAGCCACATTAATATGTTCCTTAAATACAAAGTTTAAGCTTTATCCTATGAGAAAGGTATTACTACTGTTGAAGACTTTTAAGCCAAAGAAAGAAAAGAAAGCATCCTCAGGTTGCAGTGTGAAAAAAGGCAGGTGGAGGCAAACCTGGTGGTGGGGACAATAGGAAGCTGCTGCAGAGTCTTCACAGTTAAGAGCATCATAGAATTATGTCTAACAGACTGAGAAGAGGAGTCTGATGGGAGAGGAGCAGGGATAGAAGAGGTGCAAGGATAGAGAAATGTCAGGCAGTATTGCTGGATTAGAAGTGGAAGTTTGTATAAGACAGTGCTCAAGGAGACTGACTGTAGGATGTCTTGTTGGGGTCCTTGAGTTAACAGTGGTACTATCCATCGTTATGGGGAAAGACGAAGAAGTGTACATAGATACAAGACTCTGCTTTGGTTTCCTAGCCACCCAGACCAGAATAATCACAAAGAAACTATATCTATTACAACATTGTTTGGCTTATTAGCTCAGGCTTATTATTAACTAGCTCTTACAACTTAAATTAATCCATATTTTTTGTCTATGTTTAGCTACCTGACTTGGTACCTTTTATCAGTGAGGTATTCTCATCTTGTTTTTTTGGTGTCTGGCTGGTTAGTGACTGTCTGCCTGCCTTTCCTCTTCTCAGAATTCTCCAAGTCTGGTTTCCCCGTCTATACTTCCTGCCTGGCTACTGGCCAGTCTGCATTTTATTAAACAGTATGAGTGACAAATCTTTATAGGGTACAAGAGCATTAATCCACAACAAGTTTAGAAAGAAAAAGATTGTGTTGCATTTGGAACGTGCTGCTTTGAAACATCCATGGAACAGTGTTGGATACACAAATCGGGAGTTTAGAGAGAAATTTGACCTAAATATGTAGATTGTGAAACATCAACAGTTCTGGGAGTCTTTAGCCTGGTGTTTTCATGGATCCCCTCAGAGCATATGAGGAAAGCTATTTCTACCTGTCTCCCAGGAAATAATTCACAGATCACTTAGGGCCCATTCTGGATATATTTGGGGGATCAAATTGTGTGACTACAGCCTGGATAGAGTGAGATGACAGAAAGAGATGAGGATAAAACCCAGACTGAAAAAATGTGCTAAGAGCATGGTGTGAGGAGAAACCACCCAGCAGTGCACAGACAAGTCAGGGGAGAGCATTTGAAATGGCGGTAACACCATAAAATCTGTAGAAAGGGCAAGAAAGGCAAAGGGTTTTTTTTTCTTTTAAAAGACTATTCAGTGTAACACAAAAACGAGTTGTAAATGTAGACGACTTAGGGCCCCTAGAGAAATATGTAAAGATGCAGAAAATTAGGGGGAGGGTTTGAAGTAGACATGACAATGTGGCAGGAAGAAAGAAAGGAGCTATGCAGAGAAACAAAAATCTAGTGGTTTGTGCGGTAGGCAGAGGGCATGTGAGGGGGATTCTGAGGGGCTGTCCCCTGTCTTCTCTGTGAAGAAGGGTGTGGGCAGCTCATGGAGGGATTCTTGGCTATATTACTGACTTCAGGCTATCTGGGTATTCTGGTTGAACTGGACTACAGCAAATGATGTGGCCCATTTGTCGAAAAAGAAAAAAGAAACACTTTCAACTCAAGGGGCTTGTCAGCCCCACTTGGCCCCTTCAAGCAGCTCAGTTAAGTTTGCATCTCATGTTGGAGTAAGGGCAGACAGGTCAAACGTGCTTCGATAGCTGTCGGAGCCCTTGACCCTGTCTCCTGGCCTCCGTCTCGTGCTCCTAACCAGGCCGCTTTCTTCAGCCTCCAGTAGAGCAGCTTTGCTCTTCATTACTCAAAACTCTCTTGTCTTCTCAGGAATGACATTGCCCTTTTCAAAACATCAGCCGCTATAAATAATCTCACAGGACACCCCTGAGGTGGAGTCCAGTCCCAGAACTTTCTACTCTGGATCCTTTGACAAAATGCATCCCGTGCAACAAAATTATATGTCTAAGGAATTCAACTCAGGCTCGGGTCAGGTGAAGAATGCACTGCATTGCATGCTTGTATTTACTGAGAAGGCAACGAAAAAATCATCTTGTTGACATAAGTACTTAAGAAATGAAACTGCAAGGCTGGTTGATGTCTTTCTCCACACGCAGAGAGGGGCAAGCAGGAGACTACACTTCAGCATGTGTGGAAGTGGAGAGAACAAAAAGCACGAAGCGGTTTTGAAGAGAAGCCAAGGGGCAGAGGGCTCATGGGCCTCTGCCATCACAGTTGTTTCCCTTCTTACCGTCTGTGGGATGGAAACGGGGGCCTCTGAGCTGTGTGATTCTTAAGGTCTGTCTTAGTGTTCCTTATTTCCAAACAATTACAAATTATAACTAACATAAAGGACATTTCCCACCTGAGCCACACGCGAGGAGGTTGAAAATCTCCCTCTATCCACCCAGCCTCTGGTGAGTGTTTCTCAGACAGGAGAATTCCCTTAACAATATCTCTTGGCATCAAAATGAATTAACATTGATACATTACTCCATCACTCTCTGACCTTGGTCTCCAGTTGCCTAGCAGTGTTAGAGATAGTGAAAGGATCAGCTTCAGAGTTTCCAATGTTTTTGATTGCCCTGATTTGGATGTTTTGTCTAGAACAGTCCTTCAGCCTTCTAGACTTTAATCTGCTTAAATTTTAAAGAAGTAAATAGTCAGGTTATGTGGTGGCATGACTTTAGATTCAGGTCTGACTGATGGTTACTCACGCCTTGACTTGGGTTGTGTACTTTGGCAGGAATTTCACAGGAATCAGGTTATATGGTGGCATGACTTTTGATTCGGGTCTGACTGATGGTTACTCACGCCTTGACTTGGGCTGTGTATCTTTGGCAGGAATCTCTGATGAGTCACAAAGCTGGTCTCATATGTATTATCATTATAGAGCACACAATTTGTGCTGATTCAATTTATAGCAAGATTTTTGGGTTACTTATTAAAGTAATGCCCACAAAACTTGTTCAGTGAGAGGTTATTCTTTCTTCCCTTTTATTCAATGATGATTTTGTGGGTGACCCTATACAATCACATAAATGTACCATTTCTTATCAAATGATGAACTCACCTAATTATTCACTGATACCTGTGGGGGTTCATGGTAACTTGTGACACCAGCTATAATCCACCTTTATCAGTTGTTACATTGATATGCAAACTGTTCTCATCCTTTCGAGTGACAGACTTCTGTGTTCCTTATAAACCTTTAAAATTCTTGAATTATTTTTTTTTTGCAATATGGCCACATGCAAGCCATTTCTCCAGAGGCAAGTTTCCAATGTTTAATTGTAAGAGGGATCTAGAATTTTCTATCTGAGTGACAGGTGTGTGTTCATGGCCATGAGCTGTCACTGCACCCGGAACTTTTCAGAGGATAGATAGAGATATAACTTTATATTTATATAAAATTATGGCTATTTATATACTATTAATTTATAATATATTATTATACTTATACCTGCTTACTTATATTTACATCTAGTTTACTGCTTACTCATATGACCATTTTTACATAGTGAAACTATTGAGTTCACAAGAATATCTGTAAATCAATTTGTCAGCCCTGAATGTGTTAATAGTTTACCTCTCAGTAAATAGTTTACCTCTTCTTCCCTAGTGCAAACCCATCGAACATTGTTTTTATGGAGGCATTTGGTCAACCCCCTTCCTCATCTCAGTTTTCCTTGTCTACTGTCACCCCACAGGGAAGTCCTCCTCATGCTAACCAGGTCGACTTTTCTCTGTGCTTTGCTTGGAATCTGACCTCCCACAATGGCCTGCCTCTCATCCCCACACTACTTAGGTCTACTTCTTCACATTGTTTACCTCACCATTCTTTAATACATTCCCTATGCATTCATATTATACGGCACTCCGTGCTTTATTTCCTATTAAATAATAAATCCTAAGCATGAATCCCCTTCTTGCTTCGTTTGGTCTCTGAGCCTCCATATAAGACACCTCTGCACATATGGCCAGGAGTCATCTCTGGAAGCTACATATTTACTTGAAAATGCGATGTGCTTACCTGGATTCTGGGAAGGGTCCCTTTGTGAGGGATGGCATGCTGCTCTCTGCTTCCCGCCATTTGTCCAAATCTTTCCTCACACATGAAGGAGAAGGATGCTACTACTCGAGCTAAAGCTTTTGTTCTCTATTTAAGTGTGATGTGCTTATGTTACATGTGATGCTGTGCTTATGTTACGTGTGATGCTGTGCTTATGTTACATGTGATGCTGTGCTTATGTTACGTGTGATGTGCTCATGTTACATGGCTTCATTTCTTCAACCTTAGTACACATGTTTTAAGCCTTAATTTGAGTGATTTTCAGATTTATTTTCTGTGTGGTAGAATTTCCAGTAAAACAACTATGGTAGTAGAAATGCAGATCTTAGTTATGACTGCAGGCACCATGTGTAAACAGATGCCCTCAAGTTTAGCCTAGAACAAGACTAATGAAGCCATGGACCTTTATATTGGCTTCTCTGGGCTATATTTAGGTGGTGAAAACCATGTTGGTTTGGAGTTGGCCTCACTTATGTGTTTGGGGATCAATTGAAGACAAATTTATTTTGTTAAATTCTATCTTCCTGAGACCAGCAGGTTGGTCAGGTTCTTCTCCTGGCACAGAAGACAGAAAGCCTTCTCTTGTTTCTGTTCATCTCATGTCTGGTTGAGGATGAAACCAGAAAGCAATACCAAAATGTGACAGAAAATACAGGGAAGGTTAAAGAACTGGAGCCACCGATTTAATCTGTCATATTGAGGCTAGTATGCAATATAGCTTTACAAGAAAAAATTAGAAACCCTCCACCTTCATTTTGAATCCCTAAGTTATGAGTATCCTTGGGTACTACCAAATAATGGATCTTTTATTAACCAAATTTATTCTTTGCCAATATTATAAATGTATATAATGCATTTCAATTATTCTCACCCACATTCTTTCTTATCTCCTACTGTATCTACACTGGCCCTTGTCCTTAAAAATTCCTTCCCCACATTCATATTGTGTGTGTGTGTGTGTGTGTGTGTGTGTGTGTGTGTGTGTGTGTGTATGATTGTGGTTTTAGAACTATCCATTGGAGCCTGACTGACTTCACCAGTGTATAGACAAGAGAAGGCAAAGGTTCCTCAGCTCCCAAAATATGTAGCCAATGTAGTTAAGCAGGGAGAGCTAGAGGCCATGTCTGCTCCTACCTCCTTACATTATAGACAAGGCCAGTTCTGTGCATGCCCAGTGCAGGCACTACAGCTAGTGAGAGTGTATGATTTTAGTGTCTATGTTATGTCTCAAAGACGGCATTTCACAGACATCCTCCTGTCTTCCAACTCTTATATGCTTTGTGTTTTCTATTCTTTAATGTTCCCTGAACCTTAGGGGAGATAAGTAAGTATCAATGTCTCACTTAGGGGTGAACACTCAGCTGTGACTTATTCTAAGCACGTTATACAGCTCTGTCTCTGCATTCACCACTGTTGATTGGAAAGCGGTGATCTGATTAAGGATGAGTGTAACCTTTGTTTGGGGTTATAAACAGAGTTACTTAGAAGTCAGTTTGATGGTATGCCAAGTTAGATAATCAACAGAAAGTCCCCCACTCCACCCACCACCCTGGGCCTGTAACTTTTGACAATGTTTACAATACTTGTTACGGTGCCATGGAATGGGCCTCAAAACTAAACAGAAAGTAGTTGGTTGCCGTCAGAATAGTCCTGCCACTATGGCACCAGTGGCCTTATTTTGCCTGGAAGGTTAGTATTATAGTACATTAGATCCACAACTAGGTACGTCCTTAGATGCCGTTTCTTCCCCTTGTCATAGGACTTTTGGTCTCATGAAAGCTAGCCAGCAGGAAGAGAGTTTCTTGCTTAGTTTAAATTTGATTTCTTTATATCTTACAACCATGACGCATGATGTCTTCAGGAATAGAATCCCATCATCTAGTTCCGGTGGGTAGCCAAGAGGAATGGCAAGAGTTTGGGTTGTTTCAGGAGCCTCTGAAGCCTCCGTCACCAACAACTCCTAGGGCAGTATCCCTCGTCCCACTATGGGATTTTGGTTTAGTAGCCCATGGCTTCTAGAAGCAGCATTATCTAGCCATGCAGACGATCTCCCGTCAAACTGTTTCTTTAAAATTACTTTATTTTAAAGTTGGGTTACAAGGTGATAGGTATCTTTGTGGCTTTTTCATACATCATTTACTTTGATTAACTTCTTCTCTGTCCCCTCACCTCTTCCATCCTCCCGCCCCAACCCTCGCTTATACCTTAGTGTCCTTACTCTTCCCTTCTATGTTTTCATTTTATCCGTGTCCTGCTTCCACCTGCTCTGAAGGCAGCTTCCACCCATTGTGGTCTCTAAGTTACTGACTCCCATAGGCACTCCAATTAAACATGTGTACTATAGACAAAGCTAAGACCCACGTGTGAGAGAACACATGGTATTTGTCTTTCTAGGTCTGGGTGACCTCAATCAGCATTAATTTTTTTATTTATTTATTATGTATACAATATTCTGTCTGTGTATATGTCTGCAGGCCAGAAGAGACCTCATTACAGATGGTTGTGTGCCACCATGTGGCTGCCGGGAACCGAACTCAGGACCTTTGGAAGGGCAGGCAATGCTCTTAACCACTGAGCCATCTCTCCAGCCCCAGCATTAATTTTTTTTTAGTTCCATGTATCTACCTGCAGATTTTGTATTTTCATTTTCTTTATAGCTGAATAAAATTCCATTGTTGTGTATGTACCACATTTTCATTATCTCTTCATCAGTTGATAGACATTTGGGCTAATTATATTATCTCCTGGCTATGAATAGAGCAACAGTGAGCACAGCTGTGTAAATATCTCTGCAGTAGGAGAGAGAATCCTTTGGGTGCACACCCAGGAATGATGTTGCAGAATCGTATGGTGTCTAGCTTTCTGAGAAGTGTCTAGATTCATTTCCAAAGTAGCTACCTAGCCTGTACTCCCATTGACAGCTCTTTCCCCACATGAGTACCAGCATTTGCTGTTTGTATCCTGGATGGTGGCCTTCTGGCTTGAGGGAGATGGATTCTTAAAGTCATTTCACTCTGCAAGTTCTTGATGGCTAAGAATGTTGAACATTTTTGAAAGTGTTTACTAGTCACCATGTTTCTTCCTTTGAGAACTTTGAGCTTATTTACACACTTTTTTTAAAAAATTTGGATTGCCTGTAAGTACTTAAAACAATCTATTTCTTTTAAAGTTTGATAATGTCTCTCTTTCTTCCACTTTCTCTTTCTCCGAAGGTAATTGACTTAGATTTAAATTTTTTTCAAAAAATTGCTAATATTTTGCATTGACTTTGATGGGAAAAGTAAATGCAGTGGTATATTATATCATCGTCCATTAAAATAGAAATTAGTATGTATGTTCTCTTTGAGCTATTTGACATACCTTAACTTTATTTCCAGAACACTCATGTAAGATGTTCATTTAATAGTCTTGTTTAATTGTGGAGGAGAAAATGGAAGGTTAACAAACTAAGCAGATCAACTAACAAATAGATTGATTATTCCAACGCTCTAGACCGTACTCTGCCACAGGCTGTTTTGCCTCTGCCTCTTCACTGGGCTCCTTTCATCCTCCATCCAGGGACCTCGCAGCATCTTCCCCTGGAGACGTTATTTTACCCATGGCAAACATCATGTGACAAGCAGTGTTGATAAAGGCAAAGCAGAATAAAGTCCTAAACCCGCTTTCTTATTTGGGTTCAATAGTAAATAGCGATTGTAACGAGTTTGTGTCATCTTTAGCAGAGGCACGAGAGAGAAAAGTTGGTTGCGCAACTGGCTAAAACATTTAGGTCTGATTTTAAAAAAAAAATAAGATGCTTCAGTTTGTTAAATGCTATCATGGGATCCCTAGGAAGTTACCAAACACTGTTATTCAAAAGAATCGTTTAAAACATTCTCCTTTCCCCAATTCTTTTCCTGTTTATATGGATGGAATCTTTATTTTCCCAAATAAACTCTGGAAAGTAACTCTTTCCTTCTACTCATTCATTCATTCCACAAATACTGAACAGCACGTTTGCTGGACACTGGGCGAGGCTGAGGAAATACTGTTGAACAACAGATAAAAATCCCATCCTTGGAATCTAGTCTAGGATCTGCTCTGGTTACAAGAGTAAGAAACTCAGGGATGCCCCAGCTGGGCTTCCTCCTTCTATACGTGTCCCTAATCGTCTCATTGCAATACCAGCCCCCTGCAGAAACACCAGGAAGATGACTGCCCTTTAGAATGTAGAGGAAATTGGGGGATGTAGCTATCTTCCTTAATCTCCATTGCTACGTCTTGTTCTTGAAGAATTCATGCAAAGATCATGTGTTTTGTACGCAAGTGTTTGTGTTTGGGGAATTGTTTAGAACGGAGCTATCCAGAAGGGCAAAGTGGACTCTTTCCTTGCCCTTCCCCCTCCTGCCTTCCCTCTCTGTCAGTCTGCTTTCCCAAGCTGTCTTCTGAGGCAGCTGCTAGAGTTGTCTTCATAAAATTTCCAATGACTCCCTGCTGACTTCTTAATACAGTTCAGTCTTTTAAACAAGTGTTCAGGGCCCTCATGATCTGCACTTACCCCCTACCACTTTTAACAGCCTCGTTCTCCATCGCATCCATTAGTGCATGCTGCTATCGTCTTCTATGATCACCTGCCTGATCCCCAGCCATGCAGCGTGTTCACGCCTCCTCACCTTTGCTAGCCCCAGAACGACCATTACTTCCCCCACTAATCAAAATCTATGCAACCTTCAAGGCCCAGCTCATTTACAGCGCGTCCCCAAAGCCTTCCCTTAGCGCTCTGTCGGAATTAATTGCTTCCTCCTCTGTGCTCCCATAGCCCACCTCGTTCTTCTGTTTAGCACATTTTTCCATGCTGCTTCATCCAAACAAAATCTGCTTACATTTCGGTTTCTGCCATCCTCTTGGATGCTTCAAAATCAAGGTCATGGGTTCATGGTAGTCCAACGCTGCATCTTCCTGGGCTTTACTTCTAAAATGACCTCCACACAATATCACACATTACTGGATTATAGTCACGCTCTAAGTTTCTGCAAGATCAGCTGTGGTCAGTTTCATAAGTAATTTCATTTTTGAGATGTATGCTGTGACCTGATACAAGGCAATCCTAGGTTGAGAGCCCTTCTGTTTACTTGCTTTATAGGCTATGATGAATGACTTTCCTTTTTTGGTCATTTTCCTTGTTTAAAAGTGGGCATTACAGTTACTTTAGTGAACTATTACAAAGATAAGAAGCTAAGTGTTTACTAGTATGCTTGTCACATAGCAGTGAGAAATGTGTAATGACCATTATTAGCATTTTTATTTTAGAAGAAATCACAGTTTGCATTATTGACTTCCCACAATCTGCAAATTTGTCTCCTCCATACTTCACTGTATTATTTAATTTCAAATTTATACCCACCCCTATGATGATTCACTGCTGTTACAGATGAAGAAACTTGGAAGTTGGTAGTTTCCTGGCATCTGTGCAATCAGTGAGGGGTATGCTTGAATGTGAACCTCATCCTTAGATCATTAATTGATTGATTGATTGATTGACTGATTGATTGATTTAGTGTGTGTTAATGTTTTATGTGCACCTATGCAGGTGCACCATGCATGTACTTGGTGTCCACCGTGTCCATAGAGATTAAAAGAGGGCGTCCGATCTTCTGGAACTGGAGTTACAGATGGTTAAGAACCACTTTGTGCAAGTTGGGAACTGAATCCAGGTCTTCTATAAGAGCAGCCAGTCCTCTTAATTGCTGAACTGTCTCCAGTACCAACAGACTCTCAACTACCAGTACCATTAGGCAGGTTTGATAATTAACAAAGTGAAATGTTCCCATTTTGCTGGGGTAGAGGAATTGTCTGGTGACACCATCCCTAAGCAGAACATCCATTGCAGTATTTGCTACTCAGGATCCTCATGGGAATGATTTCTTCTAGGGCACCATTATGCTAAATAGCCTTTTAACGTCTCTGCAGAGTCTATTTCTTCCCAAGATTTTTCTGCTCCTTTTCTAAATGATTTACTCAGTTACTATATATATGCATATACATATATATATGTGTGTGTATGTGTGTGAGTGTGTGTAAGTATGTAAAAATATGGCAAGACAAATTAGGTCATCATTTTCCTCAAAACCTTTCCCCACATGGAAATAGGCAGAAGTTGAGTCAGCTAGGATGGCATGACACCGTTGACATATCTAGATTGTAATAATGAGCTCTAAACTTCCCTTTAGTTTCCTTGTGGTTTCACCGTGGTGAACAGATTAACGCCTCTTGCACCATTCAGCGATTTCATTGGCCATCACAGAAACTCCTAGTATTCGCTATTTTAGCCACACTGAGTCTGACTCGATCTGAACTAGCAAGTCTCTCTGGTCTGACTAAACACGGTTTTGTATCATACTTTATTTTAAATAATCCCCAGGTCCAAATCAAACAAGTATCCAAGCCCCTCTCATTTGCGTATTTCTCTCTTCTTTTCTTTTAATGTTTTACCTTCCTTTTTCATAGCTCATTGAGTGTTTCATACATCTTTGGTCATCTTCACCCCTCCCCCAACTCTTCCCAGATCCACACCTCCTTTTCCAACTTTGGGTCCCTTTCTTTTTTAAACCAATCAAGATCAATTTGTGCTATCCGAGTATTCTTGGATTCTGTTTCCCTGGGAGCACAGTTTAGCAGGGATTATACACCTGGAAGACTGACCCCTCCTGCTGCAGCAGCTGACACTGTCCATACCTCCATGACTAAGGGTTGGATTTCCTGTCCAACTCTCCTTCCCATGCTAGGACCTGCTCTTGAGCTTGCACAAGCTATGTGCCTGTTTTCATAATCTCTCTAAGTTCACTGTTGTGTCCAGAAGACACGGTTTCCTTGTCATCTGCTTCTTTCGGTCCTTATGCTCTTTTGGGCCCCTCTTCTGCCATGATCCCTGAGCATTAGGAGTAAGGACTGCACAATATGTATATATATATATATATATATATATATATATATATATATATGTTCTGTCTAGGGCTGAGTATTCACAGTCTCTAATTTTCTGTGCCTTGACCAATTGTGAGTCTCGGCTAATTATCATCTGCTGATGAGAGCTGAGAGATGTGTTACTTCATGGGTATAACTACAAGTTATTAGGGTCAGATTTAATACCATGTCTGTCAAGGAAAATATGTTCTCCACTAGGACTTATGACCTCTTAGCCACATGTTCTTGACCAGATATTGATGCCAGGTACAGCTTTCATCCTGTGAAATATGAGCTAAATACAAGCAGAAAGTGGTTGGTTACTTCCAAGATGCTTTCTTGCTCTTTATTTTCTTCCCCTCAAATATTCAGAAATCTAATATCTACAGTAATATTTTTCTGGTTGGATTTTTTATTTGTCAGAGATGTTAACCCAAAAGTTTTCCCCTTTCCCTCTCACTTCCTTTATTGTTTTCTTCAATTATAGATAATTAAAATATATATGATGATAAAAATATAAAAATGTTGTTCAGGCTGGATGGTGGTGTCTCATGCCTTTAATCCTAGCACTCAGGAGGCAGAGGCAGGCGGATCTCTGTGAGTTCGAGGCCAGCCTAATCTACATAGTGAGTTCCCTGTCTCAGAAAAAAAAAGTTGCTCAGGTATACTTTTAACTACAGTTTTACTATGTGTAAATTTCGTGATTAAAGAGCACATTAATTTCCATCTATGAATATCTTATTAATTTTTCTCTCCACTTGCAATCTAGTTTGAGGGTTTTTTCCTTATAAATATTTAATAATTTAAAATTTGTATTCCCTATTGTAAACATAGTACATTATTTGTTTTGAAAATCTTAACAAAGATTTGAAGCGAGATTTCTTATTGAGAATAGTGAGTCAACTGCTTTTTATTTATAGTCTCTCCAGACAATCCACAAAATGAAATGATTGTGATATGAATGAATTAATTATAAGTGTATGTGAGTAGGTGTGCATGCCATACACATGTGGAGATTAAAGGAATCAGCTCTCTCTACCATGGAGGTCTCAGGGATCAACCTCAGGGATGAAGGCAAACAGCTTTACCCACTGAGCCATTTCACCAGCCCCTGACTGACATTTTTAAAGGCATTAACTTGGAAGCACAAAATAAGTAGAAATTAACTAGTTTTCATAAATCAAAAGCCGCACAGAGAGAGCTCAGTGACCAAGCTGAGCAACTGTAGTGCTGATGGAAACAGACAGACTCACTGGACAGACGCCTCGCGGTACTCAGCGCGGTGAAGGCAGCTCTTGTGGGGTAATGGCGGGAAGACGGGCTGCAAGGTGCTTCATAGAGATGGGAGACTTTCCTCCAAATTCCCTTACTCAGTTTACACAACCAAGTAACCACACAGCGCCTCTTGACCCGCCCCCCCCCGGAAGTAGTTCTTCCAAAGTGAGGCTCCAGAAAAGGCTAAAAGGATGGGGGCGGGGAACACGTCTAATACATTAAACCAAGGCACCTTCGTAACTGCCCACCTCCGCCGCCACCACATCTCTGTTTTTTGAATGTGCATGCCCTGCCCAATCATCTTTCTTTTCCTGTTGTTCCTAGGCAGGCAAACGAAGACTGCTTCCCGGAAGACATAATGGCATTTATGGTTTCCTCAACAGATAGTTTGCTCCACCCCACGTTCACTGTGAAGCTCAACAGTTGGGCATCATTTCTCTGATGAAATTAAAGAGGAACACAAGGTGTAGCGTTGGATTTTATTTGAGGGAAGGTTTTAAAAAGTTAGAATTTGGAAGCAACAAAGAAACAATTAGAAAACTAATAGTTCAGAGAACAGAAAAACTTAGCAATAAAAATCACATTATATCTTTACAGGCACAAGAAAAACTACTAGTCAAAAGCAATATACTGCGAATAAAGCAACATAAAGCAACAGCAAAACCTGCAGAAGCAGCGAGTTCCTAGAATTAAAAGCATAATAAATATTTAAGTTAATAGAAGAGTTTTTGGAAACATTAAAATTATTTTTTTAATTCATTAATTTATTTTGCATCCAGACCACAGTTTCCCCTCCCTCCTCTCCTCCCATTCCTTTCCCCCATCTCCCCTCTGCCCCGCCCACATCCATTCCTCCTGTTTCTGTTCAGAAAGGGGCAGGCCTCCCTTGGGTGTCAACAAAGCATGGCTTGTCAAGTTGCTGTAGGAATAAGCTCCTCCCCTTGTATTAAGACTGGACAAAGCAACCCATCATGAGAAATAGGTTCCCAGTAGCCAGCCAAAGCGTTAGGAACAGCCCCTGCTCCCAGTGCTAGGAGGTCCACCAGTAGACCAAGCTGCACAATTGTCACACATGTAGAGGGCCTAGGTTGATTCCACGCAGGCTCCTTGGCTGTTGGTTCAAACTCTGTGAGCTCCTATGAGCCCAAATTAGTCGCTTCTGTGGGTTCTCTTGACCACCTGGCTCATACAGTCCTTCCTCCCTCTCTTCATGGGGATCCCCTAAGCTCAGCTCAATGCTTGACTGAAGGTCTCTCTGCAGCTGTCTCCATCAATTACTTGACGGAGGCTCTCTGATGACTATTGGGGTAGTCACCAATCTATGAGTATAGCAGAGCATCATTAGGCATATTACACCAGGACCCGAGGGTAGATGTCCAGAGATCTAGGATAGAACCAAACATGATCTGAGAAAAAATGTCAACATAAAAATGCATATTAGAATTTTTGAAAAGAGTTTTTTTTCTATTGATTATAAGAATCTGTGTGTGCCTGCATGTGAATGTGAGTGCAGTGCCCACAGAGGCCAGAAGAGGGCGTCACATCTCTTGGAGTTGGAATTTCAGGCAGTAATGGGTTGCCCCATGTGGATACTGGGAAGGGAATTTCGTTGTTGTGCAAAAGCAGTATGCACCCTTACCCACTGAGGTATCTATTCAGCCCACAAAATAAAGATTTAAAAAAAAATTCCAGAAGGGACAGCAGGGAGCAGCTATAAACAAATGCCACAAGGAAAACAATAATAATGAAAAGAAAGAAGATGGGTGACAAAAAATCAGTAATTATCACGTCATCAGAAGAAGAACAGTATTCACGTTTAAAGCAGGTTTTGAAGTTCAGTGTGTTCGCTGTCCAGATGTTACACATAGCACTGACACAGCTTCCAGACAGTTGACTGCTGTATGCTTCTTAATCTGTTTGCACGAAATCATGTTTTCCCATGTTATTTGTTTGTAAGTGTTACTTTATCTTACATGTTTGAGTGTTTTGCTTCCACATGTGTCTGTACATCATGTGAGTGTCTGGCACTCACAGAGACTAGAAGGGGGCAGCAGATCCCCGGGAGTTAGAGTTGTAAATGAGGAAGTGGGCGCTGGGAATCAAGCCCGAGTACTTTTGAAGAACAACCACCTCACCATCCCCCTTCCCATGTTAGCCTATCATATTAAAAGTAAAAGTCGTCTTAAAAGTCTGCGTGATAACCCATGGAGGAGCCATGTTCTAATTCACTTGTACCGTTGTCACGTGTGCTTCTTTGTTCTGGTACTACTCCGGATGAGCCTGAACTCGCAAATGGACAATTGTTCTTCCCCTTAATTCAGCCATGTGATTAAGGGCCAGGTCTGCTATGGGTGGAGGGCTGCTAGCTATTAAAGCCGCTGTCCTTTGGCCACTGTGCTGAGAAAGGCTAAAGCATGGCCCATCGGAAAACTTGCCTGGAGTGAAGCTGGAATGTGAGCCTGGAGCTACCATGTGAGCCTGGACTCCCAGAAGCCACCATCCTGAGAATGCCAAGCACAGGGAAATGGAAGTGAGAGAAGGGACAGAGAGACCCAGTGACTAGAAGAGAAGGGACAGGGGCAAAGGAATGAGCCTGGCAGTCCTGACATCCTTAACTACAGCTCCCCAAGCTGGCCTTACTCAGGGAAGCCCTCTGCACTGCACACGCTCACACAGTATGACTGTCTTTTTGTTATTTGTAAATTATTCAGCCTTCCCTAATGTAAGCTCTAAAATGGAAGCTGATGTTTAAGTTGTTTACAGTAGATAGTTAGGAAACACGCTTTAAATGAACTGACCTACCTGCACGTCCCCAGAGAAGAATAGTACAGTATAGCGTATGGGCTTTAGAAACTGGCAGGCAGAGGTTTGAATTATGAGTCTTTAAGACTGGACAAGTTAGTTCATATGTTAGGGCCTTGATGCTTTTCTTCATTTTCACCCTCGTTAACGTTTCCACCTCTAGCGTTTGTTGAGCTCTGGGTGAGGCATATAATAACCGGTGGCTTGCAGTTTGGGGTGACTTAATTCGAAGGGCGGATATTTTTCATGACATGATCATGATCTGTAAAAATGAGAATTAAATGAATCAACCCAGATAAGCATCAAGTCCAAACAATGTTTTTCTTTCCTTAACCTCTTTTCTTCTGGACATAATCTCTTCCTGCTAGGCCAGTGTTCAGATCTGCGGCCCCTTGACTTTTAGACAGGTGAACCTGCTTCCTGTTTGTCGTTCTAACTTGTTGTCCTTTATTTCCTGTCCTTTGTTCCTGGAACTGGTGTGAGATGAGAGCAGAATGACAGCAGTAACACAGTATGGGAACCCAGCAAATGTAAAGGCTTGTCATGTTTTCCTTAGGAAGACTAAAAGTCAGGAAGAGGCCAATTCTCCTCAGTTTGTAAATGTAACGCAGTTCTCATAATGACAGTAAGACAGTCTTCTCTCTCTCTCTCTCTCTCTCTCTCTCTCTCTCTCTCTCTCTCCTCCAAACTGAGAAAGCTGGTTCTGAAGTTCACATGGAAACACAGACAGTCTGGAATAACCAAGAAAACTCTGAGAACAAACAGCAGAGAAAATGAATTAGCCCCTCTAAATAGCAACCCCTTTACCCAATCTCAATAACTGAAACAGTGGGGTGCTGGTATCTGAACAGACAAGCAGACCATAGAAAGGCTGGGGAAAGAACCAGCTAATAAAATGGTTTTGTATACTACGTGGCGAAGGTGGTATATCAAAACCCAAATTAGACGGCACTCCCTTGGCAAGGCTCAGAAAGGGAGGCAGCATCAGAAGCACAGGCTGGGATCCTATTAAGGGATCGCTGTTAGTATCGACTACAACTACATATTCACCTGCCCTTTGCCTGGAATCTCAGCTGTAGATTAAAATGCACATAGGAAAGATGTTAGGTGTGCGAAAGCTGTTCACATTAGCCGATTTATAGTGTTCCCCAAGGGGGGCCCTGGATAAATTGTGGTCTGACTGCGCATTAGAATGCTATTTAGTTTCAACAACACAGAGAGAAAGTGTGGGAAGGCAGCTTCATCAGTAAAGTGCTTGCAGCAAAAGCAGAAGGACCCAAGTTTAATTTCCAGAATCCACGTGGAAAATCCAGCTGTGGTGCCATGTGCTTATTACCCACGCATGGAGAAGTAGAGAAGCAAAGAGGCCTGAGGTTTGCTTGTCCAGCCACTCTGGAGGATTCTAGGCTGATGAGAGAGACCTTTAAACAAAGAAAGAAATAAAGTGGATAAAGCCTCCTATGGAAAGAAATCCAAGGCTGTCCTCTAGCCTTCACATGTACAGGTACACACATGCACATACATGCAATCATATGAACAGGTACACATACACACATACACACACATGTGTGTGCCTATCAGGCATGGTGGTGCATGCCTGTAACTCCAGAACCAGAGATGTTGAGGCAGGAGGATCAAGGCCAGAGTCTCAGCTGCATAGTTAGGTCAAAGCCAGCCTGTGTCATGTAAGATCCTGTGGTGAGGGACAATTGTCTATATTCTGTCAATTATGTTTTAAATAAATGCTGATTGGCCAGTAGCCAGGCAGGAAGTATAGGCGGTACAACCAGACAGGAAGTAGAGGTGGGTCAATGAGAACAGGAGAATTCTGGGAAGGAAGAAGCCCATTTCTCCCCAGTCCTGTCCAGACACCGAAGAAGCAAGATGTGACCTGTCCCACCGAAAATGGTACTGAGCCATGTGGTTAGTATATACTAGAATAATGGGCTAATGTAAGTTATAAAAGTTAAAAAGAAGCCTGAGCTAATGGACCAATCAGTTTATCATTAATATAAACCTTTGTGTGGTTTCTTTGGGGCTAAATGGCTGTGGAACCTGGTGGGAGGACAGAAACCAGGCAGGACAGAAAACCTCAGCCAACAATCCTGTTTAAGAAACAAAAATCAAATAAACAAAAAATAGGTGATAAAACTTCAAATGCAGTGCAACCTGCTTGTATGGCAAAGGCAAGTTTTGAATAAATTCTTATTTTCTGTTATCTGTGTAAGGAAAAATTGTAAAATTGCATAAGAGTGGTGGCCTGTGAAGAAAGGGGAAATCTGTTCATGGAGATGGAAAACAAGGGCAAAGGTCATCAACGTATGCCTTTTAAACATCAGTTTTGCTATTTTCATCATAGGTCTATGTTACTCAAGTAAAACAGAAAGGATTAATTCTTAGTGTAAGAAATGCACTAAGCTTGTAAATACATCATCTCATTTAATCCCCACCAGAGTCCTGCGAGGTTTTATCTTAATCTTCATTTTAGGGATGAGAAAAACAGTTACTGAGCTTGCTTAAGTGATTTGTTCATCCCTCTGCCAATCCATGTCTCTCATTCCTTTCACTCCCTAGATCGATTCCAACTTCCTGCCAGTCTTCAGCAGTTATTTCCATCTAACTCTAGACAAGTCATCTCTTTGACTCTCTTTAGCAATTAAATTCTTAGTTTGCAGCATTTTTAAAAATATCAACATCCTTCAAGCCGTTGGCCTGTGCTCCTTCTACCTCTCTGACTAGTTGTTAAGAATCGTACTGTACATATGAACTCTCCATATTTCCCTCCTTGCCCACAGAGCTTTAGACATACTTTCGTACAAAGTAGTTAATCACAGAGTATAAAATAACATTTATGGAGGTCCATGGAGTTTACACAATTTCTAATTAAACTGAATCTACCCAACACTGCCAGGTAGATTTTGTTATTCTCGTTTTATACCAAAAGAAACAGGAGTCTAAAAACACTAAGAAAGACTAGCGAAGGGTCTTGACTAGGACCTCTGACTGTAAGATAAGAGTTTTATCACATAACAGATATCTCTAGTTGGTCTCCCCCAAACTATCTGGTTGCACCATATGCAGGCCAGGAAGATGCCTGAATTGGTTATTCTAGGAACGAGGACATGGCAGTCATTTTTGTTTTGTTTTAGGGAACTGCCAAATGTCTCCCAAACGGACTGTAATGTCTGACATCCCCACCAGCAATGAGTGATGCCTCTCATTGACAGCTGTCACCCTCTTACACGCGGCTACAATGAATATGACAAGAAGGTGGTGGATAAGGACATCAGGTAGAGTTTTTGTCTCAGTTCTCCTGCGACACCTAAAGCTGAGACTGTTCAAAGCACGGTCCTCATTCAGCACCATAAATGGGCTTGCTAGCATTTCAGACTCTCAGGTATCACCCAGGCCTGTGGACTCAGCATCTGCATCAGACCCCGAGGTGATTAACTCACTGCCATTTCTCTGTGGTTCTCTGACCTAAAAATCTCTCTCTCTCCTTCTCAGGGAGCCAAGCAGGGACTTGCCTCGTCCTCCTCCCTCAGATCATCTGGAGAACCTATTAAATTTCTCTAAAACATGTTTTAGGATTATTTTGGTACATGGGATGTGAAGTTGGCCCTAGCTGGAGAGATGGTTTTGGAACTAAATATGAATAGTTGCAAGGAAGGACAAAGGAGTCTGAAGTCTCCGGTTGGAAGGCCAATACATTGCTCCTTGCCAGGAGACTTGTTCTCAGCTCTGTGCCGACAGAGCTAGGATATTTTGTTCAGGGAGCTCTGGGCACCTCAGAAGAATAGACTCCCAGGTTGCTGTGTGTGCCAATTCCTAGCTATTCTAGCTCAGATTGCTTGAGCAAGATATTACCTTTTACTGGTACGGCATCTCTGTGACTATCAGTTTGTTGCCTTTTTGTGTATGAATTCCAAAGGTTGTTGTAGTGTTAGTCAACTTGATAGCTTATGCACTTTTGTTTAAAGCATTGCTTGTATGTTTGCTTTGTGTGTGTATGTGTGTGTGTGTATGTGTGTGTTTTATGGTATGGGAGATTTTTTAGGTTAAAAAAACCAGAGATCACTTCCCAATGGGTGAGCAACAGAAAAGGTGTTTATTAATATAATTAATTGTCTGTCTTTTTCTAATTCTTAGGTGGCATCAGGTATTTCTTCATTCCTAAACTTTATTTAAATGTGTCTATAATTTTACCTTGTTCTGACAGAAGACTCTTTTGGGGCGGCTGGGAGAAAACATGGCAGTTAAGAGCACTTGCTGCCCTTGTAGAGGACCAGATTTCAGTTCCCCAAACCCACATTGGGCCGCTCATAAACATACGTTAACTACAGCTCAGTGGGATTCACCGCCCACTTCTGGCTTCTGTGGGCACCTGCACAGATGTGGCAGAATCACACACATACAAATAAATGAAAATGCGTTAAAAAGAATGTAAGAGCCAGAGGGGATGGAGGACATCAGGAGAACAAGGACCTCTAAATCAACAGAACAAACCTCATATGAACTCCCAGACTGAAGCCGCAAACACAAGCTGATCTGGGTCTGCACCAGGTCCTCTGAGCTTATAATATGGCATTCAGTCACTATTTTATGGGCTCCTGAGTGTGTGAAGGACGGAGTCTCTGATTCTTGTGCCTACTCTTGGCCTCTTTCCTTTCTGTTGATTTGCTTTGTTCAATGTCAATGTGATGGGTTTTGTCTTTATCTTATAATTAATCTTGTTATGTTTTGTTGCCTTTTAGAAGCCTTTTTTTTTCTACTGAGAGACAGAAAGGGGGTGGATGTGGGGGAGGAACTGGAAAGAGTAGAGGGGGGGAACTGTAATCAGGACAAGTGGGGGAAAAGAGAAATCTTTTTGTTGTTGTTGTTTATTTGAGACAAGGTTCTCTGTAGCTTTGGAGCCTGTCCGGGAGCTAGCTCTTGTAGACCAGGCTGGCCTCAAACTCACAGAGATCTGCCTGCCTCTGCCTCCCGAATCTTGGGATTAAAGGCATGCATCACCACCTCCCGGCCCCAAGAGAAATATTTTTAAAAAGAGAAAATTTTGCTTTTTTTAAAATCTGAGAAATTGAAAGATGTTGAAGGGGAAATAAAGAAAACAATAAACTCTAACTCGTAGCATTTATTTTGTCTTTTTCCACTCTTTTCCCTTTGAAATTATCTCGCTTCTTTCTCTTTGCAGCTTACAGTAGGGAGGCTCGTTAAAGATGTCTTATTTCATTACAACGGGACGGACAGTGCACACAGCTCAATGGGATGAGTCAGCTGAAGCAATTCGAAAAGGACACAAATAGAGACGGCCTTGGCCCCTATCCAGAGCATCTGGAGCTTGCCTCCTCCCTGACTCTGAGACCATAGAGTGCCCCGAATCCCACAAGACCCAGAGAGAGACCTTCTGCACTGACCTGTGGTGCCAACAGCTCAGCTCACACAGCTGCGAGGCTGGGCTTGGGGTGTTGGCTGTGACTATCCCTTGTGCCAGAAAGGACAACAGTCCTCCAGGCTCAGCCTGCTTCCTTAGCCTACCGTGAGGCAACATACATTCTCTCTTCCCACGTGTGGGCAAACGCAAGGAACCTGAGCTTCAGCGCCAGGCAGCCCAGGGCTCTGACTCCTCTCACTCCTACACTTAGTAGTTTTAGGATCATGATCGTTACCTGACTCAAGTTCTCTGAATCTCAGTTTTCTTAGCTGTAGGGTGGGGCTACTAAAGCCTGCCCTGCAGACTCACTATAAGGACTGGAGATGGCCTGCAGATTAACAGGCCCTTGATGAGCTGTCATTGTCCTTTTAGTCATTGGTTCTGCAGTTTCTGTCAAGCCAGCCTTTAATTTGAGCTCGATCCTATTTGCCTTTTAAGGGAATTCCTTCTGGAATTACAGAACCAACCCCACAAGTCTACTTATGCTCTCCTAAGATTCCAAATGTAATCATATTTTCTGTCTGTCTGTCTCTCTCTCTCTTTCTCTCTCTCTCTCTCTCTCTCTCTCTCTCTCTCTCACACACACACACACACACACACACACTTTCTTGTCAGTGATAAAAAGATTCAAGGGAAGACTCAAGCCTGAACTCTGTCCTCTGGGAACTTTAGATCTCACGGAGGAGACAAGACATAGACACAAGATGCAATTAGAGAATAATAGGGAAGAGCGAGAGTCCTCAAATGTGCTGAGCATAATGTTCTGTGCCTCTTCCTGCTTCTGAATTCCGTTCTTGCTTTATTAAACAATGCTGCCAGACTGCTGACTCACGTTCAGACTCTGGACCTAGAAGACGATGCTGTTTCTCTGCTGTGTGTATAACCGAGTCAGATTCCTCTGTTGTGTGTAATATTTTTTGTCACATTTGGGTAGATTCCCCTGAGTAGCTACCATAGCCCTTGTCCCTATCACAGACCCTTCTGTCTTCACATGATCTTTCCCTCTACACTGTCGTTCCTGTAATTAGCATGATGCGCCAGCTTCCAATCAGGGATAGCTAAGTCAAAGCTGCCGAAGCACTCTTCCTTGCCTGTAGTGTCTAATACTCCACACTTCCTCTCTGTAGTTGAATTTACACCCCTAGTGTCCTGGTGGGGGACAGAAAGAGATACAGGTATCACTTCCGTTCCCAAGCCTTTCGTTTGCTCTCAAGAGTAAAGAAGCTCAGTGAGAATGTGGGTGTGTTGTGGTCTGATGACAGGCGCTAGTTTTTGAGAAGACTTTACCGACAAGCAGCGTGCTGATGAGAGCGCAATTTCTCTCTCCCACATCTGCAGGAGTGTTTGCGGAACTGTAGCTTTCCTCTGAAATGTCAGTAGGATCGTCTTCAAAGTCCTTCTTGTCTCGTGATGGGCCTATGACATAAACCCATTAGATTGAGTCGCCAGGCAAGAGAGATATGTGTTTAGCCGGAACACCTTTTAGTTTCCTGTTTGCGCTAGGAACAGGTCAGCTGGGCAGCTGCAGCCAATGGAAAGCGACTACTCCTAAGGCAATGACATGTGGGGGAAGCTTCTGGAGCTGTCCTCAACAAGGGGAAAGGTAAGCCGTACACAGAAATGTAGCTGAGGAGCCGCAGGGACACACACTCACCTGGAGCATGTGCCTGAGCACCAAATATGGGCTTAGAAGTGGAGGAGACGTGATAAGATCATCTTGGAGACGTCACGCTGTGCCGATAAGAGAACTGGTTTAGAGGCCAGATGATGGTGAGACAATCAGGGAGGTGGCTCTGAGCAGACTGGAGGAAAGGATCTTGGCTTCCTGTTGATTCCTCCATCGCTCCTTTGATTGCCCTGGTCTGTATCTGCTGAGATTATTACATTGGGGTTGGCTAGTTATGGTTATTTGAGACGGAGGTTCACTCATATGAGAGAAGTGTGGTATGCCTGGGAGGCATATATTTTGAATTCATATAGGTAGTTTTACGGTAACAGGTAAATACTCAGAAAGTCTAGGCTACTATTACTCCACCTCAGATATTTGAAACTTAGAAAACATTTACTAAACGCATACGCAAAACTAAGCTTCCAGGATCCTTCTCGATTTGTATTTCTTGATGGGGTGGAAGTGGCTGAGTCAACTTTGTAGGTAGATTTGCCTAATTATAGACAGTTCTGGCTGGTGAGCGTGCTGGCAGAGCCAGATAAAAAACTTCTCCCACGAGTGTAGAACACAGATACAGGATCAACCCAGAGGTCTGCGAGCTGCAGCAGAGGGGATTTTGTTGTTTTAAAGCCATGGAAGGAACTGTTCGCACAGAGGAACTTGGGTCCTGCTATGAATCAATCATTCATGTCAACAGCTATCTTCCTCATTTGACCTGTGGATAGTGCACTAATCAAATACCCTAGCTCCTTCCCAAGCAGTTGTGATCAGGTATCTGCTCTGATGAGAAATGCCAAGTTACTAAGGGGACTTGAAGGCCGCTCTCATAACAATTGACATTTTGTTTAGTAATGGTTGGACTTCCCAAAGCTGGGTTACTTTCCAAAGCTGCGACACTTCACCTCTTTGAACATTGATCAAATATGTTCACAATTAGGTCTTATCTCCTAAAATTTCCAGATGCTTTTGAGTGATCTCACCACAGCCATGCAAGAGTCTTCTGAGAAGAGACTGATAATGGGTTCCACATTACAGAGGAAGAGCGCTGCTGGGTGGGATTCAAGGACGTGAAAGATGGCCTGATTTTAGCTGGGGTCTTGGCAGGGCGCTTTGGCTGAACAATTCAGTTCTTAGGGGCCTTCTGTGCTAGGCTAAGAGACTATCCCAAGACCACACACCCATCACACAGCAAATCCAGAATGCCACCCTAGGGGACAGATTCCTTTCAGGTCTCTCTCCAGCCCATGTCCATAAGCATCCTTACCAGGAGGCTCATTTATAAAAACACAGACCAGTGGGTCTACTCCAGAGCACTGGGTCAGGGGAGAAGGTAAGGGGACCACATGCAAAAATTTGCATGTATTTTAACACGTTCCCTGCTAACACTGGAGCTGCTGGTCTGAAGACCACAAGCTGTGAGAATTACTTGCTGTTCAAAGTGTGGTCCCAGCAGGCATCACCCAGGAGCTCCCAGAACTGCAGCAACTCAGGCCTGCCAGATTAGAATCTGCATTTTAACAAGATCTCCAGATGATTTGTATGCAAATTAAAAATTTAGGAGGCTGCTCTACACCACAGCTCTCAGTTTGCTGAATGCTTTGAGTCCTACAGAGACGGGAGAGAATGGTCTTGCTAACTTCATTACCTGGCACTTTGTATTATAGCGGAAACTCCCCAGAACCATTTTAGGCACTTACTTTATCCTCCCAGTAATCTTACGGGAGAGATACTAACACTATTCCCATTTTAAATCTAAGGAGGTACCAAGATCAAGACATGTGGGTAACCTGAAACAAGTAGGAAAGCTTTGGGGTACAAGGAAGGGCAGGCCACCCATGAAGGCCACACTGTCCTTTACGGGGCTATATAAGTTTACAAGTCTTGGTTGTCACTCATACAGTAGGGAGCTGGAAAATCAGGCAAAGGAATATGAAGCGAAAGAGAGGTCGCAGTGAGGAGATTGTCCAGGTCAAGAGCAGGGATGTGTTTATCCCACTTGAAGTCGGTAGTCCTGGGTTTGGCGCTGGTGCTGCAGCTTCCCCGGCTTGTGATGACAGTCACTCCTGCTCCTGAGCTTCTTTACTTGTAAAACAGAAGTAATAGCGATTGATAAAGATAAAAGGGAATCCCATTGGTAGTTGGACTGGAAAGCGGGGACTGAGAACTGACAAGGAAATTAGCATCCTTCACCACAGACTGGACTGTAATTCGGCAGCGTAAACTGCACCAGATGAAAACCAGAATGTTCACAAGCTAAACTTTGACTCTTTGGTGCCAGCCAGCTCAGACTCCTGGTTTCTGAGAGGAGACTGCTCGTAAACTAGACCCCATAGTGACCACAGTCTCACAAGTCCTGAGATGCTTTTGGCAAGTCCACAGGTCGTTGCTGCCCAGTCTGTCTGTGGCTAACCCCAACTCGTGAGCTCCAGGTGGGCCTCTCTGCTCACCCCTCACTTTGGAGGTCTCTCATGACTCTCTGGCTGTAGCAAGTGATAACCTATGTGGTGTTCAGTATAGGTGTGTTCCCGGGGACTGGGCCACTGGGTCAGGACATGATCGTACTTTCACCTACTTAGATTTGCTATAAATATCAACTGAAGAAAGCATCGAGAGCCTTGTACGAAGGTGAGTCTTAAAATTTATTGTCATCTTTATGTGTCTCTGCATTTCCCCCCTTAAGTCAACAAGACCCTATGTTATAAGAAGAAACGTATCTTGGTGTCATTCGGATCTAGAAGAGCCCCCAGTGCACAAACATTCAGTGACTGCCAACAGGTAAAAAGTCAGAAGCAGCCCCAACCCCAAACAAACCATCTTCAGTTCTCCTTTCTCCAGATCCAACCTTGGGATTCCCTCAAATGGAATAAACATTTAGATGCCCTCAGATGGAGTAAAGGAATTGCCAAGGGTTTGTGGAGGGATGGCCACCACCTGGACATGCTGCCACTAACAGTCACAGGCAACTTCTTAACAGCCTCCCAGAATTGTTAGTGGAAATACGGTCCCTTTATCCAGAACCCCTAGCCCGCAGCAGTAACTACGCAGCTAAGTAGCAGCAAGCTGTATGCCCTGTGGAGCTGGTGGGCATCACCCTACTAGCTGGGTGTCAATGGCAACCACACAGCATGTTTAACACGGTGATTTACTTAGGCGCTTTCGTGACGGACTTGCACCAAGCGCAAGTCAAGGTGCCTGGAACACAGTGACTACCCTGAATGTTCTGAGCTTTCAGCTCGGCGAGTTCCATCTAGAGCTAGAATCTCTGGGGAGGCCTTTGTCCCCCAGGAAGCTGCAGACAGTTCCTTGTCCTCAGGAAGTACAGAACTGTTTGGTGTTGTATGGTTTCCCTTTTCTCTTCGGAGGGTGGCAGTACCTGACTCTTCTTGTCGTCCTTTGTCTCTTGGGCCCCGTTTCTAGCTGCCATGCCTTCTGAGAGATGTCCCATGGGGGAGAACTCTGGTACAGGAAGGAAGTAGATAAACAGCATTGCCCTATGGATTGGAATGCAGACCAGTGCTCCTTGCAAGCCTACTGTGTGCTGGGGTCGGTCCTGTAGGCCATCTTAGAGGGAAAGGAACTCCAGCAGCATTTGCTTCCAATTTTTCCATTCCTAACAGCAGAAGTAAGGACAAGGAAAATACCACAGGATCTTCCATTTTCTCTTGCACCAGCAGCCAGAGAGACATTTGTCCTTGAAACAAAAGCAGAATGCACCTTCAGTGGGCTTAGTTACAATGGCAGCACCTCCTCTCTGTTCAGACAAGATCGGAGGCTTCCCAAGGGCTCCTCTGTGGATCCCAGTGTCTTCCTGTGCCCAGAACCTGCTCTCAAACTAACAGGACATGGTTGACTTATTTAGGCAAGCTGAGAGAACCAGATACCTTTTTAAAAAGCCATTCTCTTCACCCTGCACATTGGTATCTCTCAGAACCACCCACCACGGTTCTCAGTTCTGCTTCAGTTCATTTCCTCCTTGCGTTACTTGCGCCTGAGTCAGACCTCCCCATGAAAATACAAGCATTCCTCAAACAGTATTCTCTTCTCTTCCCCTCGGCCACCGCTTACAAGGACGGTGCTTGATGCCTTGATTCTCAACAATCGCTGGGAAGGGATGCATGTGTCAGAGAAATGCGTGTGGCACACTTCCTGCAGACTCAAAATTCAGCATCACCCTTACCCTGATTTCAGAGGATTCCTTTCACAATAGAGGTGGAAAATGACAGTGTAGCTTTTTCGAGAGGAGTGACCTTTCTGGAACACCTGCTGTCCCTGTCTCCAGGGGAACAGCCTTTGGGGTTCCTTTGGAGCTCCGGGCAGTCATCTACCTTTATGCTGCTTCTGTATCTTACAGTTGCCCCAGGCTTCTCTCAGGATGGTTTGTGCTTTGCTCAGCCAGGTGGAGGTGTTCGACCAGATGTGTAATTATCCGTCTTGCAAGGGCCTGTGACTGACTTGGGTGTTGCCATCTTTTCTTTTCCACGTTCCTAGGATGCCATCAAGGGGTGGTGGGAGCCCTTCAATTAGAATCCAGATGTTCTGTGCAGTTAGGGAAGGGATATAAATAGGTCAGTTTAGGTAAGCACCGATCCAGGCAGTTTGTTAATATTTAACACTTTACTGACCTTTCGGGGCAAAAGCTTTGCGTGTGATTAACCCTATAAAGGTGGAGTGTAAGGAGGAAGCTGCCATGGACCCCAGAACCAGGCTGCTCAAGTTCAAATTTTACCTGTGCCGTTCTTAAAAACTATGTAATCTTGGGCACACTAAACTCCTGGTGCTTCAGTTTTCACATGTCTGAAATGAGAATAATAATGATGATGCTTGCTAATATTGTGGAAGCTAAATTCATACATGTAAGATCCTAGAGGACACCCACCACGTAGTGAGTTCTTACTAAGAGAGTATACGTGCTATCAAAGTAGCTGTGAAAAAACTCGTCGTGAGTTTTATATTGTAGCTTTGTTGTTACTTAGGACTGCGTTAACCAATGCCCACTGTTCATTATCTGAAATATTAAATGACCAGACACAGGAAGAAAATCTTTTTCTCAAGAGGGGAAAAATTTACCTGAAAATGTTGGACATGTAGTTCTTTCTCTGCCTACCAACATAAGAAGCATTTCTTGCTTTCTTATTTGTTTCTTTGACGTACTGGGGTTACATTCTCTGCCATCTGTCATTTTGGGGGTTCATTAAAGGATTTGAGACTAAGCTAATGAAGGAAGTCAGTCTTTTCTAGTGGACAGCAGCCTGAGCCAGTCATAGGTTCTCGAGTTCTAGAGGACTGTGGGGTTGGTTTCACATGACATCACTGTCTTGGGGTGGAATATGGCTGAACCAATGGTAGTGTGGCAACTGATAACAAATTTTCACATTCGCTTTTAGTTAATTTGTTTGAAATTTCATTGGCGTTAAAATTGTTTCTATTTGTTAATTTCAAAGTTTTCTTTACATGAATGTCTGCATTGTGCAGTGATCAAATCAAGGTAGCCATCATATTCTTAGTCTTAATATTCAACATTTCTCTGTGATGAGAACATTTGAAATCCTCTTTCTTTAGTCATTTTGAGATTGACCACTTACAGAACACCAGAACTGGATCCTCCTCCCTTCAGCCCTTCCCAGGCTCTGTAGCTCACCCTCAGTGGATGCTGTCAGCAGTGCTACACTCTACATCTAAGTGAGGCTATGTGGGATTACTTCCTCTGTACCTGGCTTATTTCACTTAACACGGTCTTCACACTCGTCCACATCGCCACAAATGACAGAACTTCATTCTTCCTTTTATGACTGAATTATACTCAGCTGTACCGGAAACTTCTCAGTAGACCGTGGTTGATGCCAAGAAGAACATGTTTTCTTCCCATTGGAGCACTGTCTCTTTCGGACAGAGGAGCCACAGTTAGGCTTTACCTGTTTTGGAAAGGGCATTTGAAGCCCAGAATCCAGTCAGATGCTGCCTCCTCTGGTTCCTCCTCATCCCCCTAGTCCTCCTTTGGCTCCTCCTCCATGCTGGTGCTCAGTTCCTGGGTCTGCTGTCTACTAGACAACCGCTCTATCACAACAACCCTGTTTTGCATTTCTGACGACTTAGTGTTTCCTGTGGGTGATGTTCTAAGCTGCTTCCCTGGCCTTGACTGGTTGCGCCCTGAAACAGTTTGAGCCCTGCTGCTGATAAATGTGGAGAAATCTGAAAGGATGAAAGTTGGTGGCAGGCAAGCTTGTGGAAAACCTCAAGTCTGAATACCAATGTTATCTTTCTGGTTGTAACCTCAAGCTTCCTCGTTAACCTTCTCTTTAGTGGAAGAGATGGGAGTGAGAGCTAAGCATTTTGTAAATTATGACTCATGTTTAAAGAGACAAGAGTGTAAGATATGCCATATTTTTACTACATGGGACATGGGTTTTCTATGATTCATAATGTACTTTAGCATCTTGCAGTCAACAGAAAAACATACATGTTGAAAAAAAAAATCTGTTTTCACGTGGTTGGTTGAATCTTGGAGAAACCCCGGATTATTGTACAGTTAGTAGTACTGTCGAGAGTTTTGGAGTTCTTGCTGTGTGTGTGCTATGATACTTGGTAGGGAAAGTTGGGATAAACGGAACGAGACTGTAGGATGGTGCAGAGAGCAGTTCGACTGAAAGGAACCCAGGTCGACAGCATGAAGACAAAAAGTAGACAGTGTGATGAGGCGGTGCTCGGCAGCAGAGGTTTTTATGGGAAGTTGTAACAGTTATTTCCGCATCTCACCTGCCATTTGCTGAGCATTTACCACCTGCCAGGCATTGTGTTAGTTTCTTTGCGAGGAGAAAATCTCCAACCTCCACAGTAACCCCAAGAAGGGGGTGCTACTGTTAGTCCCATTTCTCAGATAGGGATACTAACGCACAGAGGATTAATATAATTGCGGAGACTTGTGTCCAGAGTCTGAACAAAACATGTGAGTGAGCAAACCATGAACAAAACATGTACAAGGAAGCCTTTGCATTCATTATTAGGATATTTAAGTGTTCATTTTCTTAAACTTGGTAATACCTATTTTTTTCTTCTTCTCCCCCCCCCCCCTTTTTAAAATCTTTCTGTGGGTAGCTTTATAGAGAGCTGGAGATGGGTAGATTTGGGCCAACGACTGTCTTACTGATAATAAACTGTCTGACTCTGGACCAGTCACTTAGCCTCCCCCAGCTGAAATGTCCTCAACTATAAAATAGGAAATAATAATTCCAGGGTCATCGTCACCAGGGTCAAATCAGATATCATTTATAAAATTTACAGGATGAAATCTGAAGCCATTCACAGCAGCAAAGTGG